>NC_134530.1:309075693-309376943 GCF_050624435.1 Tenrec ecaudatus
CCCTTACACCAAAAGCAAACACCAAGCTCATTGCCTTCCAGGCAATGCCAACTCATAGGACCCTACAGGGCTGGCGGTAGAACTGCCTGTGAGGTTCCAAGATTGTACTTCTTTATGGGAGTCGGAAGCCCCTTCATTCTCGAGCAGAGGGGCAGGCGGTTTCGAACAGTGGACCTTGGGATTAGTCGTCGAATGCATAACCACTAACTTCTTAAAATTAGTCTTTGGTTGATCTCTCCTTTCCAATAAATAAGGATAAGAAAACAATATATATACGGACTATTACCCACTTTGAGTTTTCCATTTAACCATGTATCCTAGAAATTACAGTTGCATACTCTGGCATCCCTGGGATGCAGGAGAGGTCCAGCCCCCTGCACCTGTATCTCAACTGACTGCTGGGTCACTTGGGACCGCCACCCAGCGTTGGACTTTCGGTTCCGATCCCATTTACAGTACTGCATAGGGGCGCCGAGAAGCGCAAAAGGAAAATGGGTGTCACCGCTGGAAGGGCCGGCTTAGCTGTCACCCCCCCTCGAGCGTCGTGAAGGAGGGCAATCACTAACGACTCCAGGGTCGCAGGGTGATCTGCGTGCCGGGGAAGAGGAGGCGGAAGAAGGGGAAAATCTGCCCCGGAAAGGAGGCGTGGAAGGTGTAGATGTGCTCGGCCGTGGCGGCGTCGTAGAAGGCCACCTCCCCGCGCTCGTGGTCCACACTGACGCCCACTCGGCTCGGACGGGCCTGCAGGTCCTTCCGGGTGCCGCCCTCGACGAGCGCCTGGCACTGCCGTGCGGAGAAGCGCAGCGTCCAGAAGCCGGCCGCGGGCTCCAAGGACAGGAAGTCCCGGCGGGCGGCGTGCTCCGAAGCCACGCCCACAATGCACGCCCCGCCCTCGGGTCCGCGGAGCTCCGCCTCCCAGGCCTGCTGGCCGCAGGAAAGGCCTGGTGAGCCCACCACGCAACGGAAAGGATTGAAACGCGCAGGTTCGTCCGGCGCCTCTGAGTTATTAGAAGAGATAGCGCCCAGCGTCACGGTCTTCAGGTCCTGAGAAAGGATGAGGTCCGGGTGGGCTGAGGTTGCGTCAAAGGTCACAGGAGCTACGAGAGACCCAAGGAAAAAGGGGGACCCCCTCGCTGGGTCAAGTTGGGCTCGCTTGGAAAGGCGTCAGAGGGTGGCTCTCCCCTCCACCCCCGCCAGCCCTTCGTGTCCCCAACGTGTGCTAGCCTCTCCTGGTCTTTGAAATCAGTCCTTAAACGTCCTGGCAGGGTGGTGTCAGCCCAGCATGTAAGGTTGAGGACATCTGCTTACCTTGCCCAACTCCTGAAGCTTCTGATGCCTTAGCGAAAACAAGCTTTGGGGCGAGCACAAGAGATACCGAAGGGGCCCTGGTGGCGCAACGATTAAGCGCTCCGGGGCTCTCCCAAAGGTCCGAGTTTCAAACCCGCCTGCTGCTGACTGAGCAAGGACCTGCTCCTCAAGATACAGGACACCCTCTGGGGCTGTTCTACTCTGTCACACATTGTCACAGTGAGTTCAAATCCCCTGGAGGGCGCACAAGAGTTACTGGGGCTATGATTCCAGTCATTTCGTAAACCGGGTCCCTTCAAAAACAGGGTTGGGTAAGTGGGGGTTGGAACAGCGAAGGAGGAACAGGCAGCCCTTTTCCTTCATCCATGCATTGCATCGGGATTCTGAAGTTGAGAAATCGTTTAGCAAGGGTAGCAGCGCCCCATTCGCCTTCCACAATGGCTTCAGTAGCAATGACGCCAATATCGATGATGCCTCTAGGAACAGAGGCCTCATTCAGTCCCCTGGCTTATTACCTAATTCTAAACCCTTGTTGCCTGGGAACCATCGTGGTTGCACGGTGAGCATCAAGAATAGAACTGTGATCTATAGGTCTTTCGGTGGCTAATTCCCCCCGCCCCGAATTATATCACCAGGCCTTTGTTGTGAGGCACCTCTGAGTGGACTCAAGCATCCAAACTTTCAATTAACAGCTGAGTATGTTCACCTGATGGTGCTGCCCAGGAATTCCCAGACACTTTCCCGACAAGGCAGCCCTGCCTAGGAGATACTGCATGCTGCGTTCCAGAGAGTGTATCAAAATATAGTGAGTCACACAGATCTTCCCAGTCCCCAAGTGCACACAAAAGGCTGGGAATGCGTGTGCAACAGACGTGCAAAAAAGTTTGAAATATTGTGAGAATGGCCAAGGTGAGGCACAGAAACAAAATGAGCATATGCTTTGGGGAAAATGGCAACCATAGACTGGCTCATTGCAAGCTTTGCTACCACAAACCTTCCATATATTTAAAAGCAACAACAAACAACATGCCCCCATGCCCCCACTCAGTATCTGCGAAGTGCAATAAAGTGAAATGTCATATAACAAGGTTTGCTGCTGTTAATCCCTCCTTACTGAGCTTGGGGGCTGGGAGAGATGTTGTGTATGAGAATGTAGGGCACCTTCTAGGGGGTGGGGGGGCTGGCAGGTAGTGATGCAGCCAGGGTTCACACATGGCTAAACTGCCTTGGCAAAACAAGGGGATTTAAGGAGCACGTGGAAAGGTGGAATTGAAAGATGCATGGATTTTTTTTCCCATGAATTTTTTGAAGTCTCCTTTGTTTAAACTAGAGGGTGGAGGGGAGAGGAGATAGGACTTCCTTAAGCACCAGAGGGCACCCCAATAAAGGGGATAAGGAGAAGTCCAGCTTTGGGGAGGAGGATTGTGTGGTGTTTGGGGGAAGCATTGTCTTTTCACCCTTTGTTCGATCAAAGTGACAGCACCCCTCCCTCAGGTCTTCATGCCCCTCATTTTCACTCTCAGAAAACTGGGCCTCTCTAGCTCAGCCCCATTCCCCTCCAAGCAAGGGCTCGACCACTCTCCGCCACTCACTCTGGGCCACTGTATGCCCGTCCTTTTCTGTGGCTCCAGTGCTCTTGAGAGACTCCTCAAAGCTGGCTAGACGTTGCGGAATCCCAGGGAAAGACCTCCTGTTCTGGGGCAGGAGCAATTCCATAGGGATGGGTTTCCGAATGGACGGGTGCCTAGAGAAGCTCAATATAACGGAGGGCCATTGATTGGCGGATGCTTGTTCGGAAGGTCTGCCTTCAAGGGAGAAGGAAAGGAGAAAAGAGAGGTTAATGGGAGCCAGGGAGAAACATTTCTTCATAGCTAACCTCCTGATACAACAGAAAGGATAAAGGTTAGATTCACCGTGTGCCAGAACCAGCTAAGAGCAATTTGATTAGAAATGCACCATTTCCTGGAGGAAGTTTATTTGGGAAGGAGTGAAGGACTTGGATAACATGCCTGCCCCTTGTTCCTCCTTGCTACCCCACCCCCATCCAGCCTTATGAAATTTTCAAGAACTATGGATTTCACAGTTCCGCATTCTTCTACCAACCCCTAGTCCTTCTTATCAAATGAGTTCCTCTCCCAGTTCTTCCCTCTTCCTTCTTCTCAGGAGGGTATGCAGAGAAATTACTCCCACCTAACTCTGATCAGAGAGGATGGTCTGGCCTCAGAAGTATGGTCTTCCGGCCAACCTGGATCTCCTCTTGCAGGTGGCTCAGCACATTCCCATTCTGTAGTCTGGGCAGAGAGGGCACCTGGGAAAGGCCCTGCTCCTACATTGTGACACTCCCCCTTCCCCTCCTACTCTTGGAGGTTCCTCCTATAGGCCATAGGAAGCCTGAAGTGTCAGGAGACAGAGGTCCTACCTGGAGAAGGTGGCTTAGGTCCTGAGGTTTTCTTCGATTTAGAATTATTCTCTACCACAGTCCCTGGAACTTGGGGTGAAATGAACTCGTTTTAGTCATGATAGCAAAAACTGAAAATTAAGAACAAAACCTAACATGCTGCCATCAACAATCACAAGAAACAGTGGCTCTTGTGGAGACTGTCCTGCACCCAGGAGGGGAGCATGGGGACCCTTCGGTAGGGGTGTCCTTGGTCAGCCTTTGATGCCTCCATGGCCCAGGATATTTCACTTTCCACAGAACCAGAGGCCTGAAGTGCTACCCAAAGGTGCCCTTCGAAGCCAAGACCTCTTCTGGCGCAGAAATGGACAGGGTGCATCATGGAGTTTCTCGCGTTGGAGATGTGAGTTCTAATTCTGTTTCTTTTAATATGACCTGGGCAACTCCCCTTACTTTTCTGGACTCAGAAGGGCCTCAGTCGTGGCCTATTTTGGGGGAGTTGTGGGATTTTGAAATACTGGGTGTGGTGCGCAAAGCATAGAGTGGACCTTTGAGAAATGGTTCCCCTGGTATTGTCGTCTTACGTGGCAGAACCAACTGTGACCACTTCCTAGGCATAGGCTGCCATGTCATGGGTCTCTGTTGGAGCTGCCATGACCCCCCCACAGAAACCTGTATTCTCTGGTAGGGTGGGGACAGGAAGTGGCAGTTAATACATGTAGATGGGGCTGCTTCCACCTCTCATATCTTTCCTCCCTTTCTCTGGGGAGTGAGGAAATAAGCGTCAACCATCACTTTGGAAACCTTCAGAATCTGGGCATTAGACCTGTGACTGCTGGCCTCCGTGTTAGTTGCAGAGTTGTGGTGTCTGCCTTAGGGTTTTCTAAGCAGATTGGCAGACTTTTCTTTTGAGGCACCTCTGGATTGGTTTGAAACACCGGCCTTTTGGCAGGTAGTTGAGCACAGAGATATTTCCCCGCCCAGAAACGCCTTTTGGTGAGTTTTGGGCGTTTAAAAGATAAAACTCATATCCCTGCCTCGGTCTTCTCCATTTCCGAGTAGTAGGCATGTGTCCACACCTGGGCCGCAGGTAACCACAGAAATAAGATTCTTCCCTTTTGTGTTTCTCCCACGCCTCAAGGGATAGAAGCAGCCTTCAAACCCCACATACAATTCTTTGGGGAGTCCTCACTCGCGCCTCTAAAAAATTTGCTTCGGCCTTTCTTCTTCTCGGGCTGTATGTTCTCTGTGGGGAGAGAGTGGGATGAGATGGAGAGGCGCCCCAATTCCAGCTTCTAGCTCCCTAAACTGCGAGAACACACAGCTCCGTCCCCTGAAGTCGCTTGCCTATAGGTGGTGTGTCCGGTACAGCTGCACGAAGACACAAGCACAGAATTCCTAACATCCTGCATTATTCTCAGCTGCAACCCCAGACAAGTTCTTGAGAAATAGCTGGGCCCAGACTGAGAACCTGAGCCCCCGCCCCGCCCCCACCCTCATCCGCTTTGCTCAGCTGCTGTTTCCCTGCTGTGCTGGAAGAGGACTCCCTACTAGTCTTCAATGGCTTCCTCTTTATTTGTTGTTAGGAAGAGACAGGGCTCCAGTGTGTGCCACAGAAGCAAAAGCTACTTGCCAGGGGTCCCACAGGCCCAACGAGGGTGGGGTAGGGGGGATGATGAAGGGCACAGCCGGAGCACCCCACCCCCCTGGCCACAGTGGTCCACCTCATAACTAATACAGCCATGCTGGGGAAGGGGGTTACCACGAGACATCGGTTCAGTCCCTGCTCTGTGAGTCTTATAGAGTCAAGGAGGTAGACAAGTAAAATCAGATTAAGGTAAGTGCCCGCAAGGAAGTAGGGCAACCCATGCAATGTGCTGGACGAGGGAGGAGTCTGGCATTTCTGCAAAAGGTCCTGGCCTTGACAGCTGTGTGGCACGCATGGGATCGCCATGGCTCAGCACGTGCCCCACAGCAACCGCAGTACTCGGGGCTGGGGATTTGTGTGTGATAGAAGGCCATCAATCAGGAGACAGGAGTGCCTCAATCTTTAGTGATTTAGCAAACGCTAGAACCATCGCTAGCTACCCAAGCCATTGTCCACGGTGGGTGGGGGCCCTTCTCACTGTGACAGACTACGCACAAGTCAGCCTTGGGTGCTGGAGTCAGTACGCTCAGCTGCTAAGCCAGGGTTTGAGTCTACCCAGAGGTGGCTTTGCCTCAAAGCCCAACGATCTCCCACAGACGGCCAGCCCCTAAGACCCTTTGGGGGCAGCGTTCTGCTCTGACACACTGGGAGGGACATGAGTCCGAGTGGACTCTTCAGTGACAGGATCACCACTGGCGTGTGTTGCGCAATACTGAAGAACTGGATGAAATTGCCAGCGGCCAAATTATCTACCTTCATAATCGGGTTGGGAAGGCTGCCCCTGGTGGGGGGCAGCTCCCCCAGTTTGCGATACAGATGACTCCGCACTATACCGTCTCCCGACTGAAAATCATCCCCATTCCAGCCCCCATAGAGGTGCTACCATACAAAATGTGTCCTGCTTGTGTCTGGGCGCTCACTCTGAGGCCAGAGGCTGTCTGCAATCAGGTTCTATTGTCTGTCCCACCCAAAGCACAGCCAACTCCCTTCGGATACTGCTCATAGATTGTTCCCCTGGAGAGAGTTCAGGGACATCCAAGGTTAAGCCGCCGACTAAACTCTATTACCTGCCGACTCTTTTCGACTTGTGCCTGCTGGAGGCTCAGAAGCCCCATGCCTATAATAAGCCCATTGGAAAATATGCTCTCTTGATCCTGACAACGGGAACAGTGAGCCCCTGTCTCCACCGCTTCTGCTCTTTATTTCCTGTAACGCACCACAGCTCCTGGGGACCTTGGGGGTGTAGGGCCAGTGCCCACAGTGCGTGGACAAATCACGCTTGAGACAGAGGGGGGAAGAGCCTTGTCCTTACCTCTGCACTTCTTCATGGAGTCCAGGACGGAATTGTGTCTTGATTTGGCCTCACCGAGTGTTTTCTCCAAGTCCAGAGGAAGTGGGGTTGGGGAGAGAAATTGAAACCCTTGGCTCCTGAGAAGACAGGGCTCAGTTGTGTGGTGAGGTCAGGAAGGGGGGTGCTGGGGAGGGAGGGCCCTGACAATGAGAGGGGGATATGAGGATGAGGATGGAGTCCTGGAGGTGGGTGTGAGGGAAGTCAGGGGTTAGAAAGCTGGGCGTGAGAAGGCAGGGCTAGGGACATGGGGCCAGGGATGAGGGGGGCACATAGGGAGTGGGGAGGGGTCAGAGCAGAGGAACAAGGGGTCAAGGAGCGTCTGGTGGCAATGTTAGACAGAGACACAGGTGTTGGTGAGGGAGGTGTTGGTGAGTACTGAGCGTTTTTGACTACAATGTGAGTGCATGTTGATTGTTACATGTATGAATAAGTCAGCATGAGAGGCACATGGGAAGGCCCAGCATACCTGTTCAACATATATCTGATGTTCTAGGAAAGAAAGAGACAAAACACAACCTCAGCTCTTGGCCGCTTTCCGGCAGGCACAGAGTAAAGAACATTCCTGGTGCGGGACAAAGAAGCAGGTGGAAGGTGAAGCCAACCTCTTTGTGCCAAGACGGGCCAGTGGGCAAGGAAATGACTCACTCGGAAGAGGAGTTGGGTGGCGATCAGGGGAGGAAGAGCAAGTTCGGAAGACAAGCTCTGTATCTGACATCAAACCAGGGGCGTACTGCTCAGAGACTGGAGGGACCCCCAAAGTTATGGCCCTGACCCTTCAGGGTGGGACTGGAACTCACCTCCATGTGGGCATAACCTATCATTGAACATCAAAAGGTCAGCATTTAAGCCAAGGACAAAGTCCAGAGGGTTGGGAAAGATGGAGAGATGGAAACAGGATGTGGGATGAGATGGTGCTTCTAAGGAATTGCAATGATGAGTTGAATCGGGGCGTGCACCTGTTGTTGAACGCAATACGGTGATCTGCTCAATGCACCTTCGCCCACTTCACAGTAAAAGGGAAACACAGAGCCAGGAGAGCCCTGCTCGGCTGCCAGGGGTGTGGAGGGGGCTACAATGACTTCCCAAGGCAATCATTCTTTAAAGAAAGCAGTCGCTTCTTGCTCTGCTGGGAGTGGAAGGTGAAAAATGGCGGTCCTTCGCTGATTCTGAGCATCAGCCAGGCCCACACTGTCCATGTGTGGCTACTGAAAAGTGGCCAGTGTTTTAAACACTGAAGGCATTAAGATGCTTTCCCTGCTCAACACAATCTTTCTGATTCAAAAGGATTGCATTGTCTGTCAACCACTAAAAATATAGTGTTCCAAGTAAGCTAATTGTGCAGAGGTGGGCAACGTATACTAAATTTCTAAGACTTGTTATTAAAAAAATAGTCTCTAATATCTCATTAATATTTTAAAATATTGGTTACAAGTAGAAATGGCAGTATTTTTAAATAAAGTGTCTTATACGAGCCATATTTTAAAAGTCAATCCCATCCATTTCCCTAGACGAGGCATCTAGGGAAAAATGTGACAGTGAGGTGTGACTCACACCACGTATATCTGAGTTACAGACTTGGTGGTTTGCATGATGATACTGGTTCTTGCTGGTATTTTGCTAGGTGGCCCTTCTGTGACCTGTGAACAGGGACGGGCTAGTCTGTAGCTCTGCCCCTAAGTGACACTCACCCACAGCAGGTCACTGGGGGTCATTTGCTTCTTGGCTTTCAGAGATTGGATAAACCGATCGAGGAAGTTCAGTTGTGCGTCAATGCTAGTGATGTAGAGGTTGCTCGCATTTTCTCCTTCTTGAGCAAGCTCATGCAGTCGTGACATGAGAGCCGTCTCCTCCTCCTTGAGGACCTGAAACTGCTGATTGAATTCTGCCGTGACTCTTTCGATTTCCTGTTCCACCTGGGCCTGGGGGCAAGGAGAACAAGGATGGAGCAGGCACGAGGATGGCCCGCGATTATCCCCTCTGTTATTGAAAATGTCAGTCTTATTAAGTTTACACTTGAATTAAATGTCACTTAAAAGCAGTGCTGTGGGGCAGATTTGAAAAGGAACATTGAAGAGCGCTTTTTTTTAAGCATTCATCACGAGCTCAATAGTAGGCTAATTTATTTATGATTGAGCTTTTTCCCCCCCTTCAGGCAAGCTACTTTGCATTTCCAAAAGGCTTTTTCGAACAAAAAAAAAATCTTATCATAGGGAATGAGTGGGGGGGGGGGCGAGTGCTGCAGGGTGGGAACCCAAAGCCCATTTGTGGGCAACTGGACATGCCCTTACAGAAGGGTCTCTGGGAGGAGACGAGCCAGAGAGGGTGCAATGTAGCAACGATGAAAAATACAACTTTCCTCTAGTTCCTAAATGCTTCCTCCCCACCCACTATCATGATCCGAATTCTACCTTGCAAGTCTGGCTAGACCAGAGGATGTACACTGGTACATATAGGAACCAGAAACACAGGGAATTCAGGGCGAATGATCCCTTCAGGACCAGTGGTGTGAGTGGAGATACTGGGAGGGTAGAGGGAGGATGGGTTGGAAAGGGAGAATCGATTACAAGGATCTACATGGGACCTCCTCCCTGGGGGATGGACAACAGAAAAGCAGGTGAAGGGAGACGTCAGACAGGGCAAGATATGACAAAATAATAATTTATAAATTATCAAGGGTTCAAGAGGGAGGAGGGAGTGGGGAGGGAGGAGGAAAAATGAGGAGCTGATGCCAGGGGTTTAAGTGGAAAGTAAATGTTTTGAGAATGATGAGGGGAATGAATGTAAATGTGCTTTACACAATTGATGTATGTGTGGTTTGTGATGAGTTGTATGAGCCCCTAATAAAATGATTTAAAAACCACAAAAGGCCTTTTTGTTTATAATCTCCTTTCAAAAAGATTAGGAGCCCTGGTGGTACAATGGTTACGTGTTGGGCTGCTAACCAAAAGGTAAGCAGTTTGAAACCACCACCCACTCTGAGGGAGAAAGATGAGGCTCAGAATCAACTCGATGGCAGTGAGCCCCCAAAGACTGGTCCTTTGACATACACAAAGATCATAGGTAAAGAAGCTGGGCGGAGTTACAGTATCTTCATTCCTTATCGGTCTCTGGTTAAGGCACTCACAGAGGTGAGCCTGAAAACCAGCATTTCTGACACCAAGACCAGCCTGTGTGCTCCACACACCATGACCATCAGGTGGAGGAGACTACAGTGGTCAGCTTTGTGCAGTAACTCGAGGTCAGATGTGAAGGTGCTGCGGCAGACAAGGCAAACCCTCCTGGGGAGAAGAAAGTACATACACACCCTAACCCATGACCCTGCCACACGGCTTCTGTCCCCTCTGAGTCACTTTCTTTGGTACCAGGTCTTCTTCTGAGCAGCCAGGATAATAAGAGATCTAAGGGCATGAGGGAGGAGAAGAGTTTGCTTCCAAGGACCACAGGACAGAATGAGCCACATATCAACCTTTTCTTACCATGAAGTCTTCGATCTTCTGTTTGCCTTGGGTTTTCACCTGCATTATCGCCTTCTGCTTTTGTTGCAAGACCTCCAGTTGGGAATTAAGTAGTTCCTGTGGGAGAGGGCCTTATTGGAAAGCTGTGCCTGAGAGTCCTCTTGGTCTCCCAAAGCCCCCTGATCTTTCAGGAAGGCATGTGAGACTGGGTGGGGACCCACCTGGCTGGATGGGATGGGGAGGGGAGAGACCTGGGACCCCAGGCACTTAGGAGAATGTGTCATCCATGAGTGATTGCAGTTGATATATGAATGAGGCTTTAAGGTTAGGAAAGGATTTTCACAGACTTTCTGCCATTTGTCTGGTTGGAAGTAAGTTGCATTCTGTTCTGTTTGCCCTCTTTGAAAGGTGTGACAACCATGCCCCAGAGAAGTCAAGTTACTCATTGATAGTCTTATAGAAAGCTCAGGAACTTAGCCTTTGAACTTAGACCTTCTGATTCAAAATCACATGTCTTGGGGGAGGGGGGAGAGGGCAGGAAGGGGAAGAGAAAAATGAGGAGCTGATTTCAGGAGCCCAAGCAGAAAGCGAGTGTTTTGAGAATGATGAGGGCAACGAATGTATAAGTGTGCTTTACACAATTGATGTATGTATGGATTGTGATAAGAGTTGTATGAGCCCCAATAAAACGATTTGAAAAAAAATCACATGTCTTTTTCACTCTGCTTTCTGGTGTGACTTAACAAGACTTCAGATTTTGGAAGCAAATGATACTCCAGAGATAACGAGACACTCCCTCCCCCTTCCCCTCAAGAATGTTGACCCTGCTTGACTCTGCACGGGGTGTGGGGGGTGAGCCACAGTGGTGTAGGCCCAGAAGAAAGAGGTATCTATAACTCCCACATCCACCCTGAACTTCTGATCCAACAGAGGAGGCCAGGAAGGAATGCCCAGTGTTTACCTTGTACTTTTGGGCAGCATCTTCCATCACGGTGACTTTGTGTTGTTTGTGTTCCTTGGATTCCCGACACACGATACAGAGAAAGTTCCCGTCGTTCTCACAGAAGTAGTGCAGCTGCTCCTGGTGCTTCTGGCACTTTCGTTCACCCCTTCCTGGCTGCTCCTCGCTGGGACACATCTCTTGGATCATCTCCACCAGATTCATCAACACCCAGTTGGTCGTCAATGCGTCCTTCCGCACAGGGTGCTTACAGAGGGGGCACTTCAGTAAGCCGACTGATGGATCCACATTCCCAGTGAGGCATTTGAGACAGAAATTGTGCCCACAGCCAATGGTGACAGGGTTCTGAAAAATTCCTAAGCAGATGGGGCAGATCACCTCCTCCTGCAGCTTAGTGAACACCTGGGAACTGCTCATGATGGAGCAGGAGGGCTGCGTCCAGACGTGTCTGGTCTGTGGGAAGGCTTCTCTGATTAGCACGGAGGTGGACTGTGGACACGGGTTCTTGCAAAGGAGAAGGAAACGGAGATCAAGGTGGCCCAAGAGGCTACCAAAGAGATTAAGGGGTTGGGTGGGAGAGAAACATAAATGGATACTTTATAAAAAGAGTCAAAATTAGAGCATAGGGACTCTTAAAGGGAAAAAGACCAGGTGGGCCAACCTACCTTACTTCCTCTTGAGAACAAATAAATGCTGTGATTGACTCTCTGCTGCTTATAAAGCAGGGAAAGCTCTCCTGAACCTTGAACTTTATTAAAATGTTTATGAGGCAGTTAACTGGTATCTAAATGGCCAACCGACCAAAGTCCCCTGGATAGGAGACTTCCCAACAACTTCAATAAGGAATAGAAAGGCTGGGTGAGGTCCCCAGAGGTCACATCAGAGGAGGCTGGTCAGAAGTCCACAGCCATGGTTTGGGGCATTTCTTGTCTACAGAGCCAACCCTTAAAGCTCGTCCTGTGTGTGTCAGAATAACATTTTCAAAAGCCGGTCTTCAGAAGTATACCCCCAAAGCTTTCTCGTGAGGCATCTCTGGAAGGACTTGAACCAGCAGACTCTCAGTGAGCTGATGAGCGTCTTAGTTATTTACACCACCCAGCAGAGGAGGGCAGGATCGATTCTGTACCTCAAACACGTTGGTTCCTCATTTTGAAGAGTTCTTTGAAGACAGGGACACTGTCATCTACTCCAGGGATTTTCCCATCACAAGAGAGAAACCATCGTCCCTCTCACGGGGAGACTCCTAGTCCAGGGGGGAAGGCAAGGGCACAAGAAACTCCTCTACAAGGCTCTTCTCCTGGTTTGCACAATGTCCTTGACCCTAGTGAGTCTTGACATCCCCACAGAATCAGCCACAATCTGTCTTTCCTCCTTTCCCTGTATGTATTGAATATGCTGGTGGCTCGGTGTCCATCCTTGGTTTTTGCTGGGAAACTACACCCTTGGTAAAAAGGAGGGAAGCCCCAGGATGACACAGAGTGACACAGTGCCTATCACCATGGATTCAAACATAACAAAGACCATGGGGACAGCTAGGGACTGGGCCACATTTCTCTCGGTGACACTGATGGGTGCCATGCCCTGGAATGGGATCCATTACTAAGAGCACCAAGAGCCGTAACGACAGTCCAGGCGCTCCATTCCCACAGTGAGTTATATGCTGGGCAACCCACAGGGAAGTTAGATCCTGTCCTATGTGGTCGCCAGGAGTCCCCCTGGCATCAATGGCAGTTTTATGTCTGTGTTTCTTGCTGATTCTCGGTGCTCCTCTGAACTGCTGTAACTTATGACTCCCGCCCAGACCAGGAAACTCTTTAACCAGCATGTACTCTCTTCTGGGCCTGAAGGCAATTGTGTTTTATAATCTTTCCTCCTTCCTATGCGTCTTCCTCCTGAGTTTCAACTAGTTGACTGTCTCCTGAATCTGCCCTCTGTCTTCACTAAGAAGCAGCCCTTGATTTAACATGTAATAATATATTTCATATATTCATCTTTCATCAGAGGAGTTGTAGCTGATTTTATGAAGATAGGCAGAGACATTCTAATGTGCCTGGGACACCCCCCTGACTTCCCAGCTTGGTCTTGGAATCATTATTAATATTGTCTCTATCCACTCTCAAAGTGTCCAGTTTACCTGATACCTGATTTATCTTAGTTGGAGCACTGTTGAAATGATCCCATTAGTAGTATTTTCAGACCTGCCGTTCCTCCAGGCCTCTTTAATTGTCTGCTGTGAGGCGGAATGGAGCATCTTAGGGAGATGGTCCCACACAGGGGCTTCACCAGTGGGCTCCAATCTAACAACAGCGTTTCCTTCTCTTGTATAAAAATAAACAGACCAAGAAACCTCACTGCTGTCTAGTTAATTCCAACTCCAAGGGATCTCAAAGGGTTTCTGAGCCTGTCACTCTTTACAGGTGTAGAAAGTCTTGTGTTTCCCCCAACACACCAACCGGTGGTTTCGAACCGCTCATCTTGAGGTTTGCAGTCCAGAATGTAAACCCTCCACCACCCCTACTTCAGTTGTATAAGTTTGCTATTTTGACTGCCTGGCCTTTAACAATAACAGCATTTGTGTACGGATCCATAGTTTATACTAATCCTAAACTGCCCTTGGAGATAAAATTTAACTTTTAAATTTAAATCGAAGTGGCACACTGATTTTAACAACGGCCATGATTTGGATGCTTTCAGTGTGGGGACCAATTTTCTTTACTCGATTTGTTCCTGTCTGCCAGCTCCCTGAAGAAAACCAACCTTAAAAAAAAATTAAAAAACAAAAAACAAGGAAAGAAAGAGAAAAAAGAAAATCGACCTTAAAAAACAAAGAAAGAAAGAAAAGAAAATCGACCTTATCACCCTAGTTTACAGAATTAATTTGCATATGTTATGCATGCATTAAATAACAAATGTAATTCTCCCCATAAATCCAAAGTATCAGTAAGCACCAGCAATGTAAATATTGTCCACTATCTTTTAAAATAAAGCTATTAGGGTCTCATTAAGGATTCTATGAGAGGTGCTTTGCTCACCCATTTTTCTTTCTTTTAAGTTCATGTATAGGTTTATTTTATTTTCGTGTGTAGTGATTATTTTTTGATGTGGCAAACATATACACAACAAAACATTCTCCAATTCAACATATTCGACATGTATAATTCAGTGCCATTGATTATATTCTTCACATTGTAGGACCACTATCAATACCCTTTTCTGAATGATTCCACCACCATTGACATCAAGTCACCCTGATCAACAACTCTTCCTCCGTCACGCATGGTAACCGTTGGTCAAATTTGCTTTTTTTTAGTAGTTTTCTTGATATAATATTCATATACCATACACTTTCATAATTAAGTTGCGTTTCTTTTTTAAAATAAATCATTTTATTGGGGCTCATACAACTCCTATCACAATCCATACGTACATCAATTGAGTAAAGCACCCTTATACATTCGTTGCCCTCATCGTTCTCAAAATTCGCCTTCCACTTGGGTTCCTGGAATCGGCTCATTTTCCTTTTTTCCCTCACTCTCACTCCCTGGTCCCCCCTCCCTCATGAACCCTTAATAATTTATAAATAATTATTTTACCTTATCTTACACTGCCTGGCATCTCCCCTCACCCACCTTCCTGTTGCCCATCCCCCAGAGAGGAGGTTACATGTAGATCCCTGAGATTGGTTCTCCCTTTCTACACCCCCTTCCCTCCCGGTGTCGCCACTCTCACCACTGGCTCTGAGGGGTTCATCCGTCCTAGATTCCCTGTGTTTCCAGAACCCTACTGCACCGCTGTGCATCCTCTGGTCTAACCACATCCGCAAGGTAGAATTGGGATCATGATAATTGGGGGGGAGGAAGTGTTCAAGAACTAGAGGCAGGTTTTGAGTTTCATTGTTGCTACACTGAACCCTGAGTGACTCATCTCCTCCCCACTACTCATCTGCAAGGGATTTCCAGTTGTCTACAGATGGGCATTGGGTCCCCATCACACACTCCCCTCATTCACAGTGATGTGATTTTTTCCCCCGTCTTTGTTTTTTGAAACCTGGTCCCCTCGGCCCTTCATGATCACACATGTTGGTGTGCTGCTTCCATGTGGGCTTTGCTGCTTATGGGCTATATGGTTGCTTGTTTACTTTCAAGCCTTTAAGTCCCCAGACGCTATATCTCTCAATAGCCAGGCACCATCAGCTTTCTTCACCACACTTACTTATGCACACATTCCTCTTCAGCGTTTATGTGGGGAAGGTGATCACACAATGATGGTTTGTGTTCTTTGGTGTCTGCTACCTGGTCCGTTCAACACCTTGTATTCACTTAGGCTGTGTGCTTCTTCTCTGTGGGCTTTGTTGCTTCCAAGCTAGATGGCTGCTTGTTTGCCTTCAAGCCTTTAAGAACCCAGACACTATATCTTTTTGATAGACGGGCACCATCAGCTTTCTTCACCACATTTGCGTATGCACACATCTGTCTTCAGTGATCATGTCGGGAAGGTGGGTATCATGGAATGACCGTTTAGCTGAGCAAGGTGCTATTGTATTGAGGGAGTGTGCATGAGGAGGCCCAATGTCCACCTGCTACCTTAAGTTGCTTTTCAAAAGAGTTGTGCATACATCATCACAATGGATTCTAAGGCTCCCTACCTCCCCACATTCATTGTTTGCTTCTCAAATCTCCTTACCCCAAATCCACCCCATTTCCATGTCCCCAATAAACCATTCCACTAGAGTCTCTATGAATTCACTCCTTCTATGTTTCACAAACTGGAACAATTAAAAACAAAAACAAAAGGAAACAGAAAGAAGGAAATAATAAGAACATAAAGAGAAAAATAAAAATAGAGAGTAAGAAAGAAAACACCACGAACAATATTTTAAAAGCCAGAGAAGAAATTTCTGTCATGGAACCAGTGAGAAATATTTGAGTTGTTGAAGAAAACTCTGGTTGGGTCAAGAAGGAGGTCAACTGACCAAGTATCATTATATCGTGATATGATTCACCATAATCAAGTGAATAGTAATCTCTGTCTGATAGTAAAGCTGCTTGAGTCACTTGCTTTGCATAGAAGGGATCTGCCAGAGGTTTAATCTGACCAGACAGTCTGCAGATGGACTTTGCACTCTCACTGTCCTCCATAGCCTTCTACAGGTTGGTTGCTAATAATTTATGCTGATACTGGTCCCTTCATCTTATTTGGATTTTGTTATTGTCATCTTTGGATTTCACGGGCTAGTGTGGACTTAGTTGACATCTGACTTACCTGGCTGCTTGTTTGAATACAAGCCTTTAAGACCCCAAACACTATTCTGACTAATAGCCAGGCACCATCTGCTTTCTTCACCACACTTTGCTGTAGCACCCTTATCTTCAGAAATCATTTCTTTAAAAAAAATCATTTTATTAGGGGCTCATACAACTCTTATCACAATCCATACATACATCAATTGTGTACAGCACATTTGTACATTCATTGCCCTCATCATTCTCAAAACATATGCTCTCCACCTAAGCCCCTGGCGTCAGCTCCTCATTTTCCCCCTCCTCTTTGTTCCCGCCTCCCTCATGAATTTATAAATTATTATTTTGTCATATCTTGCCCTGTCCGACGTCCAGAAATCATTTCATAAAGGTCATTTTTGAGCAGGGCCATGATCTAAGAACTAGTAGTTATGTGGGAACTAGCTAGAGTTACGTGGGAGCCCAGCATCTGGCTGCTTGTCCCCAGGGCTATGAATGGCTCAGGTTTACTTTTTCAGTCACACTGTAATAAAAACAAAAAAACAACACAAGAAACAGCAATAACAAAACAAAAAACAAACAAGCTATCAAACAAATAAACAAACAAACGCCTCCCAAACAAAGAAAACCATTGTCAATCATCCCCATGGCATATAAGGTGATAGCATTGATAACATCAATAATTTATTTTTAAAAATTTATCCAATGGCATAGAATTTAAGATACTGTTGATATGAGGCGTTTATATAAATATAGTCCAACTGCAGGCTGCAATCCATGAGCTGGTGCTTTGTACAGACTGATTTCTTAATTGAGTTCTGTTTACATGGGTGTTCTCCAGTCTCTCCCGCTCAAATGTGGGTGCCTGGAGCCTCTGTGGGTGGCCTCATGACTGCTGCTATCACCGCTCTTTGTTTCTCCTGCACGCCGGCAGCCTCTGTGTTGTCCGTGGCGTACTGGGCAAGAACCTGCCTGCTTCTGTGTGCTGGTACCGGGGCGCACCGCATCCTTGTCAGATGAATGTCAGATGGGGCCGCTCTTCTTCTTCCACTCTTCTCCAGGGCTGTGACCGATGACGTAGCCTTAACAGTCTTACCCGCGCCTGGTCACGGCCCCTTGCTCCGCCCAAGAATTGCTGAATACAATACTGCATGTGTTGCATTAGCACTTCCCATACCTATGTGGTAACGCAGCGCATGCAGTACCACAGTGCATACACAACGCATCATGTATATCATGAGCCCTAACACAGGGCTGCTCTATGCAAACAGTCATGTCATCACATTCTGGAATATCATCAGCCTGCGTCAGGCCTCCGTCTATACACGCTGCACTGTGTACATGCGGTAAGGCAGCGCATGTAGTAATGCAGCACATGCAGTAACACAGCATGTATAGTTATTGTTGATACCATATTGTTTTTGCTGACCCTCTTTTCCACTTACAGAGGTAGTTTACTGATTTTCTTTGAAATAAATATTCAAAAATATTTAACCTACTGATGGCTCAATTAATGTAATTTTATTGGTATCTATTTTTATTGTGAAATTACCAGTAGCTGCTACATTTCCTATCCTAGGCTTATACTCGAATCAATAAGTTTTCCCAGTTTTTGTGTGGTAAATTAGGTGCCTTGGCTTAAATTTGGGTCTGCTACTACTTGAGTATATACGGTAGATAACTGCTTGTTTGAAGACAAGCCTTTAAGATGCCAGACTATTCTTTCTGATAGCTGGGTACTAACTAGTTTCTTTGCCACACTTTGCTTAGCACGGATATCTTCAGTGATCTCTTCACAAGAGTGAATATCAAGCAAAGCCAAGAACGAATTGTTCTTCTATTGGGGCTAGAATTAAATGTAAGCCCCAAATCCATTCATATATTTATGTTTTTTATATATGTCCTGGTTTACTTTTGAGGCATCATGATCATTTTCTGATAGAGAACATTGTGTATCATCCCCCTGTGCATAAGGTAATTCTATTGATAGTGTCATTAACTTAGCCAGTGGTATAGAATTTAAAACCCTGTTAAGAAAAGTAAAGCATACAAGTATAGTCCAGCTTCAGACTGCGAAGCATGAATGGTTGACTTGTACAAACAGATCAAACTCAAGTGACTAGATACTCTTTACACAGAGACTGGGGGTTCATGACAGGGCAAAATAAAAGCTAACGTTTATTGTATGTTTACCATTTTCTAGGCATTGTTCCAAGCCATTTGTGTATATTAGCTCATTTCTATAGGCAAGTGTACATGACCTATCATTCTGAGGACAAGTCAACAGAGATTTAGAGAGTTTAAGTAATTCACTCCAGGTCACCTAGTTAAGTATTAGTAGGTTGAAGGCTTAAACCCAAGTAAACTCCAGGGGTATTTATACCAAAAGTGATTCTGCTCGGCAAAATAAAAGCTTATACATGTGCACTCAAAGACATACACTAAGAGTGTGGCATGTAATATTCTTTACAAACGTAAAATGCTGACCATAATCTAACTCACACTCAATGGAGAAACAGAAATGTTAATCCAGTAATGTTAATCCAGTATTCATACTGTGAGAGGCTGGGTTGACTATAGAAACAAATCCAGTGACACTCGTAGATGTGTAAGAAAGAGCATTATATAAAGGAGTAATTTATTATCAAGAGAACATCCCAGCCCAGTCTAACTCACATCCATAAGTCAGGTCTTCAGACTCACGCAGCCACATGCAATGATGTAGAATGCAGGAATATCACAGATTGGTGGGTGAAAAGTCTAGCGGATCCAATGATGGTGGTACTGGAAGCAATCAGGGTCACCGATTAAGAAGGTGAAGGTAGAAAGGGGGAGATTCCCAGTACGCTCCTTGTGAAGAGGCCATGCCCACAAGGAGGCACCATCAGGCTGTAACCTGATTGGCAAGCTAAACTCAACCCCCTACACTTTTATTTTTTTTCAAGTTGACAAGAGATTATGTAATGACCACAAATACAGTGCACCAGCTAAGTAGAATTCCATAAAATGCAATTAACGGGTTATTTAAAAGCCTATTATGAGAAGAGTCAAATGGAAATAAGATTTCAAAAAAGATTTCTATGCTGCAAGTCTAGGACTGGGGAATACGCATGAGTTGAAGGTAGTGCACAGAGAAATATGCCCTAGCCAGCCAGTGCTCCTAAGGAGGGCTAAATGTTTGATAAAGACAGAGGTGAAGTGATAAAGACAGTTGCTAAGAGGGAGGCTACTGATCTAAATGGCACAATTGGACGACTTGACTTGATAGATATTTTCAGAGCTTTCCACCCACATGCAAAAAAATTCACATTCTTTTCAAGTTCACATGCCACATAATCAAAAGGAGACCACATGCTGGGACACAAGTCGAACTTGAGTAAACTGAAGCACATAGAGATTATACAGACATCTCTCTCCGATCATTGTGCCATAAAGCTTGAAATTAACAGAAAGACAGTGAAGAAAACAAGGGTCAAAAATTGGAGGATGAACAATTTCCTATTGCAAAAGGAGTGGGTATTGACCCAGATCAGAGATGAAATGAGGAAGTTTCTAGAAACCAATGAGAATGAAAATATGACATACCAAAACCTGAGGGACACAGCAAAGGCATTTATCAGAGGAAGGCTGATAGCAATAAATGCACACATTAAAAGACAAGAGAGACTCGTGGATGATATGCTGACATGAAACGTACACCAACTACAGCAGAGTCAACAGACCAACCCTACTAATAACAAGAGGATAGATATAATAAAAGTCAGAGAAGATATACAGGAGAGGGAAAACAAGAAAACTATGGAAAAAAGTAATGCCGCTAAAAGTTGGTTCTTTGAAATAATTAACAGAATTGATAGACTTCTGGCAAACCTAACCAAAGAAATGAAGGAACAAACGACATTTGCAAGGATGAGGGATGAAACAGGGGACATTACAACAGACCCTAATGAACTCAAAGGGATAATTACACAGTACTATGAAGGTCTATATTCTAACGAATTCAACAATTTGGGAGACATGGACAAATATTTGGAAACACAATCCCTCCCTAGACTATCCCAGATGGATGTCAACAACCTCAACAGACCCATAGCAAAGGAATAAATAGACAAGGTAATCAAGGGATTACCAACAAAAAAAAACCCTGGGCCAGATGACTTCACAGGAGAATTCTACCAAGCATTCAGGGAAGAACTGACACCAATCCTATAAAAGCTCTTCAGAACATAGAAAAAGATTGAAAACTCCCAAACTCTTTCTATGAAGCTAGTATAATTTTGATACCTAACGCGGGCAAAGATGCCACAAGAATCGAGAACTATAGACCAATATCCCTAATGAACATCGATGCAAAAATCCTTAAGAAAATACTGGCCAATAGAATACAAAAGCATATTAAAAAAATAATTCACCCCGACCAAGTGGGATTCATACCAGGGATGCAGGGATGGTTCAACATACGAAAGACCATCAGTATTATTCAGCACATTGGCTGGAAAAATGATAAGAACCACATGATAATATCAATAGACGCAGAAAAAACATTCGACAACATCCAACATGCATTCCTGTTTAAGACACTTAAGAAGATAGGAATAGAAGGAAAATTTCTCAATATTATACAAGTCATCTATGAAAAACCAACAGCTAATGTGGTAGTTAACGGAGAAAAGATGAAAACAATTCCACTGAAAAAGGGGACCAGACAAGGATGCCCCTTGTCCCCACTCCTATTTAACATCATACTGTAGGTTCTAGCTAACAACATAAGACAAAGGAAAGATATTAAAGGTATTCAGTGGGGAAGGAAGAGGCGGAATTATCATTATTCGCAGATGATATGATTCTATATATTGAAGATTCCTTAAACTCTACAAACGGAGTGTTGGAAGAAATAGAGGAATATGGCAGAGTGGCAGATACAAAATCAACAAACAGAAGTCTATTGGACTGCTCTACACATCAGACAAGACCACAGAAGCGACGATTAAAAAGGTAGAACCCTTTACAATTGCCAAGCACAAATTGAAATACCTAGGGATATACCTGACTAAAATACCGAAAGATTTGTATGAGGAAAATTATAAAACACTACTTCAAGAAATCATGCGTGACCTCAACAAATGGAAGAATATCCCATGCTCGTGAATTGGCAGACTGAATATAGTAAAGATGTCAGTTCTGCCCAAGGCACTATATAAGTTCAATGCTATCCAGATACAAATACCACCATCCTTCTTCAAAGAAATGAAAAAACAGATTATCAACATCATATAGAGAGGGAAGAAACCCAGAATCAGCAGAGAACTCCTCAAGAAGAAGGACAAAGTGGGAGGGCTTGCTCTACCTGATTTTAGCATGTACTATACGACCCAGTAGTCAGAACAGTGTGGTACTGGCATAAGGACAGATATTCAGACCAATGGAAAAGAGCTGAAGACCCAGAAATAAAAACGTCAGCAACTGATCTTTGATAATGGCCCAAAAATATTCAATGGGAAGCAGATGCCATCTTCAATATATGATGCTGGAAAATGGATATCTACCTGCAGAAAAATGAAACAAGACCCTTACCTCACTCCATGCACAAGAATAAACTCAAGGTGGATCACAGACCTTGAGATAAAACCCCAAACAATTAGGGCCATTAAGGAGGGAATTGGGACAAACCTGAGAACCTGGGCACAGGGATTACATAGGCTACAAGAAATAGGGCAGGATACAAATACAGGGGAGACACAAATAGACAAGTGGGATATACTGAAGATAAGACACCTGTGTACATCGAAAGAATTCACCAACAGAGTAATAAGATGTTTTCCACCGACTGGGAAAACATCTTTAACAATGACACATCAGACAAAGGCCTTATTACTAAAATCTACAATACTTTGCAAGCCTTCAATAAGAGAAAAGCTAATTTCCCACTGAGGAGGTGGGCAAAGGACCTGAACAGAAGTTTCACAGGGGTAGAAATCCGAATGGCCAATAAACATATGAGAAAATGTTCCCGTTCATTACGCCTAAGAGAAATGCAAATCAAAACAACTATGAGATCTCACCTAACACCCTGAAAGATAGCCCAATTCAAAAAATCAGAAAGCAACAAGTGTTGGAGGGGCTGTGGTGAGATAGGAACTCTCATCCACTGCTGGTGGACCTGTAGGTATGTACAGCCAGTATGGAAATCAATTTGGCGATTTCTCAAACAGATGGAAATTGAGGTATCATATGACCCAGCAATCCCTCTACTGGGCATATACCCAGATGAGACAAGAAACAAACCACAGCCAGACATCTGTGCTCCAGTGTTCATTGTGGCACAGTTCACAATTGCAAGGAGTTGGAAACAACCCAAATTTCCATCAACAGATGAATGGATTAAAAAACTGTGGTACACACATACAATGGAGAACTATGCATCACTAAAAAGCAGTGATGAACGCATGAAGCATATTGATGCATGGGAAGAACTGGAGGAAATCAGTGAGCAAGCACAAAAGGACAAGTATAACATTAGTCCGCTGAGGTAAGTTTATTTATATATTAAAAAGAGAGAACAGAAAGGTAAGTGCAAAATGGGCACAGGGAAAAAGCTACTGTATACAAACACTCCAGGCGTGAGGTGCAGATAGTTTGGCAGGGACCAGTCCAAACCCAGGGGTACATATGGTAGCCAACTAAAATGGGGGTGGAGGGAGGAAAGGGGAAAGGGAAAAAAAAAAGATGTGTGATGGGGGAATAGGGCACTGACCCACCTAAGGGGAGGGTATTGTTTGTGTCTCCACAGGGAAAGAGGGACCAGATATGAAGCCAGTGCCAGACAACTGCAGTGTGCCGGCAAGGAGTGGGGAGTCAGTGGTGGGGTCTCAGGGTTTAGACCCCAAACCAGCTACGTGGACAACTGTCCCTCACCCCAGAATAATTTACTTGAGAGGATGGCACTGACGCTCCAGCTAGGGGAGAGGGGCCTGTCAGATCAGCACAAATGCGAGTAAAAGAAAGCTAAAAACCATATCAGTGGGTGCCCACCTTCCTGATAAGATCAATGAAGACAAACATGTGCATAAGCAAATGTGGCGAAGAAAGCTAATAGTGCCCGGCTATCAAAAGATATAGTGTCTGGGGTCTTAAAGACGCAAAGATAAACAAGTGGCCATTTAGTTGAGAAGCATCAAAGCCCACATGGAAGAAAACCAGCCTGTTTGACCACAAGGTGCAGAAGATAAACAAGTGGCTATCTAGCTCAGAAGCAACAAAGCCCACATGGAAGAAACACACCAGCCTGTGTGACCATGAGTTGTCGAAGGGATCAGGTATCAAGCATCAAGGAACAAAAAATCATATCATTGAAAATGTGGGTGAGTGCAGCGTGGAGACTCAAAGCCCAATGGTAGCCAACTGGACACCCCTTGCTGAGGGGTTGTGGGGAGGAGATGAACCAGGCAGGGTGCAGGGTAGCAATGATGAAACATATAACTTTCCTCTAGTTCTTAAATACTTCCTCCCCCACTATCATGATCCCAATTCTACCTTGCAAATCTGGCTAGACCAGAGGATGTACATTGGTACAGATAGTAATTGGAAACACAGGGAATCCTGGACAGATGACTCCTCCAGGACCAGTGGTGAGAGTGGCGATGCCTGGTGGGTGGAGAGAATGTGGGGTAGAAAGGGGGAACTGATTACAGGAATCTATGTATAGTTTCCTCCCTGGGGGAGGCACAGCAGAGAAGAGGGTGGGGGGAGATGTCAGAGAGTGTAATATATGACAAAATAATAATAATTTATGAATGATGAAGGGTTCATGAGGTAGGGGGAGTGGGAGAGAGGGGGAAAATGAGCAGCAGATATTAAGGGCTCAAGTAGAAGGCAAATGTTTTGAGAATGATGATGGTAACAAATGTACATGTTCTTGACACAATGAATGTATATATGGATTGTGATAAGAATTGTATGAGCCCCCAATAAAATGATTTTTTTTAAAAAGACAGTTGCTAAGCACAAGATGCAGAGATGAGGTCAAGGAGTCCATAAAGAAAAAGCATATTTGGAAATTGATTGTGGAAGCAATTGTACAATTCTGTTAGACTTGATTGAACTATGGAATGATTTCATATATATATATAAACTTTTTTTTTAAGTATAAAATAAATACAAGATGTGATCGGTGTAGGTAGACTGGATGCCGTTAATATATCGTTCCACTTAAAAGGACTCAGTAAAGAGTTTAAAGTGCTCTGCTGAAGGCATGCACATGCAGAGAGCTAAGAAAGAAAAGACCAAAAAGCAAACCAAACTTATTGCCACCATTCGATGCCGCCTAACAACTAAGGGAACCCGTAAGCATAGGAGGAAGTCAAAGAAGTATTTAGAAGTAGTCTAAAAGGAAAATGAATTGCACAAAACAAGTTCGGACCGTCCTGGAGTTGAAAACACCAAAACGTTCCCTTTTGTCTTCAGATCCACTAACCAATCCAAGCATAACCCCAGAGAGAGTCTCGGGGTGACTGTGGCCTGCATGTAGCACACTGCTGGCAGGCAGGCTCTGGCTCCCTCTTCTCCTCGGAGTAACTGCAGATTTCTGATCCACAGTACCCCAACTTCAGGAAGGAGCAGGGGCAGGGCAGGGAATGGAGGAGCCCGTCCTCCACTTGACTCCGTTCTGTTGTCTACAGAGACACTTGAGGGAAGGGGGGAGGGGAAGGAGGAGCTGATATCAAGGAGTTCAAGAAGAGAGAATGTTTTGAAAGTGACTGTGGTAGCAATTGTACAATACTTCTTGAGATGATTGAACTATGGAATGATATGGTATTTGTATTACCTCCCAATGAAAATGTTTCGGGATTTTTTAAAAAACATTTTATTAGGGACTCATACAACTCTTATCACAATCTATCGATACATCAATTGTATAAAGCACATCTGTACGTTCCTTGTCCTCATCCTTTTCAAAGCATTTGCTCTCCACTTAAGCCCTTTGCATCAAGTCCTCTTTTTTTCCCCTCCCTCCCCGCTCCTCCCTCCCTCATGCGCCCTTGATAATTTATAAATTATTATCTTGTCATATCTTGCCCTGTCCAGAGTCTCCCTTCACCCCCTTTTCTGTTGTCTGCCCCCCACTCACCCTCTACCCTCCTAGTATCGCCCCTCACACCCCTGGAGCCCACTGAGGTAAGTATTAAAAAAATGCAAAAGGGGCATAGGGAAAAAGCTATTGCATACAAACATTCTTTGGGTGAAGACTGTGTAGTATGGCAGAGAGATCAAATCCAGGGATGCACATGGTAGACAACTGGGGAGGAGGTGGGGAAAGGAAAAAAATAAGGATGAATATAAGGAAGAAAAGGAGAGGTGGGGCATGGGGTGCTAACCCACCCAAGGGGAGGGTATTGTTTGTATCTCCACAGGGAAAAAGGGACCAGACTTCAACCCAGTGCCTCAAGGTGTGAATGCAACATTTCTTCGTGGAGTAGGGAACCAGTGGAGAGGTCTGGGAGGCTGGTCCCAGCACCAAATATTAAGTGGACGCCTGCCCCTCCCCCCAGAATAATTTGTTTCAAAGGACGACATTGATTCTGCAGCTCCAGGAGAGGGATTGAGCACAAGGGAGCAGATGAAGGGGGAGGAGGAGAGAGTGGAGCACATCCTGGCCCGCTGGGCCCTGAGGCCAATGACCCCAATTAGAGCAGCCAGTCCACAGAGAGGACCAAATGGCCATCCCCACTATGAGACATGATGCCCCTCACTGACCTCTGGCCCTGCGGGGGACAGTACCTGAGACACAGTGTGGGAATTGCGCCTGATCTGATCCCACCACACCGAGGCAAAGCACTGGGGGAGTGCAGTGGAACAGCAAGGGAATGGAGCAGCAAGGTCCCCAGGGAATGCTGAAAGTGGACTTTGGGGCCAGGGCATGGTGCCCCAACAGACTGGACTGGAAACATTCCTAAAGGTCAACAAACGATCCTTGAACTAACTACAAGCTTTTCTTTCTTGATGTGTTTGTTTTTTTGTTTTGTTCTCTGTCGGTGGTTTTGTAAGATCTCTCTCTCCAGGCTAGAAGGGGGAAGTGCAGAGTGGAGACCCAAAGCCCATTTGTCTGTCACTGGAGATCCCCTTGCAGAGGGGTCTAGGGGAGGAGATGAGTCAGTCAGCATGCGATGAAGCACTGATGAAGAATACAGCTTTCCTCTAGTCCCTAAATGCTTCCTCCCCTACTCCCGCCCACACCTCCCCCCACCACTCCCCACTATCATGATCCAAATTCTACCTTGCAAGTCTGGATAGAGCAGAGGATTTACACTGGTGCAGATAGGAGCTGGAGGCACAGGGAATCCAGGGCAGATGATACCTTCAGGACCTGGGAGAGTGGGTTGGAAAGAGGGAACCAATTACAAGGATCTACAAGTGACCTCCTCCCTGGGGGATGGACAACAGAAAAGGGGGTGAAGGGAGATGTTGGATAGGGCAAGATATGACAAAATAATAATTTATAAATTATCAAGGGCTCATGAGGGAGGCGGGAGTGGGGAGGGAAGGGGGAAAAAAGACCTGATGTAAAGGGCTTAAGTGGAGAGCAAATGCTTTGAAAATGATGATGGCAATGAATGTACAGATGTGCTTTATACAATTGGTGTATGTATGGATTGTGATAAGAGTTGTATGAGCCCCTAATAAAACATTTTTTTAAAATCCATTTTATCACAAGAAAAGATTATTAAGCAATGAGACAGTGCTAGACTTACGTCTCCACCTCCACCTTCAATAGTGAGGACAGTTGTTATTGTTTGCCCCGTCATTCTGATCTATGGTGATCCCATGTATCCAGAATCCATAGGGTCCCCTCCCCCACCCCAAGTCAGTGATCTTTTGGTAGCAAGTTCATCAAGCCTGTCTTCCCATGGGTCAATTGGCAACAGCTAGGCTAAGGAGCCTACCACGTACCTGTTTGCCACTCCCAAGGACTGTGACAAGAAGGAAGATGGACACAAAGAATCTAAATAGGGTCTTAGCTGAGGATTCAAATATACACCAATCAGAACATGTCCATCAGACCTCTTTTTCTTGTCCAATGTAATTCCTGTCTCTGGGAGCACGTCTTGGTAAAGATGCCTACTGCCTGGGCTGCCAGGAGTGAAGGTCAGGCTAGGGTGGCAAGCAGCTTCGGACTCTTGATGGAGCACGCATGGATGAGGAATCTCTTGGGAGCTGGCCTTCAGGAGACTCAGGATGCTGCCTTCTCTAGGCTTTCAAGCCTGGTGGTGGAATCTCTCAGTTGCCATCTCTCAGTTGCCTCAGATGAACCCATCTTCCAGCTGACCCTTAGATTTGAAGTTCCAATTTTTCACAAGAGGTTTATATCTTCCATCTCCTGAAAATGCAGCCATGTTCACTGCTGGTTTTCCTCCATCCCAAAGTGGCCATGGCAGATACTCTGAGTCCCTGTAAGTGGGAGAGAGCTGGAGCCGCCTCTTCTGAGTTTTACTCAACAATATAAGTCAACCTCCTTTAAAGATGCACATTAGACCCTTTGACTCAGAAATTGCATACCTAAAATTTTTGAGCCTAAGGAAATAATCAAAGGCAGAGAGAGAGAGAGAGAGAGAGAAAGCGATTTGTTCATTCCACCGATAGACAGTACGAGTCATTCGCGGGTCATACGGATGCCACAGTGAACCAAGCCAACCAAAGATCCCACCCATGGAGAAGAGACAATTATGTGTTAGAAGGTGATAAGTATTATGGGGAAATATAAATCAGAAAAGGGGCATGGAATTATATGGAAATGTTTGAATTTTCAACAGGCTAGTCAAAGTGAATCTAAGGTGGTGATAATTGGGCAGTGATCTGAAGGCCGTTCACAGCAAACCAGTGAATTCTGAGTGATTTTTATACTTTCCTATACTTTATAAATATATTGTGTATACAATTCAGGGGACAAAATCCCCTCACAACATTATTATTATTTTGAGGTTTCAATATTTTATTCAAGTTTTATTTTAAGTGATGTTAATTATAGCATTTGAAGGGGGGAGGATTTAATTCCATACAAAATGGAAGACTCTGAAATGTACCCATGAAACAGGTACAAATAAATTGAGTGGTGAAGGTACCACCGTCCAGATTCTGGGTGCTGTCACTGTGTGATTACGGTTGCCCTTCCAGCTTGCCACCCGGGTGCTGCTGGAAGCTAGTTCACACTCTGGTTCAAGGCCACAAAATCACAACTTGAGAGAGAGTGAAAAGTCCTGGATTATTGGCTTCATCACTCCTATAATCTCCACCCCAAAATCTTTCTCTCTCTCTCTCTCTCTCTCTCTCTCTCTCTCTCTCTCTCTCTCTCTCTCTCTCTCTCTCTCTCTCACACACACACACACACACACACACACACACACACACACACACACACCAGCTACCACACCCAGCAGAGGACTTTTGGTGTAAAGAGGTGATGGACTGGGGTGGAAAGAGGTCATGAAGATGGGTCTTCAAAAAAGCCCCTTTCAGATGGGTGTGCCCACACCATCAAGCAGTGAACATTCAGGTGAGGAAAGCAAGGTTCCATTCTCAAGAAATCACAATTTCATTCATGACTCACCAGGAATTTAAAAAGTGCCTATGCACGATCAGCTTCCACTTGCAGCCATTTCTACACCAAAAAGAAACCTGACATCTCTAGAAGGGGGTCACCAAGGCTACCTCCCCCCTCCCCCAAGTCTACAGCTGAAAGCACTTTCTTTGGAGTTGGGTTTTTTCTGTACCTCGGACAGGGGAACATGTTAAATCTGAATCAGCTGTCACCTGGAGGTCTAGCATGATATTGAGCAGTGCTTGCATCCCGGACATGCAACATTAACAGGTACTCTTGAATTCTGAAGGTAGCTATGCTGCAAAATAGTTTAAAATGAGATGATTGCACAGGATTCATTTATGTTTGGAATTCCAGCCCTAGACCAAGCTTGTGGCCACTGGCGTTGACATTCTTGCCATCCAGCAGAGAGGACAGCGTCAGTGTGGGTCGGGCACTCAGGGTCTGAGTGTAGCCTAAACAGACCAGGCTGGCGTTGTTCACCTTGGCCGAGAAGCAGGCGTCAGGGTCAATCTGATACTTGGCGGCTATTCTGGAATGAGCGTTGCTATTCCTGGCTGGCCAGGCGAGATGGATAGCAGTCTCCAACTTCTTGTTCACCTTCTGGTAAATGGAGCAGCCAAACTTCTCACTAGGGTGAAGTTGGAATTCATCCATCTTTAGCCAACTGCAGGGTTGCTCTGGGTCACTCGGGCCTGGGCAGTCTCAGAGTTCATCTGGTGGCCAGCCAGCTCTCGTCACCCAGCCCCAGAGCCCCTCGGATGGCAGGCCCGGCGATGTTGACATCCACGTCGCAGCACAGGTTGATGGGTTCCCGCTTGTACCCCATCTTGATTTTGGTGTTCTGTTTCCTAGTGTTCAGGGAGAAGGACCCGTCAAAGGTCACCTTGAGTTGGGAGGTGAGCTGGTCTTCCACCGTGATCTCGATGCAGAGCATGCTGTCTGTGTCCCACGTCTCTGTGACCGTCAGCCCGTACTCGTCCACAGGTACTTGGTTTCCAGAATGCCCGTGACTTTGTTGGTCTCGCTGTTGGCTAACCCAGAGCTGGTCTGTTCTCACATTATTATTTTTAAAAATAATTAAATCATTTTATTGGGTGCTTGTACAACTCTTATCACAATCCACACATACGTCCATTGTGTCAAGCACGTTTGTACATTTGTTTCCCTCATCATTCTCAAAACATTTGCTTTCTACTTGAGCCCTTGGTATCAGCTCCTCATTTCTCCCCTCCCCCATGCTACCTCCTCCCCCATAAACCCTTGATAATTTATAAATTATTATTTTTTTGTCATATCTTACACCATCCGACATCTCCCTTCACCCACTTCTCTGCTGTCCACCCCCCAGCGAGGAGGTCATATCCTCTTATCTCTCTCACCTTCCCTCCATCCTCCCAGTATCACTACTCTCACCACTGGTCCTGAAGGGATCATCTGTCCTGGATTCCCTGTGTTTTCAGGCAGTAGCAGCAGGATCAGCCGTGACCACAGCATGGGTTGCAGCATAGAGGGACCAGGAGAGCCTATTATTATTATTTTAATCATTTTATTGGGGTCTCTTACAGTTCTTATCACAATCTATACATCCATCCATTGTGTCAAGCACATTTGTACATTCGTTGCCATCATCATTCTCAAAGCGTTTTCTTTCTACTTGAGCCCTTGGTATCAGCTCCTCATTTTCCCCCTCCCTTCCTCAAGAACCTTTGATAATTTATAATTTTTTTTTCATGTCTTACACTGACTGATGTCTCCCTTTACGTACTTTTCTGTTGTCCGCCCTCCCCTGGGAAGGGGTTATATGTAAAACCCTGTGATCAGTTCCCCATTTCTCCCGCTGCCTTCCCCTTACCCTCCTGGTTATCCCTACTCTCAATATCAGTCCTGAAGGATTTGTCTGTCCTAAATTCCCTGTGTTTCCAGCTCTTATCTGTACCTATGTACATGCTCTGGTCTAGTTGGATTTGTGAGGCAGAATTGGGGTCATGATAGTGGGGGGAGGAAGTATTAAAGAACTAGAGGAAAGTTGTGTTTTATCGGTGGCTCATCTCTTCCTTGTGACCCCTCTGTAAGGGGATGTCCAATTGCCTACAGATGGGCTTTGGGTCTCCTGTCTGCACTCGCCCTCATTCACAATGATATGATTTTTTGTTCTGGGTCTTTGATGCCTGATACCTGATCTCATCCACACTTCATGATCACACAGGCTGGTGTGCTTCTTTCATGTGGGCTTTGTTGTTTCTTTGCTAGATGGCCGCTTGTTTATCTTCAAGCCTTTAAGACCCAAAACACTATATATTTTTTATATCTGGGTACCATCAGCGTTCTTCACCACATTTGCTTACGCACTCATTTTGTCTTCAGTGATCTTGTTGGGAAGCTGAATATTAAGGAATTCCAGGTTATTAGAAAAAAGTATTCTCGTGTTGAGGAAGTACTTGAGTCGAGGCCCAATGTCTGTCTACTACCTTAATACTAAACATATATATATATATATATATATATATATATCTCCCTATTGTTATATATAAATATATTCACATAAGTGCTTGCCTGTATTTAGACCTCTATAAATGCACTTTGCCTCCTTCCTAGTTCTTTCCTCTATTTCCTTTTACTTTCCTCTTGTCCCACTATCATGTTCAGCCTTCATTCGGGTTTCAGTAACTTGGCTACATTGCCCTGGATCAAGCCCTACCCGGCATCGTACACCCTTCTCATCATTGATTTAGATCCCCTATTGTTCCCTTGTCCCAGAATTTGTTAACACCAACTTCCTTTCCCCCACCTGCAGCCCCCACCCTCCTCCCCTCCTACATCCCCCAGGAAATGTGGGTCCCGTTGTTGTTTTCTCTCCTGTTTTATTTATTCTGCCTGTCTTATCTAGATAGACATGCAGAGACAATAATTTTAAGCACAAAAACAAGACAGAGTAAAACAACGATGTTGGTCGGGGTACCAGTTGAAGGCTGCCTGCCCCTATCCGGCCAAGGTGGACAATTTCAGGGAGCAACAGATCTATGAGCCATCTGCCTCGGTCCCAAATGGATCGATCAAAGCACCATCCTGCCTGGAATTTTTATGGAGGGAGACCTATTAGAGTCCCTACAGCTCCAAATTCTCTCCTTACTTGCCCACCTGCAGTTTCTACCCATCCCCTTTATTGCTTTACCTTCCCACCTGAGCAGCTTAAAAGTATCTCTCCACCACAGGTAAGTGAGGCTTACCACAGGTAAGCATGGAGTTCGCCCAGGAGTTCCGGGCTCATAGCTCTACCCTTTCCCTACTCTCATCTCCTTCCTGAGCACCTCGGATTCTCTGACTTCCTGCTGGAGTCTGTGAATCCCTCCCGGGAAGTGCAGAACCAACTTGCCCTTTTCTCTCTCTCTGGCCTGACCTCGGTTTATCTTTGCATCGAACGGCATAAACAAAACAAAACAACAACAACAGCAAAACCAACGACCAAAAAAAGGAAAGCTAATACATAGTTCTAGGTCTGTTTGTTGACCTTTAGGAGTATTTTCCAGTCAAGTCTGATGGGGTGCCACGCCCTGCTCCCAAAGTCTATTTTTGGTATTCCCCAGGGCCTTCATTTCTTTGCTCCCCTTGTTGCTTTGTTGCATGCCCTTAGCGTTTTGCTCCAGAGTGGTGGGGTCAGATCAGGCACAATTCCCGCACTGCGCCTCCAGTGCTGTTCTAGAAGCGCTATGGGTCAGTGAGGGACATCATGTCTCGTGGTGGGGGTGGCTCTATGCTCCTCTCTGTGCATTGGCGGCTCTGAGCAGGAATATCATCCTTGGGGACTTGGTGGACCAGGATGTGCTCCTCTCTCTCTCTCTCTCTCTCTCTCTCTCTCTCTCTCTCTCTCTCTCTCTCTCTCTCTGTGTCCCCCTTCGTTTGCTCCTGCTTGATCAGTGGTCAGCAGCCTCAACCCAGCAGCTTCCTGATGGCAGTGAAAGATGAGACAAGCAGATTAATAGCCTGGGAAACCCTAGGATTCAGCTCTACTCGGACCCAAGGGGTCTATGAGGAAAGCCTTCTAGCAACACAACAGGGGAGTGATGGGAAACTGGGATTTGGCCCCGTTTGGAAACTTGTGACCTGAGAGGACGCAGGTCTGCGCTGCTAGAAAGGAACGTGATTTTCATCGCTCCGGTGGCATCCTCCTTACATGCTGGGCTGCTGAGGTCGGACCCACCAGACTCTCTATCCCGGACTGATGGACACTTACAGTCCCTGGAACTCACAGGGCACTTCCTCCCTGTCCTACAGGGTCACTACGAGTCCGCACCCACTCAATGGCAGTGTGTTCAAGCTTTCAAACAAAAGATACAGAATTATAAATATAAAATTAGGAACCCAAACAGATATTTATCCAGAACGGGGGTGGTGGGAGCCACAAAAATGCACACTTTCAAAAGCTAATAAATCTCACAATCATAAAAACATGTTCATTGACTGTCTCAATAACCATTTTTTGATGGTCTCTTCATTTGTCAATGATTTTGTAACACATTTCCTCTGGTGAGAAAAAATAGTTTGATGTTTGTTCTAGAATGGTTTGTCAACATTGAGTTTTTTTCCCATTAACAGTTTAGAAAAGTTAATTTCAGGTGCCTCCAATAACTACTTGTAATAACAAGGAATTACTATTTTATATTGTTAATTTTATTTAATATAAAATTAATTCTATTTTACATTCTATTGTTAAATTTGGGGAAACTGACAAGAGTTTCTTGACAGAGCTCTAAGATCACAGGCACTTCAAGTTTGCTTGAGCAGTGACTAAATTTCAGTACTCTTTAAATTGCTGAAAGTTATTAAGCTATTTGTTCAGTTTTGTTGTAAAGATGAGCTCTAGGTTATCTTTGAAGAGGAACTTTTAAAAGTTCCAATTGTGTTATGATTCATTCTTTATCAATTGAGTATCAAAATAATTTTATTTTCTGTCTCCTGTTAAACACATTTTATTCATTCCTGGTGTTTAAACTTTCACTTCTTCTCAAAAAAAAAACAAAACAACCAACAACCTGATTTGGGGGGAAAAAGTTTCTTCTAAGTCATTTTGTATGTTAGAATAATTTCTATTGATTTAATATAGCAATATGTAAGAAAATATTTTTCACATCCAGCCAGGTCCATCTGGCTGTAATTCTCAGTATAATAAAATTATTAAAAAATTGTATACATAGCTAATTGAATATGTTGCATGTTGAATATGTTCCTGAAGAAAAAGACTTCTATTTTGGTGTCATTAATGAGAAGTGAGTCCTACACTTAAAATTTTCTACACCTGAGTGTTGAAGAATTTATTGTCTCCTCTGCTCACAGACTTCTGATGCTAGCTTGCGTCATGTGATATGTTTAGCAAGACAAGTCCTTTGACCGCCCTCCAGAACTGCTGATGTTCAGTAAATTCTCTCCATGAGTGGTACACGTGTTCTTGGAAGCCCCACCCCCCTCCACTGTAATAATCTGATTCTACATGGAAGTGAGTATGAACCACACAATGTGTCTTAAGAAAATCAAGCAATGTAAGCCTCACTCACTTTCCTCTTGGCTGGGTCCCCAAAATGCCACCTAGTCTAAGAGAAAATGTGACAAGGCAAAGTTGCAGTAGCAGGAGACACACTGTCTTCTTGGGTGCCTTAAATATAGGTCACTTTGGAAGAAATTTGGCATACGGTGACCATGTACAGGTAAACACATTGCTAGTGGCCCTCCCAGGGTCTTGGAAAGAGCCAGGGCAAATGAGGGGCTTCAAGGTCTACCTACCTCTGCGTGCCCAGCTATTCCAGCAAGATTGCTTCTGCTGCCATCTCGGCTGCATCTCTTTTCAGACTGACCTGCACTCTCAGCCTCATCTAACACTGTTGACTCTGTTAGACTCTTTTCCTTGCCTCCACGAGTTTGGAATTTGAAGCTTATATAAACGCCATTCCAAGGAAGTAGTCAATTATACAGCCCTGTCCTTTTGTGGGAGATGGGTGTGTCCAGCCAAGTCATGGCACTACGTCATCCACCTCAACATTCCAGTTAAGGGTGAATTCCTTGCTCTCTACCCAGTCCCCTACAACCAAAGCATCCACACAGGTTTGTCTGGGGGTGCTTCTCAGGAGCAGCTGTCCCTCAGGACTGAAAACAAGGCTGCTTTACCACCCGCAACACCCACCAGTGGCTACAAAGGTCTCTGCTTACTTCTTCACACAGGTTGTTGTTGCACACTGTTGAGTTCATTACGGCTCAAAGCAACTCTGTAGGACAGAGTAGAACTACCCCCACAAGGTTTGCTAGGACGTACTCTTTACAGGAACAGATTACTAGTTCTTTTCAACTGGTGAGTTCAAACGACCTACCTTGCAACCAGCTCTTAACCACTGCGCCAGTAGGAGGCCTCAAGTCTTGAGGTCTTCTGTTTTTCTAAGAACTGCCTTGCCAAAGGTGCCCCGTCACCCCCTCACCCCTGATTTCTCTGCAATGCCTCTTGCACACATCGGTTTGTTATTTTCTGAACACCCAGGGATGGATGCGTGTTGAGAAGCCCTGGGATGGAGTATCGATTTCATCAAAGTGCCGAATCGCAGCACAGATGAACTCAGGTTCAATAGTAGGTACCTGCATTCTTAAAAACTTGCACGTTTTCTTCCTCAGTTGCCTGATCTTCCTCCGCCCCAGATTTCCCTCTTTAAGACCTTGGTGTTGCTCTTAGCAGTCAGACAGTGCCACCTACTGCCCATTGAAAGACAGTTGCCATGGGCCAGGCTTCCAACCACATTACCTGTTCTTGGCAGGGTGGCAGGTAACCTAAGGTAAGAACAATTTGGAAGGTGCCCTGAACTTGGAGTACTGACAGGACATTAAAGAGTGCACAGGAATGACAACTTAGGAAGGAGATGAATTGCCAGGGACAGAGATCTGGATGCTGTAAGGGACTCTGGGTGGTTACAGGACCTGTGTCAGTGATTAGGTGGGGATCTGGACCTGAGCTTGTCTGTCTTTGAGGTCCAAGTAGCTCCATCTCATCATGCTAAGAGGAAGGGGACCTCCTTTTATGGATAATCAGAGGTGAGAGCAGAGAATTTTAAGGAGATGATGACCTAACATTTCAGAACCACCAAGTAGGATGGAGTTCCTAGGTAGTACAAAGGCCAGTGGGTGCAGCGTATTGTGCATCCAGTGGTGATGGAAGCGTCTCCAGGGCTCTCGCAGGTCTCAGTGTGATTCTGATAGCCCTCTGAGTGGCTCAACAGCAGGAAGGTGAAGCAGAAAGCGAGGCTCTCACAGGACATAGCAAGACTTGTCCTGAGAGAAAGAGGGAATTCCCAGGACCTTCGTAATTAGCATGATAAGGTGTTTGGCAGAATCTGAGAGCCGCATCCTTACTGACTGGAGAACTTTAACCAAAGTATGCCTTTCTCCTTCAGAATTTTTGCAATATAGAATCTGATGGAATCCTGATTACACCAGGAATAAAGGAAAATGCTTTAGTGGCAGAAAGATAGGTCATCTTCAAAGAGAGTGTAGAGAGTGCAGGCCAATCAGCCTGGCCGCAAAGAGTGAGCTGAGCCCTGCACCAGAGCATGGGCCGGGACCACCAATCTTGGGTTTAAAAGTACCTGGATTTTACTCCCCCAGTAAGGGATTTCCATTAGCAAACGCTTCCCAGCAGGGAAGTAGAGAAAGGAGCTTGACTTAAGCCCCACCCAACAAAGCAGCCTCTGCCTAACCCAGCGAAAGAATCAATCACAAGTATCCCCAGCCTCACAGCAGGAGACCAGACCTAACCAAACTTGCAAAAGCCCAGCCTCTGTCCTCAGTGCAGAAAGTTTGACTAACCAAGAAAAGACTCAGAAGCCCTTGCAGCAGCCTGTTGATACCAAAGAGCAGGAGCCTCTTATTGAAAGAGTAACACAGTTTTTAAAAAAAAATTAATTAGGGGCTCATACAGCTCTTATCACAATCCATACATACATCAATTGGGTAAAGCACATTTGTACATTCATTGCCCTCATCATTCTCAAAACATTTGCTCTCCACTTAAGCCCCTGGCATCAGCTCCTCATTTTCCCCCTTACCCCCTTCCTCACGAACCCTTGATAATTTATAAATTATTATTTTGTCATATCTTACACTGTCCGACGTCTCCCTTCACCCATTTTTCTGTTGTCCGTCCCCCAGGGAGGAGGTTATATGCAGATTCTTGTAAATCGGTTCCCCCTCTCCACCCCACCGTCCTTCCACTCGGTATCGCCACTCTCACCACTGGTCCTGAAGGGATCATCTGTCCTGGATTCCCTGTGTTTCCAGTTCCTATCTGTACCAGTGTACATCCTCTGGTCTAGCCAGATTTATAAGGTGGAATTGGGATCATGATAGTGGGGCGAGAGGGGAGAGGAAGCATTCAGGAACTAGAGGAAAGTTGTATGTTTCATCATTGCTACACTGCACCCTGACTGGCTCATCTCCTCCCCAAGACCCTTCTGTAAGGGGATGTCCAGTTTCCTACAGATGGATTTTGGGTCCCCACCCCGCACTCCCCATCATTGACAATAATATGATTTTTTGTTCTTTGATGCCTGATACCTCATCCCTTCAACACCTCGTGATCGCATGAGGCTGATGTTCTTCTTCCATGTGGGCTTTGTTGATTCTGAGCTAGATGGCCACTTGTTTACTTTCAAGCCTTTAAGACCCCAGATGCTATATATCTTGTTAGCTGGGCACCATCAGCTTTCTTCACCACATTTGCTTATGCACCTATTTGTCTTCAGTTATTGTGTCGGGAAGGTGAGCATCATGGAATGCCAGTTTAATGGAAAAAAGCATTCTTGCATTGAGGGAGTACTTGAGTGGAGGCCCAATGCCCATCTGCTACGTTAATACTAAACCAAAAATATATGCACATAGATCTATTTCCACATCCTCATATATAAATATATTTATATATGTACATGCCTTTATTTAGACCTCTATAGATGCCCTTTGCCTCATAGCTCTTTCCTCCATTTCCTGTTACTTTCCTCTTGTCCCACTATCATGCTCAGTCTTTATTTGGGTTTCAGTAATTCCTCTTGATTACATCACCCCTGGTCATGCCCTACCAGGCTCAGCACCGATTTGGGTCACTTCTTGTTCCCTTGTTCCTGGGTTCGTTAACACCACTTCCTTTCCCCCCACCTCCCCCTCTCCCATTTCCCTCCATAACTGTCGGTCCCGTTGTTTTCTCCTCCAGATTGTTCATCCAGCCTATCTTATTTAGACAGAGCTGCAGAGATAATAACATGCACAAAAACAAGACAGAGCAAAACCAAGCAACAAAAGAAAACAAAACAACAACAAGCCAATGACAAACAAAACAAAACACAAGAAAGACAAACTTGTAGTTAGTTCAAGAACAGTTTGTTGGCCTTTAGGAATGTTTTCCCGTTGGTTGAGTGTGATGGGGCACCACGCCCTGGCCCCAAAGTCTATTTTTGGTATTTCCTGGGGACACTTCATTGCTCTGTTCCCCTTGCTGTTCTGTTGCACGCCCTTAGTGTTTTGTCTTGGTGTGGTGGGATCAGATCGGGTGGAATTCTCACACTGTGTTTCCAGTGTTGTCCCCTGTAGGGCTATGGGTCAGTGAGGGACATCATATCTCATAGTTGGACCGCCATATGGTCTTCTCTGTGGACTGGCTGCTCTGAGCAGGAATATCATCCTTAAGGCTTGGTGGGACAGGATGTGCTCCACTCCCTCTTCCTCCTCCTTCGTTTGCTCCTGTGTGCTCTGGTCAGACATGTTCCTTCTCCCTGAGCTACAGATTCATTGCTGTCCTCTGAAATAAATTCCTCTGGGGGGAGGGGCAGGTGACCACGTAGTTGGGATTGGGGCCGGCCCCCCAGACCTCTCCACTGGTTCCCTACTCTATGCCAGCATGTTGCGTTCACTTCTCAGAGCACTGGGTTGAAGTCTGGTCCCTCTTTCCCTGCAGAGAGATACACAATACCCTCCCCTTGGGTGGGTTAGTGCCCTGTGCCCCCACTCCCCTTTTCTTTTTTATTATTTTTTTCCCTTTCCCCACCTCCTTTTTAGTTGGCTGCCATATGTATCCCTGGATTTGGTCTGGCCCCTGCCATACTACCTGGTCATCACCCCAGGAATGTTTGTATACAGTAGCTTTTTCCCTATGCCCCTTTTGCATTTTTTTTAAGCTTACCTCAGCAGACTCGTGTTGTACTTGTCCTTTTGTGCTTGGCTTACTTCGCTTAGCATAATTTCCTCCAGTTCTTCCCATGCAGCGATATGCTTTATATGTTCATCACTGCTTTTTAGCGATGCATAGTACTCCATTATATGTATGTACCACTGCTTTTTAATCCACTCGTCAGTTGATAGAAATTTGGGTTGTTTCCAACTCCTTACAATTGTGAACTGTGCCGCAATGAACACTGGAGCACAGAGGCCCGGCCATGGTTTGTTTCTTGCCTCTTCTGGGTATATGCCCAGTAGGGGGATTGCTGGATCGTATGGTAGCTTGATTTCCATCTGTTTTAGGTATCGCCAGATCGATTTCCATAGTGGCTGGACATGCTTACAGGTCCACCAGCAGTGGAGGAGAGTTCCTGTCTCCCCACAGCAGTGCTACCCTGTTCTATAGGGTCAACTCGATAGCAGTGAGTTTGGGGTTGTTGCTTTCATGTTTGGATTAAGGGACCCTGGTGGTGCTGTGGCTAAGGCATTGGTCAGTAGTATAATGGAGAAAGGTCAGGCTGTTTGCGCCCAAAAGGATTTACAGTTCCAGACACCCTAAGGAGAGGCCTTATTATATCCTATAGGGTCATTATGAGTCAGGATCAACCTGACGGCAGTGAATGGTTGTTTTTTAAATGGATCATTCTTTAGCAAGTGTTTTACCAGTACTATGGCCTCTGATTTCAAGTTGCCCAAAGGCTAGGGGGGTGTGGGGGAATTAAAGTGCCTTCATAAGGACAGTAGAACTTATGTACAGAGTCCACATTCTGAAGCGGGGCACTTCTGTCCATCCATTCCCCCAGCTGTCCTTTCAAGACATCTTCAGTGAATTTTTCTAAGGACAGGGAAAGAAGTGAAGTAAGATGATACTTTGTGGTTATTAAGCGTGGATGCTAAGGAGTCCTGGTGGCGTAGTGGTTACATGCTGGGCTGCAGAACGGAACGTCATCAGCTCGAAACACCAGGCCCTCCTTGGGAAAAGATGGGCTTTTCTACTCTCATCAAGAGTCACAGTCTCAGACACCCCGGCAGTTCTAACTTGTCCTGTAGAGTCACTACCAGGTGAGTTAACTCGACAGCAGTGAGTTCAGTTCAGTTCAGGGAAGCATGGAAACAAGGATGATAGATGTCCATATCTGACTCCCGGCCATTTATTTACTCTTCTGTGGCCTTGGGGTGGTTGCCTCATCTCTCCACATTTCTATTTCTCATGTTATCCTCACAACCTAACCGAAACATATGATGTAAAGATGTCAAGGGGCAGTGGGTGAAGAGCACATGAGGAGTTTGGGGAGATGTGAGTGTGTGTGCGCAGTGTCTGGATTGGTGATCTTAGGTGATGAAACCTGGATTCTGACCACACCCAGAGAGTGACAGCTGGGGTAGATGGCAAAAGCAAGGGCCACAAGATGTGTTGGATTCTACGCCATCCTTAGAACCACCGTGAAGATAGCAGAGCACAGGAGAAGGAGATGCCTCTGATCCTGCCACCTTCAACTTCCATGAAGGAAGGAGGATGGCCTTGTGGAGGACAAAGGACAGCAAGAAAGAGATAAAAATTCACTGCCATTGAGTCAATGCTGACTCACCACAACCCCTGCGGGTTTCCATGACTGATTGTTTACAGGAGTAGAAAGCCCAGTCTTTCTCTGGCAGAGCTGCTGGTGGTTTCAAACTGCCAACCACGTGTCTAATAGCCCAACATAACCACTACATCACAGGGTCCCATAAAAATAGAGAGTGGACAACAAAGAGCCCCACAGACAGGCATTTAAAAAATAATTTTATTGGGGCTCGTACAATTCTTATCACAATCCATACACACATCCATTGTATCAAGCACTTATGAAATTTGTTGCCATTGTGGGGTCCTGGTTTACAACTGCCAGCACCAGCACCATGACAGGCTGTATAAAACCAAAGTCTGGGGCAGGCTTACACTCTAATTTCAGATTCCTGGACACTGAGGCAATTCTGTCAGAGAAGGCATGACCTGTCCCAGGCTGACCAGTAGGGTGCAGTGACCACCACCCCTGATTGACCAGTCAAGAAAACACATGCGAAACTGTACTTGCCAACCACCACTGGACAACGCTGGCACCAGAAGTTTTCTCCAATAAATTTAAAGAACAGCAACACTGGACTGCCCCCCCCCCGTCCCTGCCCCATGAAAGTCCAGCGAACAAAGAACGTGGGGCGGATTCCCTTTTGGACGCTGGGTCCCCGCTGCACTGGGCAGTGGAGGGAGGGAAGCCCTAGCTCGAGCTAGCGAATAAACTCCTTTTGCCGCTTTTGCATCTCAACTGGTCATAATTCTCCCATGCGCCCAAGGTGAGCTCGCGTTCCCTTCCCCAATCCAACACCATCATCATTCTCAAAACATTTGCCTTCTACTTGAGCCCTTAATATCGGCAGCTCATTTCCCCCCTCCTTCCCCACTCCCCCTACTTCATGAACCCTTCATAATTCATAAATTATTATTATTTTGTCATATGTTACACTGTCCGACGTCTCCCCCCGCCCTCTTCTCTGCTGTCCATCCCCCAGGGAGGAGGCTATATGTAGATGCCTGTAATCAGTTCCCCCTTTCTACCCCACCTTCCCTCCACCCTCCAGACATCACCGCTCTTACCACTGGTCCTGAAGGAGTCATCTTTCCTGGATGCCCTGTGTTTCCAGTTGCTGTCTGTACTAATGTATATCCTCGGTCTAGCCAGATTTGTAAGGTAGAATTGGGATCATGATAGTGGTGGGGAGGAAGCATTTAAGAACTAGAGGAAAGTTGTATGTTTCATCGTTGCTGCCCTGCACCCTGACTGGCTCATCTCCTCCCCATAACCCTTCAGTAAGGGGATGTCCGGTTGGCTACCGATGGGCTTTGAGTCTCCACTCTGCACTCACCCACATTTACAATGATATGATTTTTTGTTCCTTGATGCTTGATACCCGATTCCTTCGACAGCCAGACAGGCATTTTTTAAGCTCTTGGGTAAGTCACGGGCAGGGAGTACCCACTTGAAGTTAGCAAGGTAGCCCCGCCACTGGTTTCCTTGAAATTCTAGGGAGGTAGAAAACTGACCTGTCTCTTCTGGGAAGCAATCAGGAAACGGTGACTCCAAAGAAAGTCATGTTTTAATGGCACTCCACAGCAGACAGCGGTAATGTGGGATTAAAGGGGGAGATTAGGTGGCGAAGTTTTCAGCAAGAGCTTCTGAGCTTTGAAAGCTTCAGTTGGCAGCGGTGCTCCCTGTGGGCTCATCTAGAATCAGTGAGGTGTGCAGCCTGACTGGACAGGTATTGGAGAGCAGAGGGGTGGACAGAGGCCATTTCAGCTTTATGAGTGGATGCTGAGCTTCTGACTCTATACTACCTGAGCCGAGGAGGGTCTGCCAGCTGGGATGCCAGGGGTCTTCATTCAGTGACTCATCTCTCAGATTGATAGCAAACCTCTCCTCCTCCCTGTGAACAAACGAGCCACGCCCTGCTCCAACCGAAGTCCACCTCACCCTCCAGCTCCCTGGAATCAGTCCGGTCTTAGAGAGTTTCATTTTCCTACTTATTCGATGCTTCTCAGAGAAGGCGGGGCTCTTCACCTGCTCCCTCAGTGTATCACTGACACCTGAGCAAATACGATTGGCACGATTTAGAAGAGCTAGCCACCCGATGGCCAATTTCCTTGGTCTGAAGCCCAAGAAAATGACGTGAAATTGTAGCAGAAGAAATGGAGGTAGGAGGCTCAATGAACTTTTTATGGGGAAACCAGACAAGAGGTACAAGGGGTGGCATGAGGGCTTGGGAGTAACTGCACAGTCTTCAAGGGCAGTAGGTGGGTACTTTCTATTTTGGGGGGGGCCTCGGTCATCTTTGGAAGTGGCTTGAAAGAAAGAACAAGATGACGTCATCCTGTACACATACCTCTGGTTGGCTCTGTGTCCTGTTCTCTCTACTCTTCCCTCTCGTGGAATCCGTGAGGGCCTGGAACAGAAACTAGTTGGAAGGATGACTAATTGACAGAGACATTGATGCAAATGGTTGGTAGTAATCATTGGCAGCAATTAACCAAATTCTCAGAGTGTGACCACAAGCCGTCTAGTAGCCCGGTTCGGGAGAGGACATTCTGAACTCCTGCCAAATCATCTTAATAGAGAGTATACCAAAGAAGGCTTTCAACTCGTACGTTGTGATACTCTGGTTTTAGCCAGGGCACTTTGGCCCTTGAATTATAAACAGCACAAATATTCACAGAAAATGCTGACAAGAAAACACCACTGGTTCTTGAATCATTTTGATAAAATGAAAAGTCATTCCATGTTTAGCCTATCCAAGGAAATCGGGGGTGTATTCCAAAGCTGATGAGATATTTCTGAAACTTGTGTAGCATCAGGCTTTGGATGGTGCATGTTAATGAGCCACCAATGGATAGTAGGAATTTACCTGATACCAAAGGGCTGAGTTGTACCCTCTTGACTGCTCCAGGGCAGTCTCCCTCTGCTTGAGTGGTCCTCTCTGGGGCTGGTGTGGCAGCCTTCCAAGGCCCCCGGAGGGCAGGAAGGCCTGCAGGTAGGAGGCTGTGTGGTGAGATGGAGGCCTGGTTCCTTTGCAGAAGAGCCGGAAGGAAGGTCTCTGCTCCATCTGCTGGGAGAAGGGGCCTGTGGTCACCAACTGTGGACACTTCTTCTGCGGAGAGTGCTTGGACTCCCACCTCAAGAGCTCGGCCACCTGCCCTGTCTGCCGGGCCCCCTGTTCTGAGAAGGTTCTGGGAGAAGGCTACATCTGCCAGACTCACCGGGAGCGGGTGAGATTTTTCTGTGAAGGGAGCAGCCTTCTTTTGTGCAAGAAGTGCAGGGAGTCCCCCGAGCATCAACCTCATCAAGAGCTGACCATTGAACATGCCGTCAGTCACTACAAGGTGAAGTCAGCTCTCCTCCTGGGTGAAGCCAGTTGTCACCTTGCCACCTCCCCAGGTCACCCCTGCTCACCCCTCTCATTGGACCCCACACTTTACAGCAATGCATAACTGGCGTCTCTCTTTGCTTCTTCTCTGTCTTGTGCTTTGCACGCTGTCTTTGCTCTTCTGTATTTATATTACGAGTCTGTTTAAAAGGGAGCGATGTCACTGTGAGAATCCCCGGCGTTTGACTACAAGCGAAGAGCTGGCAGTGAGGATCCATGCAAAGGCACTCACCAAAGAGACTCTGTGGTCTCCCTTGAGGTCCCATCCTTGAAAACTCCATGGAGCCATTGTACTCTGCCTGCACAGGGGCGCCATGAGTCAGAACTGATGGCGGTGAATGAGGACAGCCACAGCAAAGGCAGATTTCCAGGCAAAGGAGCTACTCATCCTTTGCTGCTCTGTCGAACGCCATGATTGACTAGATAATGCAAAACCTGATCGGTCTGGAAGCCTCCCCAAAATTGCATACTTTCTACAGATTTTCATCTTTTAAATTAAAGATAGAAACCTATTGGCACTAAAACTATATGGCTCTCTGGTGATCGTGCCAGCAATTTGGCTAGATATGTAATCAGGTTTTACATCAGCCTATGATGACTCTGCCAATATCCTGAAATTTGTGCATGACTCTCCCTCGTTTTCAATGGTTTTTGTTTTGTTTTGTTTTTAAGATTGTTTTATTGGGGGCTCTTACAGCTCTTATAACAATCCATGTATCAATTGTATCAAGCATATTTGTAATATGCTTCCATCATTATTTTCTAAACATTTTAAAATACTTTTATTGGGGGCTCTTACATTTCTTATTATAATCCATACATTCATCCAGTGTGTCAAGCACCTTTGCACATATGCCGCCCTCATCATTTTCTTTTTTTTCCAATCATTTATTAGGGGCTCATACAACTCTTATCACAATCCATACATTTATCAATTGTGTAAAGGATTTGTGCATTCATTGCCTTCATCATTCTCAAAATATTTGCTCTTCACTTAAGCCCGTGACGTCAGCTCCTCATTTTCTCCCCTCCTTCCCAGTTCCCCCTTCCATTTTCACTATCTGTTTTTCTTTTATTTATTTATTTTTTTTCATTGTTTTTTTTCTGTTTTTCTTTCTTATCTTCCTTCTTCCCTTCCCCTTTCCTCCTTTATCCCTATTATGACGATTTTATCTTTGTTTTTTTTAAAAAAGTTGCATGGTCATGAAGTCAGACTACACGGAGACCTTTAAAATTCCAATGAAAACTCTTTCTTTCTAGTTGCCTCCCTCAATAATCAGTCCCGGGGAGAGCTGGCATTGATCGATTGTTGTACCTTCTTCCAGACAGTTTTTGAGTCTCTCTGCTCTTAAGGCAGTAAGGGCAGCAGCAGCAACAAAGCAAGTACAGAAGGACTCTCATGTGTCTGCAACTCATTTTCTTTATCATTTAAAAATATGTCTTGGTCATTTCTCCATGTTCTTTCCAACAACTGTGGAGTACTCAATGTCCCCCTGTGGGATATTGAGATAACAATTTCCGGAGTTCTCTTTCATGTACTTGAGGGTGTTTTGTCTTGTCTTGTACTTGAGTTGTTGAAATCATGTTAGGCACAGAATGAGAATTGAGACACGGGAGTGTCTCAATTGGAGGTACCAATTAAATGATGAAGAAATAGTTCCAAAAGCCAAAGAGGTAAAGCTTTCTGGTTCTAAGATCATCCCTTCTAGGTACAGCATTCCACAGGAGAAGCGGATCCCCACTTGCTGATGAGGCCAGAGGTAACTGGGAATTACACTGGCTTCTAGACTGGGGCTGGAGAAGCCTGTCCACTCATTTACCGTTTATTGGGCCGGTGCTTTCTGTGGGACATTGTGCTAGGCACTGCACAAAATACGAAGGGGATTCGTAGTCCTTCCTTATTCTCAGGTCTTCCTTTAAACTTGACAGCGTTCTTAAGGTCCTACTTTGTTACAGGAGGCTAAAACACATCATTAACAATGATATGTGCTCGTTTAAGAAAGATTTCAAGAAAAAAAGATTTCCTAAATTCCTGCTTTGTGCTTGGGGTAATTTGTGCTGGGAATACGAGAGTGAACTAGAGAGATGCCATCCCCACTGCCAGGGAGTGTGCAGAGTAGTAAGAGATGCATCAGCAAGAAACCAGACCGGCTACAAATTGTTTCTTAATTGTGTGTATGCTGGTGTTGTATTATCTAGGAAGAAAACAAGCAAGTGACTGAGATGGAGACTAGTGGGCCATCTATGGAGTTCCTAGGGGGTACAAACAAGTTCACCTGCTTGGCTGCTTAAAGAAAGGCTGGAGGTTCAAGTCCACTCAGATGTGCCTCGGAGGAGAGACTTGTTGAAAACTCTGTTGAAGATAGTTCTGCTCGCACGCACAAGACTTTGCTATGAGTTTCAACTGGCCCGTGGGCCACTGCTCACTGATGTTAAATCGCGTGTCCCATGAGAGTCTCTTGGAGACAATGGCATTGACGCTGAGACCTAAGGGAGCGAAGTTGGCTACGTGAAAGAAGGAGGGAAGGCAGTGCACACAGAGGACTCAGTTGGGAAACATTTTAATACCACTGTAGAATTTCTCATTAGAGTGTGAATCGACAGGCTGCATAGATAACATTGAAAGTGGGGCAAGGGAATGAGAGAAATCAAAGATGACTATGTGAGTTTCTGGTTTGACAAATGGGATGGATGATGTAAAAGATAAGATGGAGGAGAACAGGTTTGAGCGAAACATCAAGAGTTTCATTTTTGAACAAGTCGAGTCTAAACTGAGACGCTGCGAAGTAGGATCTTAGAGAGGCTGTTGGATATCAAGATTGGATCTACAAGGAGAGTCCAGGGTAGGATTCCTAGCATCCAAAACAGGGATCCATCAGAATAAAAAGGAAAGTAGACTCTTCAGAAGAGAGTGTAAAGAAAAAAGAAGTTTCAGCACAAGGTCCTAAGAAAGACTGTTATCTAGAATTAAGGAAAAAACAGCAGCATCAACACCAACCAACAGCGGAGTAACATCCCAAGAAATATGAAGGAACAATGTGAGGACAGATGGTACATCCCTTTGAAAGATGCTCTGCAGTTCAGTGGGTGACAGAGAAGGGAGTGGTGGGTCAGGTGTCCATCTTAACCAGAGGGAACAAAAAAGAAGGTTCTGCAATCTTAGGTAGATTTAGCAGTTTTGAAAGTGGCTTGGCTGTCACAGTTTTTCCATCCAATAACATGTGAGGAAAAGACACCAGCAATGTGGGTAGAAGTGGCGATATGAACGGGTTAAAAAGGGGAGAAGGTGTAATATGGGAATGGGAACGAGGAACTGAGTAGGATTGGTGGTGGTATGGGTAATCAATAGTATGGGTTGAAAACCCAAGATTTAATGTGGTTTGAAAGGCTGATTGAGAACAGGCAAGGAGAAGGTGATAGTAGAATCTATCCCAGAATCAGTTGCCCAAGAGTGTTATAGAATTGGAGAATAATGAGGATTGAGGGCATTCTCAAAGGACTAATGTTAACAGTGGACCTTGAGACCCACAGGAGGCCAGGAGGGAACTGTGTTCTTCTAGATATGGATAATACAATATTGAAATAAAGTCTTCGTTTTTTGTATCATTGAAATTTAGTATATTGTACTGTACAACAAATAATTCCATGTCAACTTTTCTGTATTCTGGTATCCTGTTATTCCCAACACATTTATGCAGTAAGCAAATCCTTCCTACATCTATTTGTTGCTTGTGGTTTGGTATAACTTAAATTTTTTTTAAAAATCATTTTATTGGGGGCTCATACAACTCTTATCACAATCCATCCATTGCGTCAAGCACATTTGTACATTTGTTGCCCTAATCATTCTCAAAACATTTGCTTTCTACCTGAGCCCTTGGTATCAGCTTCTCACTTTTCCTCTCCCTCCCATCCCACCTCCCTCATGAGCCCTTGATAATTTATAATTATTATTATTTTCTCATGTCTTACACTGACCCACGTCTCCCTTCACCCACTTTCCTGTTGTCCATCCCCCAGGGAGGGGGTTATATGTAGATCCTTGTACTCGGTTCCCCCTTTCCACCCCACCTCCCCTCCACACTCCTGATATCACCTGTCTTACCCCTAGTCCTGAAGGGATCATCTGTCCTGGATTCCCAATAGTGGAATATTTTTAACTCTTTAGTTTCTAGATAATTTTTCTGTGCTAAAGGTACTATTTTATACTTTTGATATAGGTTGCTCTGTTGTTTATGTTTAAGTCAAGCAGCATCTTTTTATGTATACGTTTTTCCTGTTTACACATATATATGCAAATATATATTTGCATATATATGTGTCAACTGATGATTTATAAAGAACTCCCCCAGATTTTGATTGTTACTGCATTAAAAATTTTAATTGCTTTAAGAAATATGACTTTGGGGCTTATTTAATCTTCTTAACCAGCATCTGTATAAGATGTTAAATGTCTTTATTTAAACCTCATGTGTCTTCACTTTATGGAGGGTTGCTCTGTGTGTGTATATATATAGTCTATTTTTTAAGGCTAACTTTTGGTAATTGATGCTTTCAAAAGCTCGTGAGAATGGCATTTTCAGTACAGTGATTTATAAAAAGTCTAGAATATGGGTAGTCAAAGAAATCAATTAAGAGTCTTTGTCAACCTCATATATCCTGGAAGCTTGGCTATTTTCTAAATTCATAGTCAAGTGGACATTGTCAGATTTCTTGATCAATTCCATTTTTGCTCATAAGATAAAATATTGGGTGACATTATTATTATTTCACTTATTGGGGGATACTTTTTGGTGTTGTGGTTATGCATTGGACTGTGATTTGCATGGTTGGCAATTCAAAACCACCAGCAGCCCTGGGAGAACACGTGGGCTTTCTTTTCCTGCCAAGAGTTACGGTCTTGGAAATCCACAATAGGTTGCTGTGGGTCAACATTGACGAGAAGGCAGAGTTTTTTGGGGGTGTGTGTGTTTGCTTTAAGGGACACACTTTTGAAAAATTTGTGTTTGAGCATATGCATGTATGATTCTAACAGAATAAGGTGAATGAGATGAGATGAAAATGTGAGGATTGAAAGGTGGAGGTCGTTTTGTCTATTGACAACTCTGTCTTTCATACATTTGGTTGGTAGGCTGTCTGAGGATGACTTTCAGTGTTATTAGGTTCTCATGTTTCAGCACCATTTAGTGTCTTTTTGTTGTATCTTTTAAACTGTGAAATATTTTATCTGATATCTGCTAGGATCACAAGCTTTTTAAAATAGCCATTCAGACAAGACAGTAATTAATACTGTCTTGGAGCTTCAAAAAATCATGGATAATTTTAATGATCTTTTAATTTAATCGTTCCATGATCTCTCATATTTATAGGATATATATATATATATATGTATGTGTGTGTGTGTGTGTGTGTGTGTGTGTGTAGAGAGAGAGACAGAGAGAGACCATTTTATTGGGGGCTCTTACAGCTCTTATCACAATCCATTCATACATCCATTGTGTCAAGCACATTTGTACATATGTTACCATCATAATTTTCAAAACATTTTCTTTCTACTTGAGCCCTTGGTATCAGCTCCTATTTTTCCCCTCCTTTTCCCACCCTCCCTCTGCTATTACTTATATTTTGTCTTTTTTTTCCCTAAGAAATATTTGTGGTAGGTAAAAGATGATAAACTTTGCTCCTTAATTCTAATGAGTGTTTTTTTCTCTGATGATACACACCCACTAAATTTTCTTTTAGCAAATATCTTCATGTGTTGCAATGTATGCGAAATTAAACCATAGGACTTTAGTCTATTCATTTGGACCATTGGAATGGCACGCATTATCTTCAGTTGTTCCATGATGCATTTATCTTTATGGCTGTTTGCTTTCTTTATTCATTTACACAGAGCTCGGAGTTGACTTCAAACCCTATTAAATATTAAGCAATGTCGGAAGATAGAACCTTGGCCTTTTTAACTGTATCTGAAGAACGTGCCTGATTTTGACAGCAGACAGAATAGGCAGGGGGGAATTCCTGGCAGAGGAAGTCAAAGATAAAATATGAGGAAGTGTGACTGCACAGGGTGTTTCGATGGCCTGGACCACATCTGAGTTGTTCTGACTACACAAGGGAGAGGGAGAGGCAGAGGTCAGATAAGCCTCCACCCTTCATCCTTTCTTTTTACCCTATTCTGACATCAGCCTTTCTTCCCAAGGCACCTTTCTTTGCTGCTGGGTTCAGCTCTCTGTTGCAGTGGCCACACAGAGCTCACTGACAACCCAACATCCCAAATCAGGATGCATTCATTGTCCAGAGCAGTGCCCCTCCTCAGGCAGCAGCCAAGTCCCTCTCTGATCCTCAGTCTCTCTGTCCCATCTTCCCTTGACCTTTTTCTCTGATGGTCAGGAACACCCCAGGGACTCCCCCCTCCCCCTCCCCCACTCGCTGCTCTGCCTCACTGACTCCTGCTCTCTCTCTCTGCACCGCTCCTTCGGTTCCTTCATGCTGTCTCATTGTCTTCATGCTGTGGTCTCTGCTGTCTCTGCCACTTCAGCTAGACACCCCCTACAGGTGGCGGTTCTTTCTTGACGATCCCAGGATTCTCTCTCATTCACAGAAGAATGGCAAAATTGACCAGTCCCTTACATTAGGGTTTCACAAACCCCAATTGCATGGTCCCACACAACAATTTGGTAGGAGGTATAGAAAAGAGAATCTCAAACTCACTGCCAGAGAGTCATTTCTGTCTCAGAGCAACCCTTTAGGACAGAGCAGAACTGCCCTCTTAGGCTTTCCTAGGCGCTAAATCTGTATGGGGGCAGAAAATGATATCTTTCTCCCCCAGAGGAGCTGGTGGGTTTGAACTGCTGACCTCATGGCTGGTCATCACTGGTTCATTGTACCATCAGGGTTCCTCAGAGAGAGGGAGAGAAGTGACGTGTTAAGAAATGTCACCTCCCCACAGGGGTAGCTAGTGGAACAGAAGGCAACCCTTAGAGACATAGAAAGAACTCACAGTGGGTATGGACGCTGGGGTCACATCATGAGCAATCTCAGGTGCTAGGTTAAGGAGTCCGAGTTTGCCTTAGTTAAACACAAGCCATTCTTTCGTTTGGTATTTCTCGTCTCACACATCTTGGTCACTTTTTCAGCAGGACACGGCTTATGATAGAACTTGGCCTTCAGACCAATCGCCTTTTTTTGCCCACTTTGACTGTTCATGAGCCTCTCGATTTTCTCTTTTTCTCTTGGTAATCCAAATGACACCCATTGTGCTTAAGGGGTAACTCTATGTGTTCCTTTCGTAGCGCGGTGGTAGCAACAGAGTCCTGGACATAGTCTCCAGAGCACAATGAACGACTCGATTTGGGGGTCCCTGAGATGCCCCAATAATTTCTAAGTGACATCATCTCTTCTGCTGACTGAGGCATTTTGGGTACCGGAGTGCGGTTGTGACCTCTCACCCACAGTCCCTCCCAGCTAGATATCATCCATACAATCTTAGCACCAGAAAGATCACTTTCCAAGTCATCGCCAGTCCAAACCCTACCAGCACATCTTCCCTGGGGCGGCAGTCTTCTCTTCTGAAGGCAGTGTGTTTTAAGAGTTCACAAAAATCAAACGCATTCCTTCCCAACAGCCAAGAATAAGAATGTTTCCTCAAGTACCTTTGTTTTTTTATCTCAAGCAAGCAGGACAAATTCAATCCAACATGTTCTTCAGCTAGTAATGTATCCTTATATTTAGTCCATAAATCCTTTCTTTTTCAAAAAATAGTTTATTTATTTTTAAAATACTTTTATTGGAGGCTCTTACCTCTCTTATCACAATCCATACATTCATCCAGTGTGTCAAGCACATTTGCACATAGGCCACCATCATCATTTTCAAAGCATTCTCTTCCCACTTGAGCCCCTGATATCAGCTCCCCATTTCTTCCCCCACCCTCTCCCGCCCTCCCTCCCTCACGAACACTTGATAAGTATAGATTGTTATTTTCATATCTTACATCATTCTCCATCGTCCCTCACCCACTTTCCCGTTGTTCATTCCCCTGAGACAGGGTTATAGGTTGATCATAAATCCTTTTCCTGTTTTATTTATTCCATCTTATCATCATCTCCCACTCTAGTGTTCTCCCCACTGTCAATGGAGTCATTCTAAAGGGTTAGTTGTAGTTTTATAGGTAGAAGTTTGGCAAAAACTCACAGTCCTGTATTGTGTATTTGCGTATTTAATTTACAAAGTGATTCATTGTAGGCCTCATTCTATTTCTTGACTTTCCACTCTGAAGCACATGTGAAAGATCTATCTATAGTTAGTGTGTCGCGCAGTGTTGAGACTATGGAATATCGTGATAGTTCTAGGGCATCTGGAACATTGTACTTCCTCTCTTAAAATGCTCACTCACTGCCATCAAGTCTATTCTGAATCACAGTGACCCTCCAGACATGAGACACCATCCCGTCATCGATGCCCCAAATAATGCTGTCCGTCCACACACAGTAGTACTAACACCTCTCATTGAGATCCAGGTGAAGAATCCTCTGGGTAGTTTATCCAGAAATAGAGTCCCTGGGGGATGCAAATGGTTAACTTGCTTGACTTCTAACCCAAAGATTGAAGGTTCAGATCCACCCAGAGGCTCCTTGGAAGAAAGACTTGGCGATGTGTTTCCAAAAATACCAGCCATTGAAGACCTTCTGGAGCAAAGTTCTGCGAGGACACACATGGCGTTGTTTGTTATGCATAAGAGTTGATTCTATGTCAATAATGTTGTTGCTTTTCAATAAGAACCGGGACGACTAGACCATAAAGGCAAGGACACTAAAGTGGTCTGGACTCACCAGAATGGTTGTCCCAATGCACATCTAACCAGCATGTGGGAGGATGCTGATACCCACGCCACACCCCCACATCAAGCATTATCCTATGTTTATTTTATCCATCTAAGGAGTCTGAAATACTTTGCCATTGTTATGCTAGTTTATACATTTCTCTCATAATCATTAGATTCTTTTATCCCCTCTCCTGTGTGTTCAGGTACTTAGTAAATTTTCTGTTGTCTTCTTGCTGCTTTGTAGGTGTTCCTTTCTCTACTCCACATACACATCTCGTGATGGCTTAACAGGGGACCTCAAACTTTTTAAACAGGGGGCCAGTTCACAGTCCCTCAGACCCGTTGGAGGGCCGGACTATAGTTTTAAGAAAAACAACTATGAACAAATTCCTACGCACACAGCACATATCTTATTTTGAAGTAAAAAACAAATGGGGCAAAAACACCCGGCAGCCGGATAAATGTCTTCAGTGGGCCGCATGTGGCCCAAGGGCCATAGATTGAGGACTCCTGACTTAGACATTTTTGAATATCATCTCCCCACCTATCCTTTCTCTGTTAATTTTTTCCATCATATCATCATTCAGCAGAAAAACTTCTGTTTAATTTGGTGTACTCCTATTAAACAACTCCCTCATGTTTGTGATTTTGAGTGTTTATTGGAAGACCCATTTCTCATTGAATTATGGAATGATTTGATCTATGTATTCACCCCAATTTTCAAAAAAAGACCCATTTCTCTACTCCTGGGTCATGCATTTATTCCGAAGCATTGTTCTCCATTCTCTGTAGTTTTCCCTTTCAAACGTAAGTCCTTAGTCTATCTGCTGTTTGCCTTCCCATATGGTTCTAGATAGAGACCAAGTTTATTTTTCTCTATTACTATAAGCCAGTTTCCTCAATAAGCTTTTCTTCAGATTTCTGCCATTTCCCCACTGATTTATTCAGTATCTTAAAAAATTCCTCTATTAAAATAGATCTGAAAAATTTTTTTTAAAAATACATCTGTCCATGAACTCCCCCTTTTCATTTTCTGCTAGTTTCTTACACTATTGCCATATGGTTCTTACTACTATGGTTTTGTATTGTCTTTTTTAATCTGGCAGAGAAGTGTACTTTGTAACCAATCGAATAAAAGTTCAAGAAGAATGTTTCCAGGAGACCTTTCATTGACACCCCCTCCCTCTTTCTTCCCTGTTGATTTCTTAACCGCCTACTCTAATCTCATTACCCATTTTGTTTTTCTTTGCTTCTCTCCCAGATTATCAAGGATTATTCATTATATCCTTGATCTCAGAGGCAGACATTGACTAATCCAGAACCTGATTAAGATTTAGAGAAAAGACACCTTGTGGGGGTAGCCACCCCCCAACAACTCATCATGGGTTCAGTAGGCACAATTGTATGGTTAAGATAAATAAAGAGCATAGTAAAGTTGTAGAGAAATGGGAGAGAGAGTAAAATAAAGAAGTCAGACACATCTCATGGTAACAAGCTCACCTCAGCTCCTCTTGGTGGTACACGTGCAGGTGGGGGATGAGTGGGCAGAAGAGATGCCTGACTTTTTAATTTTACTCTCTCTTCCTCATCTCTCCCATTTCTCTATGACTTTACTATAATCTTTATCTATCTGCTTAATGAAATCGCGATTAGTTGGGGGGTGGGGCTGGCTACCTCCACAACACCTTCCTTTCTGGGCTATGGATTTACATCTCATAGAGAGTTCTTATCCATCCCAGCCAGGGACCCAGAGGAGTGGACCAGGAACTATGTATTATTATGTGCAGTTCAGAGTTTTGTTTTGTGGTTTGTTTTTTTTAAGCAAAATGTACCCATTGCTTTCCCCCCCATTGTTATCCCTTTAATAAAATTTCACTTTCTTTACCTCAAGCACTATGCTCTGAGGTACGTCTACTTTCAAGCAGAATTACTCTTTAGCCTTATCGGGGAACCGGATCCCACTGCCTTCCTCCGGGTTTCTTTCCCGTGAGTGACACCCTCATCCCCAATCTGACAAGTAGGTCTGTCTGTCTTTTCAGGAACGACTCAGCCGACGAATCAGGAAGCTGAGAAAGGAACTTGAGAGGCGCAAAGCCCTGGAGAAGAGTCCCCAAACCCAGCAGGTGGGTTTTTCAGGTCCCTAGAAAAGACAGCCTAGGCGTGTCCTGAGGGGTCCTTTCTCCCTTAGGCCGCCTGTCTCTGTCTTGGGAACAGTCGGGTAGGGTGGGAAGGGTCTCAGAAACCAGAGATGTGGCAGTGGGCACAGCCTTGGGGATTGGCAGTGGAATATCCTAGGCAAGCTAAGCCCTCTGCTCTTCAGGTGACTTACCTGTTAGATGAAAACCAATCTTTCTTCACCTGGCTCACCGCGAGCATCACAGGAGACAGGCAGCTTCTCAGCTTACCATTCTTCCTACACTGTGGGCTTTCATCTCTAATAACCAGTCTCTTTTCCCCTCATTGATCTTTGCGTAGGTCCTCTCCCCACCCTGTGTCTCAAAGGGGGTTAGCAGCAGCAGGTGTGTGTGCTCCCTTCGTTGTGTAACATGGCATCTGTGCTAATGAGAATGTGAGGTGGGAGTAGAGAAGGACGCCTGCCTTGGCAATAGCTCTGATGCACAGAGGCCATTCCATGAAAGGAAGAGGACTGGGGCATCAGCATTCCCGTCCAGAATATTTAGAGACTGGGAGGGGACAGGGAAGAGCTGACATGGATTCTCCAGATCTGTAGATTTGGGTAGGCGATGGGAATCATAGACTAGAGGCTGAGCGGGAGAGTCAGCAACAAGGGAGGAAGCAGCTGAATGTTCTTCTTAACAGCAACTGGACCAGCTTGAGGACATGCAAGAGAAAGCCAGACTCTTTCATGAATCCTGTGCAGCACAGCTCAGCTGCCTGATCACTGATCTGGAGAGGGTGTTCAAGCAACTAGAGGCCAACATGTTAAAGGTGCTTGCCCAGAGGCACCTCCCTATGACTGAGCTTCTTCTGTCGGGGAGGTGTCGCAGGGAGAGACTGCTCTCCAAGTATGTATTCTCAATGGTGTATCCCAGGCCACACAGTGTTCCTCCAGCAAAGGGGAGGGATGCTAAGCAGTTCTCAAGGTTAGACCCAAGGCAACCCCAAGACTGGGTTCGGGAGGGAATTTGGAGGTGACGGTGATGCTCACTTTCTCTCTCTCCCTCTTAGGATGCCAGTGACTTACTAGACAGGTACGAGCAGCCCTTGTCTCCCCCTACACGCAAACCTTTCCAAAGGCATGTACATTATCAAGGTCAAGGAAAACCACTGCTTGTTTGACTTTGTGGGCAGGGGAGGAGTCAGCAGAATATACTGAAGGATTTTTGTTTTTGTTTGTAGTAGTGCTCCGCAGAAATTAGAGGCTATTTATCAGGAGTTGGAGAAAAAGCCCAATGGATCACCTCCTCCACTGCCCTCAGCATCTTTGACCTGCTCATCCCTGGACCATGTCATCTCAGACTCATCTCAGCGCCTCCACTCTCCTTCCCTTGGCTTCCCCTGCCCCACATTAGGGCTACCTGTTGCTTCTTCAGATTTGCCATCTCCTGAACATATACCCCTTTCCGCATCCCCACAGCCATGATGCATGGTCCTCTGACACATGGAGGGTAGCCCCAGCCCCTTCCTTAACCAGCCTCATGCTTATGATTCCTTCTAAAGAACTGGAACCCATGATCTTTAGGGCCATTCATGAGACCTCCGTGTGTCTGTGAACTGGCCTCATATTAAAATTAAGGTCCCAGTACTGGATGCCAGGAGCACAGCCCACATGGGAAAGACTATTTCTTCTGAGCTCCTCAGGATTCAGCTGGCACTTATTCATCATTGTGGAGAAAATCTAGGGTGGTGTGGTAGTTACAAAATTTTGTGTCAACTTGAAGATATGTAATAGTGTAGGGGTGCTATTCAACCTGTCAATCAGGTCACCGTCTGATGGTGCCTCCTGGTGGGGGTGGCCTCCTCATAAGGAGGGTCCTGGGAAACCTCTCTCTCTTTCTCTGTCTTCATCTTTCTGCTGGCTGACCTTGATTGCTTCCAGAGTGGCCGCCATTGGATCCACAAGACTTTGCACCCATCGGCTCGTGCAATTCCTACATTGTGCATGATTGCACGTGGCTGCATGCGTCTGAAGAGGAACTTGTGGACTTGAGTTGAACTGCGCTGGGATGTTTTATCGATATATAATTATTTCTTGTTATAAAGTTCTTTCGTAAACATCGATGAGCGTCACTGCATTTGTTTCTCTGATCACACAGGTGGGGCCCATACCTCACCTCTCTTGCCTGCAGTTGGCTGTCATTGAGTTCATTTGGACTCATGGGGACCTCACTGGGAACTACACTCCTTTGTGTTTCAAGGATTTATCTTTTCAAAAGCAGGTCGGCAGGCCTATGCTTGAAGGCACCTCTGGGTGGGTCTAAACTGCCCACATTTCAACTCATAGCCGAGAGTTTAATCATTGTACCACTCAGGGGCCCCATTTAAAATGCAGTCAAAATAGTGTCATTTCCCTGGTTATGCTATGTTGTATGGCAAAAGGAGCGGGACGTCCTCTCTAAGAGAGTGTTATGTGAAATGACTCCATTCTGCTGCCCTGCTTACTCTCTCTGCTGGCTTGATTAAGTATTTGGTTATGTATCAAGGACATCAAGGCAGCTTCTAGGAGCTCAAACAGCCTCTAACATCTTGTTTTTTTCTCCCTCGGAGACCCAAAATGAGAACCTAGACCAGCCAACTCCTTGTTTGCAGTCTTCTAAGACCATAAGCAGAAGACCCAGCTAAGACATGCTCAGACTTCTAACCCATAAAGACTGACCATGTGTATTGTTTTGAGCTGTGAAATGTGCGGCATTCTTCATACAGCAACGAGTAACTAATAACCTATACACTATTCACACAAGTGTCTTATTTCTTTGGATAACCAAGGAACGTACCCTATCTTTGTGTCTCCAGCATCTAGCACACACGCAAGGCATAGCTGGTGTCCCATCAAATGAATTAAATGCTTGTGTGCCTCTCTAGATCTTCAATGTTTACAAAAGGAAGTCATTAATTTACAGCCAGTTAACTAATACCTTTGAGCCCATGTTGACCTATCCAATGCAAGGTTAGTCAATGAGCAAGCAAAAGAATAAAACCTAACCCCTAGTAAAAGCCCATCATCCAGGATTGAGGTAAAGCCCCAATTCTGACACTTTAGACTTCTGAGACTTGGAGCATCTGACGTAGCCTTTCTAAGCCTCAGTTTTCCCATTTAAAATGGCAGGAAATTGGTACCAATAACCTGGGACTGTCATATTACTTGTTCTTTTTTCCCCCATCATTTCATTGGGGGCTCGGACAACGCCTATCCATACATCCATCCATTGTGTCAAGCACATTTGCACATTTGTTGTTCTCATCATTCTCAAAACATCTGCCTTCCACTCAAGCCCCTGGTATCAGCTCCTCATTGTTTTCCTCTCCCTCCCCATTCCCCCCTTTCTCACGAACCCTTGATAATTTACAAGTCATCACTATTTTGTCATATCTTATACTGTCCAACATCTCCCTTCACCCACTGTTCTGTTGTCCATCCTCCAGGGAGGAGGTAATATGTAGATCCTTGTAACCGGTTCCTCCTTTCTACCCCTCCCTCCACCCTCCCGGTATCGCCACTCTCACCACTGGTTCTGAAGGGATCATCTGTCCTGGATTCCCTGTGTTTCCAGTTCCCATCTGTACCAGTGTACATCCTCCAGTCAAGCTGGATTTGTAAGGTGGAGTTGGGATCATGATAGGTGGGGGAAAGAAGCATTTAAGAACTAGAGGAAAAGAGATGGCAGTCGCTACGTTGGCGGCGTGAGTTCGGCTGAGCATTTGGGGACTGAGGGCTATGCAAGCCCAAGGCTTCAGCTCGGACCAGTGGAATCACACCGACTCGGCGCGGGCGCTGTCCGCGAAGCCAGCAGGGCCTTCGGAAGGAGAGAGGTGGCCGCAGAGGAGAGATTCTTCAGAGCACAGGCTAGAGAACAGCTGGCCGCCTTGAAGAAACACCAGGAGATAGTTTATTCTAAGAGGGAGATTGAGCGTCTCCATGAAGAAATTGAATGGCACAAGAAGAAGGCAAGCAAACTACAAAAACATGATTTAGTACACACTGTTTCCCAGAGAATGGCTACATAATCATTGTCCACTTCTAAGGGGGCACAGTTCTGCTTTAATGAATGTTGCTCTGTGTGCTGACAACATTTAATAAATTGTCATCAGTGGGAGAAAAAAAAAAGAACGAAAGGAAGGTTGTATGTTTCATTGTTGCTACGCTGCCCCCCTGACCAGCTCATCTCCATGAGATGCTTCTGTAAGGGGATGTTCAGTTATCCAGAAATGGCCTTTGGGGCCCCACTCTGCACTCCCCCTCATTCACAATGATGTGATTTTGTTTTCACAATGATGTGATTTTTGTTCCTTGGTGCTTGATACCCGATCCCTTTGACAACTCATGATCACACAGGCTGGTGTGCTTCTTCCATGTGGGCTTTGATGCTTCTGTGCTAAATGACCGCTTGTTTACCCTCAAGCCTTTAAGACCCCAGATGTTATATCTTTTGATAACCAGGCACCATCAGCTTTCTTCACTACACTTGCTTATGCCTCCATTTGCCCTCAGTGATTGTATTGGGAAGGCAAGCACGCAATGATATGTTTTTTCCTTCTTTGATGCCTGAAATCTGATCCCTTCGGAACCACGTGATCACAAAGACTGCCACCAGGGTTTCTTAAGGAAGTGGAATAAGAAGATGGAACTGCCTGTTTAAATGCTTACAATCTGTTAAATCCTTCAGCAGACACTTAGCAGATATAAGAACATGTAAAATGTGGATCAAAATCCTTGGATTAGCAACTAACAGAACTCACTGCTCCTCAGCTTTGTCACCTTTAAGAACCAGGATGCTAATGGGGTCCTAGTTACCAAGTTTTGATGACACAGGCATGTGGAAGGCTTAACTTGACATGTAATGTGCACACAAATCATGATCGCTACCAAAACAAATGATCGTAGCCATGACAATACTGATGATCATTAATTCTGGGTTTTATATTTGCATATATGAGAACCAGCTAGCTCCTTGATCAGAGTTGATCCTCAAAGACCCTCAGCAGAGGGTCTTCAGATGCATTTTCCTTAGCACCCATGCGTCATTTTCACAGACGCAGCTAAAGTCAATAAGAATAAACAAAAATACAACCCACTTTTCAGTTAAATTCCAGCTCTGCTTTGAATCTCTGTTTATATAGGGGATGAAACAGGGGTCCCAGATGGCATTACCTGATCCAGTTCCTGGAACTAAAGAGCCACGGGTCATCCAACTAACCCTTCTGCTCACCCCCCTGCAAATCTCTTCCCTGGGACGTGTCAGAGGGTGCCGTGTCTGCTTCCAGGACTCATCTCTCTATGGCTCACTCCTTTCTGCCATCTCCCTTACTTGATGAGGGATACTTATCAAGAGATAAAGAGGAGGACTATCCTGAAGATGTAGGTGGGGGTGGTAGGTCAGTGAAAACCAGCCCGTGGGTCATAGTAATGGCCAGGTCTCTTCTTGCCCTCCTCCCCACAAGACCCTCCATCAGGACCTCTCTAGGAGGGGGACAGCAGTATCAAGAAGGGTGTCAAGTAGCCACACATCATCACATCAAGGAGCTCTCTTCTCTTTAATGCCATGGGAATGACCCATGGTCTCTTCTGGTGAACTCCTTCAGAGACAGGTCCTGGCTTGCTTTTGCTTATGTATCACCGGTGGCTATGGAATTGTTTGGTCCCTAAGTGGAACATGTACATGTTTCCTGAGGGTTTGAGAAAATGAACCCCAATATATTGGAAGACACCAAGGTGAAGAGGAGGCTCCTGTTTAAGATTGTGCAACAGATCGATCACAAGGCTGGATCTTGAACCCAGGTCTTTTGGCTTCACATCCAGCATGTTTTTCCTCCACACAGCTACTTCTGTGTCTGGGAGTGATGGCAAGGAGAACTGCTTCCCCTGACCATTCCGTGGCCATTGGGAGAAGGGTTTCAACATTGACTTGAAGATTATGTCACTTTGTTCCATTTTACCATTTAACGAGGTTATGGTCTATCACACATCTTCCAGGGAACCCAGTCAGGGGTCAAGTTCAAACAGAACTCTCTTTAGGTCTTGGACTTAGAGGAAGATCACAGCAGCCTCTCAGGAGCTCAGGGAGACGTTGGATCCTCGGCCCCAGAGCCCAAAGAAAGGACAGAGCTTCTTTGTGAAGGAGGCTGTGAAGGTGTAGATGGGCGTATCAGTGGCAGCATTGGAGAAGCTCACCCAGCCCACCTCGTAGTCCAGAGACACCCGCACCTGCCGGGGCTGCTCCTCCAGGGCCAGCCGTGTGGGGAAGGAACTCAGAGCGGAGACAAAGCCCCATGCCAGCCTCACCGCCCACACTCCCTCTTCTGGCCGCATTCGCAGCTCCCCCTTCCGCTGCACGTCCTCGCTCACCACACCCACAGTGCAGCTGCCCCCATGGGTCAAGTCCACAGTCACCACCCACGTGTGTCTCCCTGATGTGAAGCCTCCTTGGGCCAGAACGCAGGTGGCCCGATCAAAACGCTGGGGGCTGTCTGGTGAGTTCTGCCACTTGTAGGAGAACCGAGCCCGCTGGTGGTCCTCAGACAAGAGGAGCTTAGGGTGGGACGTCTGGGGGTCTAGGGAAATGTGAGCTGTGGAGAAAATCAGAGGGACGCAGAAGTGAACAGGTATGATATAACATGCAGAGTACACCCACAAACTCCCCTCGCACACACTTGCTAGTGCCATGATTACCAAGAACAGGAGTCGTGCCCATGCTGGTCAAGAGCCTGGGCATCACACGGTGGCATGTTAGAAATGCTGGATCTTAGCTCCAGACCCACTGGGTCAGAGTCTTTGTTTTAGCAGGACCTCCAGGCGACGTGTGTACATGATAGACCCTGACAAAGCTTGTTTAGGGGATGCTGACAGCTCAGTTATTCAGGCCCTCACTTGAATCTGCGTGGTCTTATGGAAGGAAATTCCGCTCGCCTCAGGTCTGATCACCTGCCAAAGATGCAGGAGCCTGCTGATATCTCTTCCCCAGACAGACATCCCACATCCTTCCCTTGAAGATCACAGAGGCTGTGGACATTCTCTGTTCAGTCCAAACTTTCTAATTCCTCATCTCTTGCCTTCTAGAGACCCTTATGGCCTGTTTACACACAATCTTCTCTCCCAGCAAGCCCCTCTGGCATGCCCACATGTTACCCATTCTACCTAAGCAATTCTAAAACCATCAGAATTGGAGGATCACTTTTGAACACCCAAAACTTCAGCATATCTTACCTCATGCGACCTTTAGCATCCCCAAATTAAGAAAAATGCATAAGTTTAGATAGATCTACAGATTAGAGGACCCTTTCAACAGCTCCAGGACCCACAGCAGTGCTCAATAGAGCCCATTCTTTCCATGCCCTCCCCACGCCCAGGCTGCATGTCTCCTAACATCGATGAAACCATGTCTGGGAAAGATCAGGGGTTCCCAGCAGTGTCAAGAATGTGATTCACAACCTAGGTCCAAGTTTCTCTCGCCCATTAAGACAATATCTCATCCTACTGTAATCTTTGTCAACACATTCGGGTTCAGAATGTCAGCCTCATGCCAGGTATGTGGCTTGCATATGTGCCTGTCTTTTCTTCCTGGGTCTCCTGAGAGCCATACAAGGATATATATCTATATATAGATATAGATATATATCACACACGTGACTATTCCAGTGTCCAGCGAAGAACTCTGTAAAATTATCTCTCTGTCAATATTGGACTCATCACTCCCTCCCAGCCAGCTGTAAGCTGCTTACCTGGTTCATAGTCCAACTCGAAGCTGAGTTTTTCTATAAAGAGGAAATAAAACAAGATGAGATTTCATTAGTCTCACAAAATCACGGGACATTCCGTGATGAGATGAAGAGCAGGGAAGGGCAGAGAGAACTGAAGTCTGAGTCCCCTAGACCAGTGGTGCTACAGTTGAACACCAGTTAAAACACAAGCATTTCATAGTCAGGATGCCTGGCTGGGGCAGAGAAGGTGCTCTTGTAAGCACTTCCCAGGGAATGGAGAAGATGCTGGGAGCCTCCTTTGAAAGCCACCCCTTCCTCTTTCAAGGAGCCCTGGTGCCCTGTGCGTTAGCCTTGGGCTGTTAGCAGAGTTGGTGGTTCAAATCTCTGTGGGAGAAAGATGAGGCTGTCTGCTCTCCTAAGCATGTATGGTCTCAGAATCTCAAGGGTCACGACGAGGCAGATTTTATTTATTTACTTCAAATCTTCAAATAAGGAAGCCAAAGCCCAGAGAGGGAGCAAGCCTTGGCAGAGCTCCCACAGTGCCATTCGGCAGCAGTGTACTGAAGCCACACCCAATCTGAGTGAGGCGGGTTTCATGCCTACCTCTGGAAGCCTGAGGTTCTCTTACCCAAAAATGTCTTCATCTCCCTCTGCAGAGGAAGGGCCTGCTGGGGGAAGTCCCGAATCCTCTGGCCCAATTCGGGGGACACAGCCTCTGGTTTCCGGCACTTTCTGGTTTCACATCTAAGGGGCACAGATTGGGGGGTGGGGGGGGGCGTAAAGCACACACAGGCACACCATTGAGTCACAACTGTTTCCTTGTCTGGTGGGTCAGACTCCTTGGGGCAAAAAGGGACCTGGGGTAACTCAGCTGCCAGACTTGGCTGGTTGTCACCTTCTGCCTGGGTACAGGTGTGCCAATTCCCACAGCAGCCACACTTTCTCTAGCGTGGACCCCACTGCCCATTCTGGGGTGCTCGGTGAGGAGTGTGGCTGTACATGAGAACGCACTTAAGTGAGTGAGCGCTTACATCTGAATTCGTGTCTCAATGCGACAATGCTATGTTTGATGTTTGCACGGCATTAGGTAGGCACATGGCGCACGTGTGTGTGTGTGTGTGTGTGAAGAGAGAAGAGAGGACCTGTATCACTTACCTTATTAGAGTGCTTCTGATATCCTAGTGGAGGGGAGGGAGGGGAGAGAGATCGAGCAGGGAATTAGTGCCCATCCTTGTACTTGCTTTATAACGAGAAAAGACAAAATACCACCTTCCTAGGCCTGGACAGGGCAAGGATGCCACACCCACAGAGTTGTCCATTCTAGGATTTCCAGGGCTTCCTACAGATCACAGAACTGGCCCCTTGATTTTATAGCCCTGGACGGTGCTGGGACTCTGTAACTGGCACCTGCTAGCCAAAGTGCTCATGTTTCCATCTAAAGTGCTCCATCCGCATCGTGACTCAATTTCTGCTTGGGAACCTGATACCGATTCCTTGTCCCATGGGAACGAGTGAAATTAGGTCTCCAGAGACCTTCCTGCTGGAGACACACTGAGGTTGGAGAGAGTCATTTGCCTTCCAAACAGCTCGTGACGTAGGTGTGCACAGCACTGGGCACTTTTCCAAGCGTGACGTTCGCTGTCACATCACTGCAGCATTGCCCCGGTGTCCCTGTGAGGCGTGTGAGGAAGTCACCCTCCTTATTTGATAGGGGTTGGGTTGGAGAGACAGAGAAGAGAGGAAAGTACCCTGGAAAGTCTTGAGGGAAGCAAGACCCATGACCCTGTGACCCAGCTTCATTTAGAATGAGTGATGGTTGAGCAGAGGGGACATGGCTTAGGAAGGGCCTGTTGAAAAGGTCAAGGTCAGAATGGAACAAGGGGAGGTGCAGGAGGAGGTGGTCAAGTCTCACCGTCAGGAGCTCTCTCGCTGGCCTCCCATTCTTCTCCTCCAGCTCGGCAATCAGAGCGCTGAACCGACAGATCTCCCCACTGACCAGACCCTCAAATTCTTCCTGTTGTTCCACAATGTCCCCATCCAGCCTCTCCAACTGCGCTAAGAGGATGCGCTGTTGGTCCTCCAGGAACTGGCTCAGATGTGCAAACTCAGAAACCACTTTCTCTCTCTTGGTAGCCACCCGCGTCTGAGGAGGGAAGGGGGGAGCCAGACCCCAGGAAGAAGTTATTCATCTTCGTTCACCTCCCTCTCCATTTTCCTGATTCACTCGTTCCTCCCATCCGACTGGGTCAACATCCTCTAGGGGTCCGTGTAAAATGAGAGCCCTCCCCTGGCCTCCAGATGGATTTGGGACTGTTGACTGGTTTCCTTTCTTCGGCCATTCCATTTCTGAGACTCAAGATGCTGGGAATTCCCTCTACACCAGCTTCTAGAACTTGTAAAGTGGGCAGAGTGGAGGAGATGGGGGCAGAGGACACACTCCATGTGCAGAGCTGTCCTTGCTGACTGACGTATTCTCACTGAATTCCTAGAGCCATTCAGTGAGGCGGGGATTATTTTTCACCTCCACTTTACAAATAAGTAAACTGGAGTTACACGACTTGCTTCAAGTTACACACCTAGTTCGTACCAGAGCTTGGATTCAAGCAGAATGATTCAAAGCCCTAGAAGCTCTTTGGCCTCAGTTCCAGGGAGGCAGTGGACCCTGAGGAAGGGAAGGGGTCTAGGGAAGCCGTCATGCCTTAGGTAACCTACCAGGAGCACTTGTATTCTTTGGTTTTCTCTGAACTGGATCCCTTGAATCTCCTCTCTCTCTTTCCTTAGACACTCAAGACATTTTTGTATTTGTTCCTGGGGAGAAGCAGTATAAAAGAGTTAAGAAAGTCGTGTAACCTATTTAAGATGGAAAAATGGGTTGTTAAAGGGTGTCACCTCATTGCACGCCCTGGCTCCAGGAAGAAAATGGCCCAAGGAAAAGGAGTCACTCTCTTAGCTGACAGCGCCTGGGCCTTAGTCATCCCTGATCATATGCCCTCTCGCAGTTTCGTCTCCCTTACTTGGTCCTTTAAGAATTTTGACCAGGGCCTTTCCTCTTTACCATGTGCCATCAGAAGCCATGACTCACTTTTCCTATCTTAGCTTTGTTTCCTCCATGTTAGACACCCTAGTGTTTCTGTTAGTTTGTTTGCCTTTAGGAACCTAGGCTAGAACCACCTATGAAAATATCGTAAGTTTTTCCCTAGTCCTGAAAATAACAGGTCCAAATAAACTTCTTCCCTGGGTGGAATCTTTCATCTGTATGACTCTACAGCAAAGAAACTTGAATCATATTAAGAGTCAATTAAAAATAATTTGCTCTAGGATCAGGAACATATGACTCCAGATAGTGTTGTTGTTATTAGGGACCATGGAGTCCATTCTGACGGATAGGGACCCTATTACAACTGAACAACACTAAGCCCAGTCCCGCACCATTCTTACAAGCATTGCTCTGTGTGAACCCATCGCTGCAGGTACCGTGTCAGTCCATCTCATTGTGTATCTTTTGCTTTTCTGCTGCCCATTTGCTTTACCGAGCATCATGTCCTTCTCCAGGGACTAGTCTCTTCTGATAACATGCCCAAAATATATGAGATAACGTGTGTGTGTGTGCGTGCATCTATAGACACACTCTTTGGAAATACAGCTAGACATTTCAATTGCAAATGAACACACACACACACACATGCCCACTTGTACTAAAACACAACACACAAATAAAAACAGAACGTACTTGTTCAATCATAAAACTACACACCACATGTTTTATACAACTTACATCTGTGCACTAATTTATACATGAACACAAGCACTTAGTTTCTCACACACACACACACACACACACAGTACCTGCAAGCATGAATGCAAAAATCTACATCATTCATGTAATCACTCCCTCAACATAAACCCAGACATCCTCCACACGTCTGTCCCATACATGACAAAACAGATATATACATTCACGTTGGGTTCATTCATGCATTCAACAATTCTTAGAGAATAACCAAACCAGTTGCCATGGTGTGGATTCGAACTCATGACAACACCGTGTCTCAGAGTAGGACCGTGCGCCCCACGGAGTTTTCAGTTCATCAGGGTTTCTTCTAAGAAGCCTCTGGACGGCTTCCTTTTAACAATCCCACCCTTAACTCTTTGCAGGAAACTGTGGGCTCCTACAGACTTACTGAGCGCCCATTATGGGTTAGCCACAAGTCAACTACATGGAACAAACTCAGAAACACAACCCCCATCACGCTGCCTGCTATGCCTGGGCCTGCTGCCTGATGATCATATAAACAGAGAGTAAAAAAATGAGCTTCCGGGCGGCCCAGGAATCAATTATTCTTCCCTGATCCTCTTGGTCCAGACCAATCTCCCAGGACCCAGTCTGGAACCCGCAAGCCCCCCTCCTTCCTACCCTGTACGGCTGCGCTGCGTCCTCCAGGAAGCGCACAGTGTGAGCGCGGTGCTCGGGGTCCTCGCGGCACACCGCACACAACTGCACTTCATCGTCCTCGCAGAAGAAGTACACCTTCTCACCGTGCTCCTGGCAGGCGTCACCCTCCGTTGAGGCCGGTGGGGACACCAGCTGGAGGTGTTTGATGTTGTCCACAACGCTGGCCAGCTGCCAGTTGGGCCTGAAGGTCCCCGGACGGAAGGGCTCCTTGCAGAGCGGGCAGGTGGGGGCCTCCTCGGGATCCCGGCCTGGGATCTCACAGTAGCGGGTTAGGCAACTGTGGCAGAAGTTGTGGCCGCAGTCGATGGTGACCGGCTCCCTCAGGGTGCCCTGGCAGATGGGGCAGTTAACCTCATCAGCCAGGCTGGACACAGAGGCGGCAGCTGCCATGTCGGTGCTGCTGGCCTGAGTCAGGCCTCAAGATCCTCACAGTTGCCCCCTCTGCTTGGCTGAGCAAGGAGGGCCGGGGTGGGGGACAGGATGGAGACCGACTCCCCACAGCTCCCTGCACACGAGGTCAGACAGAGGCACATCTCAAATGCGCACTGGCACCTCCAAGATCACAGACACAGTCCTGGCCACCCACAAAGCCACCCGCATGGGTGAAGTTCCAGCTCACATCTCTGCCTGCGGCCCCGGGTTGGTCCCTCTCTGGCACAGGGAAAGAATCAACCCCAGAAGATGGAGGACTGGCAGAGGAGGGTGGGGAAGAAGATGGTTTCAATTACTCTCAGGAGCTGTGTCCGGGGGCTGGTGCCTACTGGCCCCAGTCGCAGGGAAGTGGTGCTATCTTAGCCACCTGCTGCTGAAAGATCGTTTTTTATTGGGGGGAGGGGGGCAATGGAGAGGAAAGTGGTTAGGTCACAGCATAGTGATGCCACCCAGCCTCCCTGCAGTGAGACCAGCTGTCCCCACAGAGATTGGGGTATCAGTCAGTCCAGGGCTGTCCTGTCAGTGTGGGTGCCCAGATAAGGTTGTTTTGCCTGAGTGTGACTGGCAAGGCAATGTCAGGGGTGATGCCTCAATGGATCGACCACCCTCAACCCGTATAAGAGGCTGAAAGGTGGCCTGGGTGAAGGAGAAAGAAAAGTCGTAAGAGTGTGCATGAATGATGATGGTGAACTGCACAGTGTACTCCTATTACTCCACCTATCCCTCCTTTATATTGCAAGTGCTGTTACAATTTCCATTTCATGAATGAGGAGGCTGAGGCTCAGTGTGACCCAAGGTCACAAAGCAGGAAGGTGGGCGGTAGAGAGAATGGCGCGTCTCTAGAGCAGTGCTAGCCAATCGAAACAGCAGGAGAACCACATAGGCTGATTATGATGTTCAAGTAGCTGTAATTTCTAAAAGTGAAAGAGACAGGTGAGATTCCAATTCATGATATGTTTTGCTTAGGCCAGTGTATTTAAAATACTACCATTTCAACATATCATGTCCATCCATAGAAAAATGATCAATGAGCCACTTTATATTCTTTTTCATTTCATTTTTATTTTTTTGCAGAGGAGCTCTGGTGGTCTGGTGGGTTACGTGTTCGACGGGGGACCACAAGGTCAAGTTTGAAACCTCCAGCCAACCGATGCAGGGGAGAGAGATGAGGCTGTCTACTCATGTCGAGTCACGGTGTTGGAACCACAGGAGCAGTGCTACCTTGTCCTTACAGGATCGCGGTGTGACCGGTCTCTGGAGCGCATTTACACCCGTGACACACCTCACATTGTCCTCAGCTCCATTCCCTGAGCAGCCAAGTCCCAGAACCTGCTTTTCTGAGCAAACAGCAGCGAGGGTTGTTGGCTCAGTGGAATGAGATTTAGCAACAGTTAGTGCTGCCTTTGCCCATCTGTGGTTTGAACAAAAGTGAAACCAACCGGGGAGGTTGTGGGTAGGAGGGAAGACCGGCCTGGGGAGAGGAGGTAGGCGAGCCCGGAAGGCAGAGGGGTGTGCCCAATGCCCAGTCCCAGGCCCCTTCCATCCCTGCAAATCAGTCACAACCACGCCAGCCTGGACTTTGGCTCTGACCACTCATTCTGACAGGAAGTGTCCCTTCCCCAGGCCTTCTCACACAGCTGTGGTACAGAGAAGGATTCCAGGAAGCCCTTTCTCCCGCAGCCTCGTGTCAGGTTCGGTCACTCACCCCAAGGACCGGAAGGCGCTGTCATAAAGATACCCTGAGGTCATGCCCCTTTGGCTGCCACTGGGCAACGCTGAGTAATCCACAGTGCCTGGAGTTTGGACCCGACTCTGCTAATGGGTGGTGGCCCAGGAGAGAGGGACTCTGAGAAGGGACAAGAGGCGGAGCCAGGAGACTTCCAGCCCCGGCATCCCTGCCTTTCCTCCATCGGTCTCTTACTCCTTGTCTTTGGCGACTCATTTAAAAGCGAGTCCACTCCAGGGTAAGGACTTGTGTGGACGGAACCTGCGGTGACCGCCTGGGCCAGGCACGGTAATGCTCTCCACCTCTTCCTTGAAGATAGCCCGAGAGAGGGCTACTTGCCCTGCGTGCACGGGGTCCCTGAAAGATGCAGTAACTTTGGCCTGCGGACACACCTTCTGCCAGCGCTGCCTCCTGCGGCCCTCCCTGATGGGGGCCTGCCACTCCACCAGAGTCCTGCTCTGCCCCGTCTGCCAGCAGAAGGAGCGGCCGGAGAACCCCATGGTCCCTTTGCCCCTCGGCCCTCTGGGGGAGACCTACTGCGAGGAGCATGGGGAGAAGGTTTATTTCTTCTGCGAGAACGATATGGAGTTCCTTTGTGTGCTCTGCAGGGAGGGCCCCTCCCACCAGGCCCACACCATGGGCTTCCTTGATGAGGCCATACAGCCTTACCGGGTAAGAACCATGGCTTTATCTGGACTCTATTTGGGGAAAGACAGAGTCCTGCCAGGGGGTGCAGGGTGGGAATCTGGGTAAAGGGACCCCAAGGCTGTAGACTAGATGGGGGGACTTGAAAACGCTAATGGGAAAATCCCCCTTTCCCCTTGTTTTCTTATTGTCATTAGCTGCCGTCCAGCAGGGGCCCCAAATGGGCTACCACTAGGTCTTTGTGTTCTGTGGTGGAACTGTTCCACGAAGTTTCTCAGCTGTAACTTTTATAAAGGCAGGTCACCAGACATAGCTTCCTCAGAGCTGCGTCAGGGGTTCAAATCCCCAACCTTTCCATTAACAGGTGATTGTAGCTCGTTTTAAGGAAAACCAAGTGCAGAGTCAAAGGAGCCTCTGCAGGATGCTCTTGGTTTCTGGATCCACCTGCTAGACAGGATCCACCCGATTCCTAGGTCCACCTGAGCCACTGGGGGTCAGAGGCAAGTGCAGGATGAGGAGGATGGCATGTCCACACTGCTCTTCTTTTAGAGAACAAATTGCCGCGGGATCCCAACATCATACGAATTCCCCACCTGCTCTTGGGACATTCTTCACTCCTGTCTGCCTCTTGGGTCTACTATTGATTGGCGTTTCTCTCTTGAATCTCGAATGTTATGAAGACAAAACCACAGAGACCCCTGACCACCAAATTGATTTCAACTCCAGCCAACACCACTAGCTATAGAACAGAACAGCTCCATTGGGTTTTGTTTTTCTTAACCTTTCTTAACCTTTCTCCCATGATGTCACTGGGTAGATTCGAACCACCAACCTTTTAGGTTAGTACTACCAGCCATTGTCATACCCAGGCTCACACCATCCCTTACCCAGATTTTGCAGAATCTTTAGCATGTTCTCTGTGTCCATGATCCTGTATCCTCTGTCTCCCTTTGCCTTTCCGAATGCCATCACATGCAATGAGGCAAAAACAAAACAAAGAAGACACTGCCATTGAGTTAATTCAGACTCAGCACAGAGCAGAGCTGCCCCACAGGGCTTGTGGGGCTGTAATCCTTTACAGAAGCAGACACCCTCATCTGTATCCTGCAGAATGACGGGTGGGCTTGAACTGTTGACTTGATGGTTCCTGTAATCCTTTATGCCACCAGAGCTCCATGCTATGAGGCATAGCCTCCTAAAATACAAAGCCAGTTACGCCACTCTCCTGTTCAAGAATTCCTCTACAATCCTTAGCGCCCCAAGAAAGCCCAATGTCTCTGGATGGCATTCAAAACTGTTTGCAATTGGCTCCTGCTTTCTTGTGCAGCCTCATGTCACAGCTGCTCTCTCCCCCAAGGCAACCACAAGCTTGGCCGCAGGGAGCTGTGCACGCTGTTTCCTTACTTAATGGTCAGACCTCTGTCTGCTCCTTGTGTTTTCCATATGCAGGTCCTTCCTTCTAGAATGCTCTTCTTTCCCTCTCTTATCTAGCTTTCCATTTATTTCTCAGGCCCATTTTACCTGCTCCTGCTTTCTAAAACCTCCCAGACCTACAGGCAGCAGGGTCACCTCCCCTGTCTCCCACCTTCCTGCTTGCATTTGCATTCCCCCCCACCCGACCCAGGATCACCTATAACTGACTCCTTTCTTGGATGCTGATCTCTTTAGTGATGAAGACTGAGCCTTTCCCCCGCCAAATCCTTCAAAGTATGCCTAGAACTCGGTATCAGAAACCAAATCCACTGCCATCGATTCTGATTCGTACCTACCCCCGTGTGATACAGAGTAAACCTAAATTATAGGGTGTTCATGGCTGTAATTTTCACGCATCACCAGGACCAAGACTTTCTTTGACAGTACCACTGGGTCCACGCAGGAACCTTCTGGAACTTGTGAGCTGGGTTATTAATTCAGCCCCTTTTCCCACCTGTTCTTCTGTCCACAGGAACGTCTCCTGAGTCGCCTGAGAGCTCTGAACACACAGAGAGATGAGATTGAGAATGTGAAGTGTCGGGAAGACCAGAAGCTCCAAGTGCTTCTGGTAAAAGCCACATTGTTGGCCACCTTCTTCCTGGGGGATTTTCTTAACGGATTCCGGGGAAATCTACTTTCTGGTCTCTGTCGCAGGGCTGGCTGGGGGGAACCGGCAAACACCTCCCATCACTGCAGAGTTGCAAGTGGCTCTGCTATCTTCTGATCTAAGATGGATCTTATCACCCATTTTTTCACAGGGCAGAGAGTTGGGCTCCGGGGAACTGATGCCAGCGAAACCACCTGGCAAAAGAGCTACCTGATGAAAGGACTCGAACTCGGGTTTCTCAACTCTTGGCCAGTAGCTCTTCTCACCCCAGCCTGTCTGCAGATATCACCGTTGGTTAGAACAGTGGTTCTCAACCTACCTAATGCTGTGTGCCTTTCATACAGTTCCTCATGTTGTGGAGAGCCACCCCCCCCAAACCATAAAATTATTTTTGTTGCTAATTCATCACTGTAATTTTGCTACCGTGATGAATGGGGTGACTCCTGTGAAAGGGTCGTTCCACCCCCCAAAAGTGTCGCGACCAACAGGTTGAGAACCACTGAATTAGAAAGCCAGGGGACAGAAGTCGTGTCCTAGTGCCTGGAACCTCGTGGTTACTAAGACAGTGTATTAATAGCATGGCTACTTAGGATGTCCCTGCATGTCTTTTTTTCATGCTACATGCTTATCAGGTAGAAGTCCACAGTGAAGACTTGGACTTTGAGTCCTATTGCCTTGAGTAGGGAGTCGGAGTTTGGGTACAAGAAGCTCTCTCCAGCACCCCACCCCTCCAAGACTAGGAACACCACCAAGTATCATCTGCTAAACTCTGTCGACTCCGACCACAGCTGCCTTTCAGCTCCGTTCCTCTCTGAGAAAGAATAGAACCGTCCCAACCTAACCGTTCAGAAGGCATGTCAGGGCTAGGATGGTATCTTAGGTGGAAGCATTTTTTAAAAGCCCATCACGGGTGGTTCTGAGAGTTCAAGTGCCATTATTGTTAAGATCTCTGGGTAAGACAATAGCAGTGATCAATAAGTCATGCTGAGCCCCATCCACTGCTCTCATGATGTTGCGCAGGAGAGTAAGTCTTGGAAATACTCATGCACTTGCTCTCCATCTACGATCAATATGTGAATGATCCGTCTGGAACCCAACCCTGTGAGCCCCCACCCCCACCCCTTGTAGGGGAAAGTTCCAGCCCCCGCAATTAATCATGGGTTCGATAGGCGCAATTGTATGGTTAAAATATATATAAAGATTATAGTAAAGTCATAGAGAGCATGAGAGATAAAAGAGAGATTGAAATAATGGAGTCAGACACATTTCATGGTAGCATGCTCACCTCAGCCCTGCTTGATGGTCCACATGGAGAGAAGGGGAGGGGAAGAAGGACCAGGGGAAAGGGAACAGGGGAGTGAGGACAGGGAGATGAAGGAGGGGGGGGCAGAGGAGAGGACAAGAGGGAAGCCTGAGAGAGCTCTTTATTGCTAACCCAGGCCTATATATCTTTAGGGGGAGTGCAAGACCCCTAATTAGAGGTAAAGACATACTTCACAGGAAGGGGTTGTACTATAGGTAATGGGAGGGGTGGGGTTTGGGGTATCTACGTAATAGGAAGGGGAGATATTGGGGGTATATATGTGACAAGAAGGGCGGATCCTAGATTCAGGATGGCAGCCTAACTTTGGATGTCACTGAGCCGGTTTGCCCTGTTCTCTGGATCTCCCATAGAAACCATTATCAGTAGGGTGTAAACCCAACCTTCAGGGACCAGGCTGATGGCTGCAAGCCTTTAGGGAGAGGTAGCCCATTGTCCTTAACAGCAGGGAGGGGGGTGGCTACCTATGGTGGGACCAGATAGTAGTCTGGCAACTGACTGCCTTCAGGGAGATGTCTCTAAGCATCTGACCTCCCACCATATGCTGGCAAATAGCCTCTAATATTTGACATGTCTTTGGGGGAGACAAAGCTGGGGAAAAGTCTCTTTACAATCCCACACCCCCTAACTGTGCCTGTCTTTCCAACCCTCACAGTCTCACATGGTAACCAAGAAGCGGCAGGTGAAGGAAGCTTTTGGGAGGCTCCAGCAGGAGCTGGGGATACAGCAGCAACACTTGCTGGCCAGGCTGACGGCGCTGGAGCGGCAGATTGGGGAGGAGCGAGAGGAGTACATCCTGAAGGTCTCAGAGGAGGCGGTCCAGCTTGGAGCCCAAGTCAAGACCCTGGAACAAAAGTGTCAGCAGTCAGCAAATGAGTTCCTGAAAGTGAGCGACACCCTGTCCCTTGTGGCATGGGGAAGAGAGGGCAGCTGCGACTGCCTCTCGTGGGAGGAGACTGCAGTTTATCTAGTTCTGTTGGTCCAGAGAGGCTGAGGGACCTCCCCGACTCATACTCTGTGCCCACAATGCAGGTTTGAGAAGAAGACAGCTTAGTTTCATACCCTTGACAAAGCATGTCACCCTTCTCAACATGAAAACAATCATGATTTCTCTCAGAGCATTCTTACATAGATGACCCAAAAAGACCCGTGTCAAGGGCTTAGTGGGGTCCCTAACACCCAGGGAGAACTCAGTAAACCATTGAGTGGATCATTATTTATATTACCCAGCTTCCCCTTGGGTCTGGCTGATAACCCGAGCCTGGTCCTGGCCCTTTAACCAGGTAGTAGAAGATGCCCAGGAGAAGACAGAAACAGAGACACCAACACGAATATCCATTGGGATGAAAGAGTTCCAGATTAGTGCAGAGCATGAGGTGAAGGAACAATCTAGTCGGTAGGTGATTAGACAGGTAGACTGTTCTGGAGGAGGAAAGTTTGAGCTGGTGTCTTAAGAAAGAAAGGTTGTGCAGAATCCCGGGGGGAGGAACATGTGAGAACTAAGTGCACATTCTTATCTTTCTTTTGTAGGATGTCAGAGTCAACCAGAGCAGGTAGGGCCCTCCGGCCTCAGTCCTGCCTCCTTCAAATCCATTGAGATTGAATGGGGGCAAACTCAAGTCCCCCAGACAGGCTGTGCAGGAAAAAATGCAGGCCTTCTGATAGCCAGCTGTCTCATTCTCTAACACAAAAGTACCCCAACTCAGGTTTGTGTTCTAGAGTTGATTTTGAAACTCGTTGTTTGGCGCTTGGGGCTCATTTCCCACCCATGGACACGAAGTTCTATGTCCTAGTCAATCTAGGAAAGGGTTAATACTAGAGTCAGTGCCTGACGGGCTTGAGATGTGAGGGGATGTATTTTCTATAGATGGTACTACACGAGGCATCTGGGAGAACCAGAAATGCCCTCCTTTCATCGCTCCCACTCAGTGCCCCCTTTTCCTCCAGGAGTGGGAGTACTGTGCCTATCTGCTGCTTCCCGGCCTCCCCGGGGTTCACCCTGCGGTGAGAAAAGACACAGTGACCCGGGGAATTTGTCAAATGCAGCAAGCCCATTCCTGTGAGAGGGTCATCAGCACTGTCCCCCAAAGAAGCTCAGAGACTTACACCAGAAGGGCCTTCAAGGTCTTGTAGTCTAGGGAAGAAATGACCCCTAGAGCAGAATTGCTTGCTGAGGTCACATGTTCGGTGGCCTATGAAGAGCTGAGCTGGGACCAGAGTCAGGTTTTTTGTTTTGTTTTTTAATTCGCTTTTCTTTCCACCTCCACCTTCACACAGAACGTATCTCCTATTAGAAGTAATTTAAAATATACCATGCTCCTCTCTTGAGGAGAATGGGGAGATGATCTTGGTCCCGCGGGGCTTGCAGAGCCCCAGCGAGTTGCTCAGAAATCTGCATGTGATTCTAAGAGCACAGTTAACAGGTCTCCTTAGGTCTTCAAATCTGGACCTAACAGTTGACCGCTTTGTCTGCAGGTGTGAGACGAAGCCTTTCGTGAGTCCAGAGGTCATTTCTCCTAACCTGGTCAGCAAGATTCGCAGTCTCCACAGGAAAATTCTCCCTCTCTCAGACATGATGAGCAAGTTCTCAGGTAAAAGAGAAGGGGACCTGAGCTCTCCCCCATCCCCACACCCTGCTCTTCTGCTGTACATTCCCACATGCCTTGCACTCAACCCAGCTCAAGGCACCTGGCCTCAGGTAAACCTCTCTTTGTGGCTCCACGCTGTTCCTCCACTCCCCAGGGGTCGTGCTCTGTGTGCTAACACCAAGGGCTTCTTCGCAACCAGGAGACCATGGCCACGCCTTCTCCTATTCCTGTCCTCACACCCAGTTTCAAACACAGTACCCCAGGGGTGTCCGTCAGGAGCACATTACAGCTCTTTCTTTCTGTTTCCCTCAGAAAACTTGATGCTTCACCTGGAAACGGATTCAGGTACAGAGCTGGTGGCATGGGGATGGCAGTTGGGTGGCAGTTGGGAGCCATTCATCCATTCACCTCGTGGCACTGAATAGAACAATGGTGTGGACAAACCCCAGAGACCCTTTCTGGGGGTTCTGTATCCCAGTTCTGTCGGCAGGTGAATTTTGGACCAATTATGTAGTCCTTTGGTCTCAAATGTATTTACCTATAAAGTGGAAAAATAAGCACAAGCATTCCTTTAGTAGCTGTGAGGATTTGATGAGTTGGTACATTCAAAGAGCTTAGGACAATATCTGCTAAATGGTTCAAGTGCTCAGTTCGGTTAGAGACTTACATCGAAATCACCACTCAGAATTTGATCGAGTCTTTGCTCTGTGTCTAGCACCGAGCTGGATTTCTTATGAAAGGGAATATTGTACAATTATCAAGAAATAAAAGCGCCTTGAGTGTTAAACAGTCGTGCAAACTTCAGAAAGTCCTTCCACAAGCATGGTCTCCATCTGATAGGCACTTTCACCTCACTGCTTCTCAAACGCAGCTCAGGCAGCGCGCCTGGGGTTTTTCTGTCCAATGTAGGTTCACAGTCACTAGGTTTGCCTGGGATGGGACCCCACATCCTCATCCCCAGGGACTAATGTGCCCAAAAAATGGTAGTGCAGAACCATTGGTGGGGCACGTTAAAGAGCTGTGGCCTTCTGCCCTCAGGTGACAGAAGGGGAACCTGAGGTTTAGAAAACAGGTCAGGGAAGGGCAGAGCGAGGACCATGCTTTCTGGCTCCTGTACCACACCGTTACAAGCAATGGGGACATTTCTGGCTGCTCCAGCTCAGCTTGCTGATAGCTGTTGTGGCTTCTCCTTAGGGGCTGTCACCCTGGACCCTCAGATGGCCTGTGAGAACCTGGTTATCTCCCAGGACTGGAAGACTGTGAAGTGTACCGGGCAGACCTGGAATGTGCCTGATGGCTCCCTGCGTTCCTAGGGTTTGCCCATGGTGCTGGGCTCTCCGGGCTTCTCCTCTGGGTGCCACTGCTGGCTGGTGGAGGTACACATGGGGCCTGGAGAAGACTGTGCCTTCAGGGTGGCCCTGGAGGTGGTGAGGAGGAAGGGGGACATGGGCCTGACCACCGAGGATGGTGTCTGGGCCATGGTCTTCCAGGAGCAGCAGTGCTGGGCCAGCACCATTCCCGGCCTCGACCTGTCGCTGGGGCCACCCCATGCTGTGTGGGCATCACCCTGGATTACGACTCGGGCACCTTCACCTTCAGCACCGCGTTCCCGGGCATGGTCTTTCCTTTCTTCACCCTTCTGGAAACAGGGTTCCAGCCTAGCTCTAAAGAAGGTGGATGCCCAGTGGGGTGGACACCTCTCCTACCCGGGCCATCACGTGACCTTGCTCGGCTCATTGTCCCAAAGTGAGGCTGGATCCCTTGGCCTTTCGTCCATGCCCCTGAAGCCGATGTTTCCCTGTAACGCTCTGGCCTTTGCTGCACCTTTAGGTGGGAAGCGGGGGAGTTGGTGGTGTGGCGTGTTAAGTGCTGGACAGCTAACTACAAGGTCAGCGATTCAAACCCCCGAACTGCTGGTGTGTGTGGGGTGTGGCAAAAATGAGACTGACTGCTCCAGTAAAGATTTACAACCTCCAAGACCCTAAGGAGCAGTTCTGTTCTGGGTCACTGTGAGTCCAGATCCACACATCTACAGTGGAGGGTGGGTGGACAGAGGCAGGTTAGCAGAGCCTAAGATGCCAGTGAAGCCAGGAGCCAGGAAGTGTTGGGGTGGAGTGGAAGGTTATAGTTTGTAAGACTTTGTTGGGCTTGTGCTAGTTTTACAGTTGAGCACGTTTCGAGATGCAGATGGAAGGTTTAAGGCCTTTCTATCCTCCCCGCTCCAGTCCCTGCAGGCCCTTTGCTTCAGTGTTTAAGATTGATCCAATAAAGTGTGGAACTCAAACAGACTTCCTGTATTCCGCATGTGTAACCAGGCTGCTGGGGTTGAACGGAAGGCCTCTTCTCTCCATGGTGACAATCGGGTGGTCACTGGGTGACCTGGGCAGGATAAAGTGTAGAGGTCGTGACCTCTGTGTGATCATCAGGATACAATATCCTGTCCTTTCTTTTATCATTATTATTATTATTATTTTAATCAGTTTATTGGGGGCTCTTACAACTCTTGTTATAAGCCATACATCAATTGTATCCGACATATTTGTACGTATATTCCATGGTTTTTTCAAGACATTTACTTTCCATTGAGCCCTTGGGATCAGCTCCTTTTTACTTCCCCTCCCTCCTCCTGGCCCCCTGATAGATTGTAGATTGTTAATTATTTTCAAATCTCACACTGACCTGTCTCCCTTCTCCTCTGGTTTCTGTTCTTCCCCCTGGCTGGGGGCATGTGTTTATGTGCCATTCATTGCGATCGGTGCCCCCTCCCTCTCCTCCTCTCCCCACCTCCCCCTATGCTTTTGGTATCTCTATTCCCATTCCTGTTCCTGGGTTCCATGTGTTGTGAGTTTTATCTTTGCTTATACCTATGTACATGCTCCCCTCTAGTCTAGATTGGGAGGCAGCACTGAGGTCATGATGGCGGGGGGGGGGGGGAGGGATGGGGAGGAGGCCTCCAGGGAACAGAGGTATAGTGCATGACCCATTAGTGCTCTACTGCACCCTGATTGACTCACCCCCTCTGTGCGACCCCTCGGTGGGGGATGTTCCACTGTCCATAGATGGGCTTTGGGTCTCCACTCCAACCCCCCCCCCCACCATTCTCACCAATGCATTTTTGTTTGTTGTGAACCTTCTGATGCCCGTTGCCCAGTCTCAATGACACCTCACGATCGCACTGGCTGGTGTGCTTCTTCCATGTGGGCTTGTTGCTTCACTGCTGGATGGCCATTTGTTTAACTTCAAGCCTTTAAGACCCCAGGCACTATCTCTTTTAATAGCCGGGCACCATCCTCTGTCTTGACCACATCTGCTTATGCACCCATTGTTTCTTCAGCGATCATGTGTGTGGGGAGGGTGAACATCACAGAACGCCAATTTGTTAGAACAATGTGTTCTTGCATTGAGGGGAGGTATGAGCCCAGGTCTGAGGCCCATTTGCAGCTTCAGTGAATTGCCTTACAAATCCACTATTGTGATGGAGTACTGTATTTGTATGTGCACACTTCTGTTAATCTCTTAGCCTGTTCTTTCTTTTTCTCAGTTTTTAATTGTTAAGTTGTTTTTCCTGCTGAATGCATGCACAATACACATCAGTCCGACAGTTCCTCCACAGATACTCCGTGACATGGATCCCGTTCTTCAAGCCATACAAGCACTCGCTGCCTCCCTCTCTGGATCATTCCTCCCCCATCTTACTTGTGGGGGGCACCAGCCCCCACAATTGAATGGGTCCAAGGGGCGTTTTCCATCTTCTTGGGACTTCTTAGGATCAGCTTTTTTTGTAGAGGTGAAAATATGTGTATCTCCCCTAATTTTGTTACAAGCTTTCAGTAGTAAGAAAAAAAATTAGTTAAAAAGACTAAATGAAGTTTGTCGTACATAAAATTTCTTTTCTTCTCCCCCTTCTGTTTTAACAATGGAGATTTTAAAGCACGGCAAGCAATCTCAGTTAACTTACTTGGTTTTGAACCAGTAAAGCTAATTAGATAGACTTACTGTACACAGTTGTGTACAAGCTGAGTTTTTCAGCACATTTTTGTGCTGAAAAAGCCCCCCACAGCTTATACTCAGGTAAGGGTCCTACTTACCTGTTTTCCGGTACAGTGCAGGTGTTTTTCTATCTCTCCCGCTCATCTGCAGGTACCTGCAGCCTCTGTGGGTGGCCTCATGACTGCTGCTATCACTGCTCTTCATTTCTCCTGCACGCCGGCAGCCTCTGTGTTGTCCGTGCCGTACTGGGCAAGAACCTGCCTGCTTCTGTGTGCTGGTACCGGGGCGCACCGCATCCTTGTCAGATGAATGTCAGATGGGGCCGCTCTTCTTCTTCCACTCTTCTCCAGGGCTGTGACCGATGTCGTAACCTTTACAGTCTACCCGGAGCTCGGTCCCGCCCCCTTGCTCCGTGCAAGCATTGCTGAATACAAGTACCGATATATCTCTTGTCTTGGATATACAGTACGTTTATTTACAGTACTTAGTCTGCTCTATTTTATTTGTTATTTTCTTACTAACCCCTATCTTGACTGTACTTGCATAGGGTAGCCTGTGTTAGGGTTCATAATATAGACACTGCATTGTGTGCAATTTTTGTTACTGAATGTGTTACGTTAGCACTTCCCATACAAATGCGGTATGCTGCATGTGTAGTAACGCAGCGCATGCGGTCACACGGTGCGTATCCAACACAGCGTGCATATCATGAGCCCTAACACGGGCTGCTCTATGCAAACAGTCATGTCATCACACTGGAATATCATCAGCCTGCGTCAGGCCTCCGTCTATACAAGCTGTGTTGTGTACATGGGGTAAGGCGGCGTATGTAGTAACACGGCGTGCATAGTTATTGTTGATACCACATTGTTTTTGTTGACCCTCTTTCCCAGTTACAGAGCTAGGGTACTGTTTTTATTTGAAATAAATATTTAAAAACATTTCATCTACTGATGCCTAAATTAATATATAATTTTATTAGTCTCTATTTTTATTTCGAAATTATCAGTAGCTGCTGTATTTCCCACCCTAAGCTTTTTTATGTGGTAAAATTAGGTGCCTCGGCTTATATTTAGGTTGGCTATTACTTGAGTCTATATGGTATGTAAATTATGTTATATAAATTTCGGTTTCTTGCTCTTCTTAACATGCTTAGGATAATTTGAAAGACTGAAAAGATCTTAATAAATTTGTCCAGCAGTTTTAGGGGAAAATAGTGGGCAGGCCTTAGGCCCTTGTGAATGTCCTAAGGAAGTGACCCCATATCCAAAGTCTAAAAACCCTTTCCTTCAATTTTGAATTCCATGTGGGGGTCCTGTGGTTTTCCAAAAGACCCCTTGATTCAGAGGTTGGTCAGACTTCTCTGGTGCTCTTTCTTAACAGGTATAAGCTTTAACTCTTAAAATGCAAGGAAGCAAAAATCGGCTAAAGCGATCTTCCTTCTTTATAAACCATGGTGTATCAGATTTTAATCACTACTCTAATCTTTCCTTCATAATCCTGATCATTAACTCCAGTAACAATCTGAACACCTTGAGAATTTAGGTTGGACCTTCCTTATAAACACCCTATAGTTCTTTTAGGCAGAAGACCCCAATACCAGTTTTAATAATTTCTGGTTTGATTATAGCTCTTCGGTCAACGTTAGCTGCCAGTCCCAGCAATGTCAACGCTGGGTCAGGGTCTGAAGGGACTGATTCTCTGAGGCCAGAAGCCCAGGGGAAACCGTGGTCCTGTTGACCACATGCTGGGCAAGGTTGGGGCTGTGGACAGTGTTTAGCCCAGTGCCCTTCCTTGCCACATTTGAAGCAGGATCCTGGCAGCCGGTGATTAAGCTTGTTACTTCCTAGAGTCTTCTGACCCCTCCCTCCTGCCGGCCTTAGGGCATCGAACAAGCCTTGGGCTTGCCAGCTGGCTTTTGGGCAGGCTCAGGATTCACACGGGATTCACATGCCGCTTCTGCCTGCTCCTTTCGGGCATTAAAAACTTTAAATGCCATGTTCACCAGGTCAACAGATAGGGGTCTGAGACCAGGTGAGATCATAAGCCTGAGTAAGATATCAGAACTCCTTAATAAAGGTGGTAGGGTTCTGTGAGAAAACATTTAGCCGCTTCTCTATCTGGGAGAGGTTTGTCAGGGAGAAGGGGTTGTGGGGAGTGTGTGTGGACCCTGACCTGCTCCTCTGCTTCTGTAACCTCAGGGAGCGGACAGACAAAAGTATTGTGGAAGTGGTGTGGCTGGCAAGGAGATGACAAAGGGGGAGATGACAAAGGGCAGGGTGAAGGTGATTGGGGGTTTGGGAGGCTGCAGGTGTTGCCTTAGAGGAAGCCAAGTATGGAGGGAGCCGGGAAGGGGGAGAGAGAGAGACTCCAGAGAGTCCAATGGGTCCGGCTCCAGGGAGGGGACAGGTGTTGGGGGCACAGTGCCTCAGCCTTTGGGAGTTGAGGGGGTAGCAGAGGAAGGTGATGGTGAGGGGTACCCAGAATATGGAGGAGGACTTACTGGGGGTACAGACAAGGAGTCAGGGATTTGGAGAAAGATGAGGGGGAGTACTGTCAGGGGCCTGATTAAGAGACTTTTTGGTGAAGAGAACTTGAGCGGGGTGACAGATAGTACATGGAGAGGGACAGGAGCGAAGAAAGAAAAAGACCTGGACATAAGGGACTTCAGACCATTTGTGAGTTTGTCAACAAAAATTGTCGAGGTCACAGAGGATGTTAAAATTGAAAGTGCCATTTTTCTGGCCTATGTGACTCCTTGTCCAATTGATATTGAGGCCAAACTTGGTTACCGAAAAAAATTAGGTGCTTCGGGTAGAGATCAGGAGCCAAGCCCAACTCGGAAAGGTTGACCAGTAAACACCCTAAAGGAATGTCCTTAGGGGACTTGGATGAAGGACTTTCCATGGTGTCTCAAACTGCAGGGGGTACGGGCCTGGTCCCCTATCTGCACCCATCAGTCAGAAATGGTCCAATAACCCTAAGGGCTACTGATCAGAGTGAGGAACCCAGGGGAGAGTTCTGAACTACTCCCAGGGAGAAAGGTTCCCAGGTGCAGGCCTGTGGCTTGTCCAGCAGACAGGGACCTTGGATCAGAGAGAGAGACACAATGGAAGCCAAGGAGGAGGAAGGGGGCCTGCCTTTATGGCCGATAAAATGGAGGTTGATCAGAGGCCTTTGTTCAGGGGGAGAAAAAAAGGAGAAGTAGAAAATTTTAGAGAAGGTACTGTAGAGCAGCAAACCCAGAACACACAAACAGGTAGAAAAGGCTCAGAAATAACCTTTGCACCTTAGTCCAGTCTGAAGGTGCAGTCACTGCCAGGCCCAGAGCCAGGAGTCCTGTTATTGGCAGAAATTCCAAAAGGTAGACACAGAGACAAAGGGCTGGGGGTTACATGGGATAAGATAGACACAAGAACCTGTCCTTATTACTGCACCCCTTTGGGGGAAAGGCAGTTATTTCCAGCTCCTCTTAGTACTAGGGTGGAAGTATAAACCCCTTCCGTGGCACCCCCTTTCAGGGACCCTAGGTTCCCATATGAGTTTGCTGGTCCTCAGTGTCTGGAACGACAAATGAGACAGAGCGAACATACACAGAGAGATACTGATCAGGAGTGACTCGTCCAAACAGGCACCAGGAATTTGAGAGGAGAGGAGGGGTAGGCTATATCCTAGCAGAAGCACGGTCGGGATAGCATGGAGCCCTGTCCCTACCTCTCCTGGGTTTCGGCTTTAAATGAGAGGTAAACTGAGGCACAAGATGAGAAGTAAACTGAGGCACAGCACAAGAACAGAGTCAGGACAAAACAGAGGAAGTAAGAGACAGCTTTATTGTAGCAAAGACAGACAGAGAAAGAGAGAGAGAGAGAGAGGTCCTGAGCGAAGTCCCACGATCTAGCAAGTAGCCCAGGGAAACTGCACGCTTTGTCTGGGGTCCAGGTTGTGCCCAAATGACCCTTAATAACATGGCCAGAGCTATCAGGCCTTTGGGTGGGCTCTTCAAGTAGTCCCAGAAACGCCAGAGGCAAATCAATTAATGCCTCAGAATTTTGCATCTTCTGCTAAAAAAAAAAAAAAACCCAAACAGATAAAAGTATCTGCTCTATCGGAATAGTATAAGGATTTAATGTGTTAATGCGTGTACTAGGCTTGACACAGCACATGGCATTTCATGAGCACTCACTGTTTGCATTTGGCCATGCTAATGGAGTCGTGGAAAATTCTGTTGGAATGAGTCTGTGGAGGGAGATTGCTGTCAGCCACGACTGGTCTGCAGTTACGATTACATTTCAATATGCATACATTAAACAGAACCCATTTAGAAGGAGAGGAGTCCCGGTGGTGTAGTGGTTACCAGTTGGACAGCTCCGTGGGATATCAAGAGTGGACTTTCTACTCCTGTAAACTGTTAGTCTTGGAAACCCAGTGGGTCACTGAGTCAGCACTGACTCACTGGCAGGGAGTTTATGGTTGACAGTGTTTAACCAAACACGCTGCTGTCCAGCCAGTGCTGATTCATTGTGACCACCCCACTCCCCAGGGTTTCTAAGACTGCAACTGGTTACTGTAATAGAAAGCCCGCTCTTCCTCCTGAGGAGCTGCTGGTGGTTTCAAACTGCCCACCACACAGACCACAGCCCAATTCCCTAAAGGGTCCCAATGAGCAAAAAGCACCCTGCTCACAGATTCGCTCCAGTTCCCCTCCGACCTTCAGAGTTTATGCCATTCCATTTTTGGGTTTTTTTTTAGTTTATACCATTCCTGGGGCACTCAAACTAATGCTTAAGTTGGGTGGGCGTTTTCTTTGTTTCTCTCTCTTGCCCTTCTTGCTCTGCTCCTTCCCTGTGCCATCTCTCTCTCTAACTCTGTTTCTTGACCTCTGGCTCTGCAACCCTCTGAATCCGTGCCCCCCACTCCTACCCCCACTGTCTCTCCCAGATAGGTTTCCCACTTCTTTCCCAACTGTCTCTTGCTATTTTCCCTTCCCTCCTCGGGGCTTGAGTTTCTCTAAAGTTACTTCAGTAATCACTACACCACCGGAGCTCCTTGACAGTATTTAGAAGCAAGGAAATCCTTAGGTACCCATTTTTATACCATGTATAACTAAGAAATCTGGGTCAAAACCTAACACTTAATCCAGCAGTCTATAAGAGCTCAAGCCATGGAGGAAGAAAAGGGTTCAGAGGCTAAGAAAGAACTATGAGGGCAGCAGATCAAACTTGGAGATGACTTGGAGAAAACCTTCCTTTCCCCCCCACTGTCCCAGGCACTCTGTCCTCGCCCTTGCCTGAGCTCTGGGGATAACAAGGCAGTGAGGCACGACCCTTGCTCCTGGCCCACGTACCCTGCATCTCAAGGGGTCCCCAGCATCCGAAGAGAAATGTGGCTTTATTGCCCATTGTGTGTGTGTATTGGGATTAGGGGGAGCGAGGAGTCAGAGTGGAGAGTTCATATATAGATGTATTCAAATTTGCAGAATAAAGGTTAATCCTAATGAGCATTGCTGCATACATTCCCTTGAGTTTAGAATTACGGGGCTCGAGCCAGCAAGTATCATTATCTTAAAGTCCCCATCATCACAATTAGAAAGAAGACACACAATGGATGGATGCATGGATTGTGATGGGCATTGTGCGAGCCCCCAATAAAATGATTTTAAAAAGAAAGAAGAAATGAGAGCTAATTATCCTTGTGATGATGTGAAGCCTTTGGCCTAGCATCGTCCAGCACAGAGCTCTCTTTTTAGAGGGATTCTGAGACTGGCCTAACAACCAGGCAGAATTAATCGGGAATACAAACAAGTCAAGGTGTCTACCTGCTGGCATATGAAGTCTTCTTTCTGGTCTTGGCTTTGACCTTGAGGAAACCATTCCATCTGTCCAAGATCTGAACTAGAATCCTCTCCAAGCCAGCCATCTAACGATGAGAAAATATTGTTTTACCCCATGAATATCACCTTGTTTCTCATAGGATGATGAGGTAGTTAGTTTATTGTGCCAACCTGGCCAATAAACACATGTGGGGTTAATTGAAAGACAGAGGGATAAGTGGCTCAGTTAACCTCACCTTTCTAGTTCTCGGGTCTCTTGCTTTGTGATGGTCGGACCAGGGTGCAGCTGCCTTAGCCAGTTCCCTGCTTCAGCTGGCAAGGCTGACTTCCTACAAGAGATCCCTGAGGAGAAACCACGTGGAACTACCCCAATGCAGCCGTGGGTCTTGGAGCAGCCATGTGGAGACCCCTGCCATCACTGAGATGCTTACACATTCACTGACTCAGCTTTCCTCCTGCAGTCAGCATCATAGTGTGCGTTTTGTGAGAAGGAGGAGGACTTTGTGGTTTGGTGTTGGACATATGGTTTAATGTTGGATTTGTGGGCTTGGGCTGCACTGGGTTGGGATATTTTCTTGATATGCATTTACCTTTTATATAAAACTCTCTATTATACATGAATTTCTGTGGATTTGTTTCTCTAAAGTACCCAGACTCACACAGATGAGAACCAGTCCCACATACTTTCTTCATGGACTTTTGGGAAAATGATGGTCTCATACCTTGGTGCCAAGGGGTCCTAAAAATAGAAGAACAAGTGTGGTTCAAATTCTGATATGCAATACAGTCGTGTTACTACAAAAAAAAAAAAACTCACTGCCATCTGTTGATCCCTTATCATAGTGAGTCTACAATCTTTATAGAAGCAGACTGCCACATCTTTCTTCCTCTGAGCTTTTGGTGGATTTGAACCACGTACTTTATGGTGACCAGCCCAGCACTTCACCACAGGCCACCAGGGCTCCTCCTGGCACATTGCTGCTGATGGTGACAATGATGATTTCAGAGCTTAGAGTTGGGAAGAGTCCCACAGGATGACCAGATCCAGGCTTTCCATAGCTGTCTAATGATATCCATATTATAAATCAGGTAATAGAAGTTGGGAAGGTTTAAGGAATGAGGAGGAGTAGACTAGATCTGAGGCCACCTGGAGCATTGCTCATTTACCCTCCCAATAGGTTTCACTCGTGTTTAAACATTTAAACCACATCTCTTCTGCGTTCTTTGCTATCATATTGAATGCAAGACAAAGACACACACACACACACACTCACACACACACACACACACAAAACTAAGTTTGTGTTTTATCTTGCTGCTCCCATCACCCGGTCTCCATCATAAACTCCGCATCAGACATCCATCCATGATTCTTAACACTTCTCTGTCAGTAATTCCTCCCTACCCCCCCTTGTGGTTCTTTCTCTCCTCCCCTCCACTCCCCTCTCTTCTCTGGGTGCTGGGGATTTGCCTGCATTTGCCTACTCTCAATTTCTCTGCTGAACACCTGTTTCTGACCCTGAAACGCTGATAAGCATTCTTCACTTTAACTTAGGTTCATCATGTCATTCAGCCAACCCCCTTACCCATTTCCAAAACATCCCCTCACCTTGCATTAGAAGCCCCAGAGTTCCCTTAAGCACTGATTAACAAGTAGTCAATGGGGGACTCTCTCTTGGAAGTAGACCCCAGAGAGCTCAGTCTGCCCCTATGTGCCCTCCTCCACCCATTGCCTCCAACCACCTCTGTTCTTCATTCAGATACCAGATCCTTCCTTGGGTTCTAAATGCCAAGGACAATGATGATGACGGCTGGTAGAAACATGTTCAGACAATGGCAATGGCTTAAGCCAGCGGTTCTCAACCTGTGGGTCGTAACCCTTTGGATCCTGAATGACCCTTTCACAGGGGTCGCCTAAGACCATTGGAAAACACATATATCCGATGGTCTTAGGAACCAAGATACTGCTCCTCTGTCTCCAGGCGGGTCTGCCCACATGCAGATATGCCCACCTATGAGTACCAGGCATAAAGATTGTTACCCATGCTTCAAGACAAAATTTCATTTATTTGTAATTAGAAATAAATATTTCATAATATATAATTACATATTGTTTGTGTGATTCATCACTATGCTTTAATTATGTTCAATTTGTAACAATGAAAATACACCCTGCATATCAGATATTTACATGATGATTCATAACAGTAGCAAAATTACAATTATGAAGTAGAAATGAAAATAATGTTATGGTTGGGGGTCACGACAACGTGAGGAACTGTATGAAAGGACCACGGTATTAAGAAGGTTGAGAACCACTGGCATAAGCAGTGATACAGGCTGTTAGTTCACATTGTATCTCACCATCAATTGAGGGACATATTTGGCCATTAGCTAGAGTATTTATTTCCGGTCATTCTAAGAGTATGCAAAATTATGCATAATGTATTAAGTTTAAAAATTCACTTACAAAACTGTATGAACTGTACATTTTTTATATCTATGTTATCTAGATATCAATACAGATAAAAGAACACTTTCAATTCAGGAAAAATAATAGATTAAGCAACTTGAAAATCATCCTACTAAACCCAATAAAAACTGGATAAAGTCATGAATTAATAATAAATGTGAACCTGAGTTTACCGCCCCCTCCAAAAAAAACACCAAAAAAAGAAAAGAAATTCAGGCTTTCTTTAAGATCCATCAACATATATATAGATATAGATGTAAAACTGAACATTTATGGGGAAACAACAACCAATCAATTCTATCCAAGTCAGAAAAGTGGCTTTTTGTTTTGATTTGAAACCAATACTGGGGAGAATTCTTGAAGACTGCTCAATGTGCAGCGTGAATGCGGAACCCGGACCACACGAACAGCAATTCTGTCACACTGGCACAAATCCAGACAGGAGCTCTGTGTGAGTCTGGGGACTTCAGAGAAACAAATCCACAGAAACTCATGTATGAGAGAGAGTTTTATACAAAGGGTAAGTGCGCATCAAGAAAACATCCCAACCCAGTGCTGCCCAAGCCCACAAGTCCAACATGAACCCATATGTCCAACACCAATCCACAAAGTCCTCCTCCATCTCACAAAACACATGCAATGATGCCAACTGCTGGAGGAAAGTTGAGTCAGTGAATGTGTAAGCATCTCAGCGCTGGTAGGGGTCTCCACATGGCTGCTCCAGCACCCAGGGCTGCATTGGGGTAGGTCCATGTGGATTCTCCTCATGATGTCTTACAGGAAGTGAGCCTTGCCAGCTGAAGCAGGAACTGGCAAAGGCAGCTGCACCCTGGTCCAACCATCACAAAGCAAGAGACCGGAGTATTAGAAAGGCGAGGCTCACTAAGTCATTTATCCCTATAACTTTCAATTAACCCCACATGTGTTTATCGGCCAGGTTGGCACAATAAATGAACTACCTCTGGCTCTGAGCCATGAAATGAAGCAAAATTGTTCTGAGATGACTCCCAAGCACTCATTTTAGAGCAATGCTCTTCATTTGTATTTCTTTATCTACTGACTCTTTACATAAAGCGGTGAAAACATGAGTGGCTGTGAGTTAAAGTTGCAGTTGTTGGAGCATATCGCCGCCTTTGCTTTAAACCCAGGCTACAGGGATTCACTTCCACATCTCTAAAAAGTCAGCTGATGATGCCTTGGTCCAGTAAGAGGCAGGGAGTCACCTGTGAGACGTTACCATAAATTGGGGACCCTGTAAGGACTGTCCTTTCAGAGAAGGGATCAAAACCGAAATAGCCGCTATCAAACCCATGCTGAGCCAGGGCCACCCCATGAATGCCGAACAGAGCTCCGCACCAGGGGGGTTTCAATGGCTGGCTTTTCAGAAGTGCGTCACCAGGTGACTTTTGGTGAGTAGTGAGCATAGTAACTGCACCACCCAGGGACTCCAGAGAAAGGACAGATGTGGGTGGGGGTGGGGGGAGAGCACCCATCGACACAGAAGGCATGAGAGACAATTTATCAACATCAGTATCCGTCTGATAAACAATCCCTGCCCTAGTGCCAGGGGTAATTTTCGTTATTGCCTTTTCTATGGTGCAGGAACCATGAGTTAAAAAATGTGGTGTGTTTTATGCAATTGATGTATGTATGGATTGTGATGAGTTGTATGAGCGCCCCAATAAAATGATATTTTTAAAATGTGGTGTGTATCTGTGTGTATATATGTATGTGTGTGTATGTGATAGTTAGGTGTTCTGTGCCAACAGGGCTGTGGTAGGAACAAGTGTGCAGAGTTTAGCCTGTCAATCAAGTCACAGTGTGATGGGAGGGCCACTGAGATAAATAGCTCTCTGGAATTGGGCCACGCCCTCTCTCTGCTTCACCTTCCTGTTAACCAGCCATACGGAGCCACGCTGAGACTTTCGAAATCCGGAGATGCTTCCACCGCCACTGGATCCATAGGACTTTTCACCCTCTGGCCTGTGATCTTCCTGTATTTTACAGCTGCATGAGTCTGAAGAGGGACTTATAGGCTAGGATCAGACTTATGGACTTGATCTGGACTGGGCTGGGATGTTTGTTTGATATATAATTATTTCTTGATATAAAACTCTTTCTTACACATACATGAGTGTCACTGAATTTGTTTCTCTAGTCAAGCAGGTCTAACACGGTGCATGAGTGAGTGTGTATGTATATATGTGTTTGTGTATATATTTATGCGTGTGCATGCATGTGTGTATGTGTGTGTGTGTGTGTGTGTGTGTGTGTTTTGGCCTGGTCCTATACCTCAATTGTATCTCAGAAAGAAAAAAAAAAATCAATGTAATGCCCTTAGAGAACTCTGAGGATGAGCTCAACATAAGTAAATAAAAACATGAAATATAAGCAAATTGTATGTATACAACCCCAGTTTTTCTGTGGCAGAACAATCTAAGAAAGATTACAACTAGAACACTTAAAAAATGATTACTGGACTAAAATAAATGGACATTAAAATCAGGTGGTAAATAAGCAGATTTTAAAAGGCACTATAATATAATTTTTAGATATAAAAGTATGCCTGAGTGAAAATAAAGTCTTGTTGATTTGGGTAAACAATAGATTAATTGCAGCTAAAGAGTTTATGAACTCTGAGAAAATGAACCTAATTGTAGTACAGAGAGAAAGAGATGGAAAATATGTGAAAACCTAATAGATTTTAAAAATTGAATGTGAAACTCCAAGCAGATTAATATGAATTCTGGGTGGAAAGAAAAGAAAACTGGGAGGATCATGATTTTATGAAATATCAACTGAGTGTTCTAGAACTGCTGAGATTTAAGTCCTGAACAGAATCAACAGGGACCGCTCTCCATCTTATTGAGAAACTGAATAACATAAAGACACAAAGGACAAGCTGAAAAACCATCAGACAGATTACTTTCAAATTAACAATGGAACTGTCAGTAGGCTCTTCTGCAGCAACATTAAGTAAACAAACAAACAAAAAGCCTTCCCTGCCATGAATAGAGTCAGCGCCACACAGTGACCACCCACAACAACAACAGAGGCCACTAAAATGGTCTTGTCAAACTTCTGGAGGAATAACCGTTAGACTCAAGACCCATCCGCAGTGAAACCACAGTTCCAGAATGAACGTGACACAAGATTCTCGGAGGAAAGCAGTTGCTGTCTCAGGAAGAGGAGGAGAGGCACGCAAGCACAATGTCAAGCCAAGACACGGGGAGCCCTGTGAGAAAACAAACCGTGGCACTTACGCCACGGAGCAAGGATGGTGAATTATTAGGGGCCTATTCCAACCGGGCACCACAAGAATTCTCTTTCGGTAGGCTGATTTTTTAAGGAAAATATCCAAACGTTCAGATAGAAGGTAATCTAGGAGAGCATCGCCTTGGCCTTGGGAGAAGGAACCAGAATCAGTTGCTTGGAATATGGCGACCCCATGTGGGTCAGAGGTGAAACTGCACTCCGGAGGGTTTTCAGCGCTAAAGGGTTTTCAGATGCAAACCAGCCCTCTTTGATCCAAACCCCCAGCTTTTTGATCGGTAGCCAAGCGCTTAACGTTTTGCATCACCCACGGCCTCTCGGGATAAGAATGGATTTCCTAAAACAACAAAAACGTTCTCTCCACAAAGCGACAGAATTCTCCCGCCTTAAAGTTGAGAACTTCTGATGATCAAAAAGGAGAGTTCAAAAGCAACAAAAAGTCACAAACTAGAGAAAGATACTGGCAACATATCTGACTAACTGAGCAAAGACACGAATCCAAAGTATCTGTGTATAATGAATTACAGATCAATCTGTAAGGGACAACCTAAGGAAACAATGAACTTGGAAAAGTAACCTGGACAGTCCACCTACGCAAGAGAGGAAACAATAATGCTCTAAAAAAATGGCCAACCAGGGAAATGGGAGTTCTAATGGCAGTGAAATTTTATTACATCAACCAGATTAGGAGATGTTTCCCAGACCAGTATTACACACAATGAAGAGCCATGAGAAAGTCCATACCTGTAAATGTGTGAATGAATGAACCACTTTGAAAGCAGTTTGGTCTTAGCTAGTGTGATAGTTAGGTTTATTGTGCCAGCTAGGCCAACAGGAACATGTGGGTGGAGTTTAATCAGGTTGCAGCTTGATTGGAGGGCTACTGAGATAAAGAGGACCAGCATCTGTTTTCCTCTTCCCTGTTGATTGGACCACGGTGCTTCTGACTGAGCTAGTGTCCTGAACTACCTGTGGGCCAAGTCAACATGGATTGTGTCACTAGAGCTTGAGGCTCTTTTGAGATCTGCTTTGCCAAGCTGCTAGTGCCCACATCCCTTGAGCTTGAGGCTGGTGGGTGCTGTTGCCATGCTTGAGTTCAAGATCCCCTCTGGTCCTGCTTCACTAAGTTCCTGCTACTGACTGTTGCTGACCTGCCCTGCTGTCTGCTGCCTGAGGGAAGACTCGGCTGTCTGCTCCCATGTCAGTTGGAGGACTTCCAGTACATTAACTGTTCCAGGGCATTGAGTTGAAAACTGAGCTCTCTGTACTGCTATGTGGACTAATTAACTGCTGTAGTCATTTCTCCCTGTATAAATATTATACATAAGTGTCCTGGCTTTGTTTCCTAAAGAATTTTGCCTAACACACCTGGTAAGGTTGAAAATCCCCACCTTTTTTTGTTGTTGTTTAAAACAAGGTATTTTCTTTCTTTTAAAAAAAAATCATTTTATTGGGGGCTCGTACAATTCTTATCACAGTATAAATCATTTTATTGGGGGCTCATACAACTCATCACAATTCAGACATCCATCCATTGTGTCAGGCACATTTGTACATTTGTTGCCATCATCATTCTCAAAATATTTTCTTTCTACTTAGCCCTTAGTATCAGCTCCTCATTTTCCCCTCTCCCCCCACAACCCCCTCTCTCATAAATCCTTGCTAATTTATAAATTATTGTTACTTTGTCATATTTTACACTGTCCGACATCTCCCTTCACCCACTTTTCTGTTCTCAATCCCCTAGGGAGGAGGTTATATCCTTGTAGTCGGTTCCCCCTTTCCACCCCACCCTCCCTCCACGAAAACCTCATCTTATGACCCACAATTTTCTAATTACACATGGATACTAGGGAAAGCTAAACTCGTTGCCATGGAGTGGATTCCGGCACACAACAATGCTGTAGCACGGAGAAGAACTGTGCACAAGGGGATTGCCACATCTTTCTTCCGCAGAGCAACGGGAGGGTTCAAAATGCTAACCTTTCCAATAGCAGCCACGTACTTTACCCACTGCATCACCAAGCATCCTTATATGGACATTAGGAGGAAGGCAAAACTTTCCTAGCCGCCTGTAGTAGTAATACGTACACACAACCGGAAACAATTCAAAATCTGGGAGCAACATTATGATGAATAATATTACATAAAGTGAAAAAAGCGTTCCAAATGAAAGCATTCAAAGTCTATACTGTTTAAGAGGTGGCGCGCATTCGTGTATGCATGCAAAATGCTGTGAGTAAACAGAAATAGATTATGTAACTTCCAGACCAGGCAGGGAGAGACAGTGGGATAAAGAAAGCTCCATGGAAACGCAAAGGGATGGAGAGGGAGGTGAGGACATCCTGGTCCACCAAGCCCCAAGGACGATGTTCCTGCTCTGAGCTGACAACGCACGGGGAGGACCGTAGGGCCGACCCCACCACAGTGCACAGCGTCCCTCACAGAACCATGACGCTGCGGAGGACAGCACTGGAGACACAGTGCGGGACTAGGACACGGTCTGGCCCCACCATGCTGGGGCGAGGCACTGAGGGCATGGAGCCAAGCATCAGGGGGAGCCGACTGATGAACCCCCTTGGGCAATACCAAAACTAGACTTTGGAGACAGAGTGTGTCACCCCATCCGACTTGACTGGAAAACACTCATAAAGGCCAACAGACCTTAAACTACAGGCTTTTCCATTTTTGCCAGTGGCTTTCTTTTTGGTTGTTATTTTGTTTTTTGCTGTTGTTATTGTTTTGTTGGTTTTGACTTCCTTTGTTGTTTTGTTTGGCTTTGCCTGGTTTTTGCACTTATTAATGTATCTGCATGTCTATCTAGGTAAGATAGGTGGGCTAAATAATTCAGAGATGAAAAGAACGAACCAATGGTTCTGGGGGCATACGGAAGATGGGAAGGTGGGAGAAAGGAAGTGGGGCGAGGGGGGTGGGAACCAACCCAGGAACAAGGTAACAGCAAGTGAACTAAAATCAATGGAAGGAAGGTCATAGGATGTCTAGTGGAGCTCAATCAAAGGCAATGTAGCAGCAAGGATTTACTAAACCCAAATGAAGGCCAAATATGATGGTGAGACAAGAGGAAAGTAAAAAGAGCAGAAAGAACCAGGAAGCAAAGGACGTTTATAGAGGCCTAAATACTGGCATATACATATGTAAATATATAATGAGAGGGGAATAGAACTATGTACTCATATCTATATGTTAAGAACTAAGGTTGCAGATGGACATTGGGCCTCAACTCAAGTACTCCCTTAACACAAGAACACTTTGTTCTACCAATCTGGCATTCTATGATGCTCACCTTCCCCACACGATCGCTGAAGACAAATGTATGCATAAGTAAATGTGGTGAAGAAAGCTATCAAAAGATATAGTGTCTGAGGTCTTAAAGGTTTGAAGATAAACAAGCAGCCTTCTAGCTGAGAAGCAACAAAGCCCACATGGAAGAAGCACACCAGCCTGTGTGATCCTGAGGTGTTGATGGGATCAGGTACCAGGCATCTCAGACCCAGAACAAAACCATACCCAAGGTGAGTTGGGTTGGGGGCATGGAGTGGACACCCAATGCCCATCTGTAGACAATTTGACATCCCTTCACAGAGGAGTCACATGGAAGAGATGAGCCAGTCAGGGTGCAGTATAGCACCAATGAAACACACAACTTTCCTCTAGCTTTTTGGTGCTTCCTTCACCCCATTATCATGACCTCACTTTCTACCTTACAAATCCAGAGCATGCACACTGCTACAGATAAGAGCCTGAAACACAGGGAATCCAGTATAGATAAACTCCTCAGGACCAACAATGAGAATAGAGATACCAGGAGGGTTAGGGTAGGGTAGGGGAATAGATCACAAGGATCAGTTAGAATCCCCTCCCAGGGGGATGAATGACAGAAAGTGGGTGAGGGGTGATGGAGGATGATGTAAGATAAGAAAAAATAATCTATACCTTATCAAGGGTTTGTGATGGCGGACAGGTGGGGAAGAGAGGGAGAAGAAATGGGGAGCTGATATCAGGGGCTCAAGTGGAAGAGATTGCTTTGAAAATGATGATGGCGGCATATGCGCAAATGTGCTTGACACAATGGATGGATGTATGAATTGTGATAAGAGATGTAAGAGCCCCTAATAAAAGTATGAAAAAGAAGGAAAAAAGAAAGCTCTATCTATCCAAGAAAGTGGGGCACAAATTGAGGGAAAAGGATGATCAATATACATCAGAAAATGGTTAGGATAGAAGTTAATTGCTATAGCAATAATTGCAACAAATATAAACAAACAAAATATAGGCACATGGATTGGATTTTTTAAATGCAACATGCTATTCACAAAATAATGAATAAAACAATGATATTTGCATATTGAAAATTATATACCAGGTATATGATAGGTGATGATAACCAAAGGAAATCTAACAGAGCTATATCAACATGAAAGAAAATGTACCTTATTGCAAAAAGCAGTACTAGATAAGAAAAAGAGGGACAATCTATACAGATAAAATGAACAATTTATATGGAAGCTGTACCAGTACTGAGCTTTAATAAATCTAACAATTTACTGACAGAATAAGGACTTGATAAATCAACTATTATAGTAGCAGAGTTTTAATACGTATGTCTCAGTTATAAGTGCTTAAAAATAAAAACATGAAAAGATTCCGAATATTTGAGTCACAGAGTAAGACTCGTCTAATCAAAGCATAGCATATTTGAATAACAAAATGACACTTACCTAATGGACATACATAGAACCCTGAACTTAACAATATAAACACAGTCTGTTGTGTGCCTACGTAATATTTAAGGGGGAAAATGACCAGGATTTAAGAATAAAAACAAAAGAATCCATCTTACCGTCAAAGTAAACACTGTATACACCACTGGCCATTTGTTTAGAATTCATTTTCACTTGCTCCTTAAAGCTTCTCAGCCTGCTCTTCTCGCCCTCTACTCCTTAGTTTTTCCCGTGCTTCATCTTGCAAAGAAAGGTTGGCTCTCACAATTTGCTGGTGAGAGGAACAGTAGTGAGAAGCAGGGTGCTCTTTTTCCCTTGTAGGTTCGGATAAGGTGTCAGGCCAAGAGCATCAAAGTTCTGTGTAGAGTTAGGTGATAGCTTTTTTTAAAAAATTATTTTATTGGGGGCTCACACAACGCTTCTCACAATCCATCCATCCATCTATTGTGTCAAGCACATTTGTACATTTGTTGCCATCACCATTCCCAAAACATTTGCTTTCTGCTTGAACCCTTGGTATCAGCTCATTTTCCCTCTCCCTCATGAACCCTTGATAATTTATAAATTATTATTTTGTCATATCTTACCTTGTCCGATGCCTCCCTTCACCCACTTTCCTGTTGTCCCTCCCCCAGGAAGGAGGTCACATGTTGATCCTTGTAATCGGTTCCCCCTTTCCAACCCACCCTCCCTCTACTCTCCCAGTGTCACCACTCACACCACTGGTCCTGAAGGGATCATCCGCCTTGGATTCCCTGTGTTTCCAGTTCTTATCTGTACCAGTGTACATCCTCTGGTCTAGCCAGATTTGTAAGGTAGAATTGGGATAATGATAGTGGGGGGTGAGGGGAGGAAGCATTTAGGAACTAGCAGAAAGTTGTATGTTTCATTGTTGCTACACTGAACCCTGACTGACTCCTCATCTCCTCGTGCCCCTTCTGTTAGGGGGATGTCCAGGTGCCTACTGATGGGTATTGGGTCCCCACCCTGCACTCCCCCTCATTTATAATGATTTGATTTTTTTGTTCTTTGATGCCTGGTACCTGATTCCTTCGACACCTCGTGATGACACAGGCTGGTATGCTTCTCCCATGTGGGGTTTGTTGCTTCTGAGCTAGATGGCCACTTGTTTACCTTCAAACCTTTAAGACCCGAGACGCTATATCTTTTGATAGTCAGGCACCATCAGCTTTCTTCACTACATCTGCTTATGCAACCACTTTGTGTTCGGTGATCGTGTCGGGAAGATGAGCATCATGGAATCTCAGTTTAATAGAACAAAGTATTCCTGCATTAAGGAAGTACTTGAGTGGAGGCTCAATGCCCATCACTTACCCTAAAATTAAACCTATAAACATTTGCACATAGAGTTATTTCCTCATCTTCATATAAAATATATTTGCATATGTACATGACTATATTTAGACCTCTATAAATGCCCTTTGCCTCCTAGTTTTTCTTCTATTTCCTTTTACTCTCCTCTTCTCCCACTATCATGTTCAACCTTTATTCCGGTTTCAGTAATTCCTCTTGGTTACATTGCCCTTGAACAAGCCCTATCAGGCCTCCTACACCCTCCTTGCCATCGATTAGTTTTGGATCAGTTATTGTATTCCTTTGTCCCTGGGTTTGTTAACGCTACTTCCTTTACCCCTGTCCCCCTTCCCATGTCCCCCAAAGAACCGTCAGTCCCATTGTTTTCTGCTCCAGATTGTTTATGCCGCTTATCTTATCTAGACATGCAGAGATAATAATATGCACAAAAACAAGACAGAGCAAAACAAAGCAACAATAATTAAAAAAAACTCTAACGACAGAAAAAATAAAAGTTTGTAAATAGTTCAAGGTTTATTTGTTGACCTTTAGATGTGTTTTCTCATTGAGTCTGATGGGGTGCCACACTGAGACCCTCAAGTCTATTTTTGGTATTCCCTGGGGACTTCGTTGCTCTGTTCCCCTTGCTATTTTCTTGCACGCCCTTAGTGTTTTGCCTCACGGTGGTGGGGTCAGATCGGGTGAAATTTCCACACTGTGCCTCCAGTGTTGTCCTTCAAAGCACTAGGGTCAGTGAGGGATGTCGTGTCTCATGGTGGGGCCTGCCCTATGATCCTCTCTCTGCATTGGGTGCTCTGAGCAGGAATACTGTCGTCAAGGCTTGGTGGGTCGGGATGTGCTCCACTCTCTCTCCCTCCCCCTTCATTTGCTCCTGTGTGCTCTGATCAGACATGTCCCTCTCCCTGAGCTGTAGCTTCAGTGCTGTCCTCTGAAGTGAAGTCTCCTGTGGGGAGGGGGTGCTGTCCACGTAGTTGGGATTGGAGCTGACCCAGGTGACAGCTTTTAACTGTGACTACCCTGTTCTGTTTTCTATGGTCGCAAAACTGGTCTTGGACATGGTATTATTATAAATGATTTTATGACTGCCCTGCAGAACCTGGTAAAACTTAAACTTTACAATGTCTGCTTTATTAAATTATTTTATTACTTGTTAAAAATTGCTCTGTCAATAACATTTGATACCTGTAATGGAGCCCTGGTGGTGTAGTGGTTTCAAGTTGGGCTGCAATTCGTCTGGTCAATAGTTCAATACTACTAGCAGTTCAGTGGGAGAACTGGGCTTTCTACTCCTGTAAACAGTCTTGGAAACCCATACTGGGTCACTCACTATGAGTCAGCATTGACTCCATGGCAGAGCATTTTGTGTTGAGTAAATATAGACAAAGCATTTGATGTAATTCAATATCCATTCCTAATAAAAAAGCTCTTGATAAATGAGGAATTATTTTCCTACTTAAAAAGAATATGCTACAAAATCACATATCAACATTGTGTTAGAGTAGGTTGACTAGAGAAACAAGTCCAGAGACACTCGTATATGTGTAAGACAGAACTTTATATCAACAAATAATTATATATTAGGAAAACATCCCAGCCCAGTTCAATTCAAGTCCTTAAGTCCAATAATAGTAGATAAATCCCTCTTCAGAGCAACCAAATTCAGTGGTGCAGAATGCAGGAACATCATAGACCAGTGGGTACCAAGTCTTGCGGATCAAACTGCGGTGGCTCAGCAACAACCAGGGTCAGCCAGCAGGAAGGTGAAGGCAGAGAGAATGGGGAGGTTCATAGGGCCCTCTTTATGTGAGGGCCTTGCCCACAAAGAGTCACCATCAGGCTGTGACCTGACTGACAAGTTGAATACCACCTCTACACTATTACATATCTTCAAGTTGACATGAAATGATGATGTAACTACAACAAACATCAACTTTAATATACTAAATAATTTTATCTAAATAAAAAGAAAGCAACTATTCCTTTAAAATCAGAAACAAGGTAAAGATGCTAACACTGTCTCTATACAATCTGCACTGGTGGTCCTAAGGAATTAACTCAAACAAAGAGAAAAGCAGTATAAATAATCAAATTAAATGAATCCATGTATTACAACCTGTCCTCATCGAATCATTCAACCTACTTTTTTTTTTCTTTTCAGTTTTTATGGTGAATGGGGTGAGGCTTTTCAGAGAAAATAGTTTTCCATTCAACAGTTGGCACAGAGTGGAAAACAATGGTTTCATTGTATTCCCAGTGTCCCAGCCTTCTTTCCACTTCTTCCCAATGTTCACCAGTTCCAGTCCTCCTCCTCTTCCTTCCTGCTGTCTGAGTTTTCTCTCTGGGCAAATGGGACCCTTTGATTGCATGTGGTTCATTGTTCTCAGGAGTATATGCCTCCCTGGTGTTAAGGTTCACCTTCTAGTACTCTCTTGTTGAAACTTCAGCTATGGGGTGAGCTCTCTTCTGGGCTTGCGGTGTCTACAGGGTCACCCAGGACCCCATCAGCTCCAGTTGCTGTGGCTAGGTGCCATTGAGTAGGTTTGAACTCACAGCAGAGTCAAACAGTGCCCGGCCCTGTGCCATCCTCACAATTGTTTGTATGCCTGAGCCCACTGTTGCAACCACTGCAAGTAGTCAATCCATCTACCTGCGGGTTTTCTGCTTTTTCCCTGACCTTCTACTTTACCAAACAGGATGTCCTTCTCCAGGAATTGATCTCACCATCCTTGCCTACAAAGAGAACTCTAAATGTATTTCTAACAAGACAGATCGGTTTGTCCTTTTACCGGTCCATGGTACTTTCAATATTCTTTGCCACCACCACAATTCAAATGTGTCAACCCTTCTTCTGTCTTCTTTATGCAATGTCCAACTTTCACATGCATATGAGGCCACTGAAAATACCATAGATTGAGTCAGGCACATCATAGTCCTTGTGGTAGTTATGTAATCTGGTGTCAATGTGAGACTATTGAGAATGAAGGGGTACATCAATTTAAATGAGGGGGAGTGTGAAGTGGAGACCCAAAGCCCATCTCTAGACAACTGGACATCCCCTTACAGTAGGATCACAAGGAAGAGACAAACCAGTCAAGGTGCAGGATAGTGCCAATGAAACATACAGCATTCCTCTAGTCGTTTAATGCTTCTTCTTCCTCCTCATTCCCCACTACCATGACCCCAATTCAACCTTACAAATACGGCTAGCCCATAGCATGTACATGGGTACAGATAAGACCTGGAAACAAAGGGAATCCAGGATAGATAAACCCGTCAGGATCAATAATAAGAGTACCGATACCAGGAGGCTAAGGGGAACGTGGAAGGAGAAGTGGAACCAAACACAAGGATCTACATATAACCTCCTCCCAGGGGTATGGACAACAGAAAAGTGGGGGAAGGGAGACATCTGTCAGTAGAAGACATGGGAAAAAAAATGATATATTACCAAGGGCTCAAGAAGGAGGGAGAGTGGGGGAGGGGGAAATGAGTTGATGCCAAGAGGTCAAGTAGAAAGAAATTGTTTTCAAAATGATGATGGCAACATGTGCACAAATGTGCTTGACCCAATGGATGGATGGATGGATTGTGATAAGAGTTGTATGAGCCCATACAACTCTTATCACAATCCATCCATCCATCCATTGGGTCAAACACATTTGTACATTCATTGCCCTCATCATCCTCAAAACATTTGCTCTCCATCTAAGCCCCTGGAATCAGCTCCTCATTTTCCCCCCTCCCTCCCCATAAAATGATTTTTAAAAAGTGCTGGAGGGGAAAAAGAAAGAGTCAAGGGGTGGAGTCTAGCCCGTAAATCAGGTTGCAGCTTGATGTTCTCATTTGGAGGTGCTATGAAGATAAATAGCTTGCTGGAGGTGGAACACATACACACTGCCTGGGAGACAGACATTCCTGTTGACAAGCCACATGGAGCTACACTGATGGAGCCAGAGCCCTGGAGCTGGAGGAGCCACGTGGAGACTCACACCAGCGCTGAGATGCTTCCACTACTACTGTTTCCATAGGACTTTACACCCACTGGCCTGTGGTTCTCCTACATTCGGTATCATTGCATGGTTGCTTGAATCTAAAGCGGAATTTATGGATTAGTACCGACATATAGGGTACTATTCGACTTATGGACTTGATCTGGACTGGAATTTTTTCTTAATATACAATTTCTTTTATATAAAGCTCTTTCTTATACAGGTATGAGTGTCTCTGGATTTGTTTCTCTAGTCAAACCTGTATGGCCTTGGCACAAGAAACTCCATTTTGAATCAGGCGCTTCCATGTTAGTTCTTGAAACTTACCCCTCACCGACATCCCCCACCACAAATGTCCAAAAGTGCGTGTTCTTACTAACAGGATGCTTGCTCAGCTAGTTTGCCCAACTCCCACCCAATTCCCAGAAAATTTAACGACTGCTTCCCTTTTTAATAATCCCTTGTGTAGGCACATTTCTCCCCCCTCCCCCTGTGCCTGCCAGCCAGGGGGATATAAGAACACAGCTCAACCTTCCCTCTGCGCGGCTTCAATAACTCAATGCCCTGAGTTGCTGATCCCGCCCGCAAGCTTCTCAATAAAGCCTGCTCCTGAAACTTTGCTAATTGGATCTCTGATTCTGTTTTGCGCCCCAATAAACCTTACAAAACCAGACTAACATAGTCCTCAACGTCACATCCTTGCTTTGGATCTCTTGACAGCTGCTTCCAGATATATGATTGTAAATCCAAGCAGGACAAAACCAAATCCAACCTTTCCTCCATTTATCCATGCCATTTTCTATTGGTCTTATTGTGAGGATTTTGTCTTTTTTATGTTGAGTTGTAATCCATACTGAAGGCTGTCTATAGTCTTTGATCTTCGTCAGCGAGTGTTTCACGCTCTCCTCACATGCAGCAGGCAAGCTTGTATAGAAGATGAATAAGCCTTCCTCCAATCCTGATGCTACACTTTTTTTTTTTAAATGAAAGAGGATGATGTCCCTGCACGGAGCTGCTAAGGCACCGAGAGGACTGTAGGACCACCACCAACTCGACATGTTGCCCCCTAACTGGAGTGTACTGTGACAGAGGACAATAATGGGGACACTGGCAGAGAGATAATGTGGCCTGAATCCCCCGCAGTGGAACAAACCAAGAAGGAGCAGCAATTGGAGCAAAGCCATTCCACAAAGCCTCTAACAAGTCCCCCAAACAGACTTTGGGCTAGGAGAGGCAGCCCCTGGAACTACCCCAGACCAGTGAGGAAACATTCATAAAGGCCCACAGACAGACCTGGAACTATGTACATTTTTTTTTTGGTTTCTATCCATTTCTTTTTCCAACCTTTTGCTTCCTTAGTGTTTGGACTAGGACATTGCTGGTTTGCCTACTTATTTAAGACAGGCATGGGAAGCAAGCTCAGGGAGAAAGCAATGGGGCCAACAGCCCCAGTCTTGGGGGTAGAAGGTGGCAGGCGGGAGGTGGGGGGAGTGGAAGAGTGTGGTAAGCAAACAATGCCATAGACAGGGGAACAACTGTGGGTATTAGAGCAACACCAATCCAGCGGAGAGGAAGTACTAAGAGATCGAGGCAGGGGAAACGTGATGTTGGGGCAGAAGGAGCCAAAAGGAAACAGAGGAAAGCTCTAGGAAGCAAAGCTATAGATAAAGGTATTAACAGAGGGGCATACGTATGTAAATACATGAATCTATAAAAATAGAGGTATCGGCCTTTGTACATATATTTATAAGGCAACACACTGAGGCTGTGGGTGGGCCTTGGGCTTCAGCTCATACCCTCCCTCAATACAAGGACACTTTGCTCTAACAAAATGTCATTTAAAAAATGCTTTTATTGGGGGCTCTTACATCTCTTATCACAATCCATACATTCATCCAGTATGTCATGTACATTAACACATATGCTGCCTTCATCATTTTCAAAGCATTCTCTTCCCACTTGAGCCCCTGATGTCAGCTCCCCATTTCTTCCCCCTCATGAACCCTTGATAAGCTATAATTATTTTCATATCTTACATCATCCTCTGTCACCCCCTCACACACTTTTCCATTATCTGTCCTCCTGGGAGGGGTTCTAAATTAATCCTTGTGATTGATTTCCCCTTTCTCCCCCTCCCCTCCCCTAATCCTCCTGGTATCTCTACTCTCCTTATTGGCCCTGAGGGGTTTATCAATCCTCGATTCCCTATACTGCAGGCTCTTATCTGTAGCAGTGTGCATGTTCTGGTCTACTCAGATTTTTAAGGTAGAATTGAGGTGATGATAATGGAAGCACCAAAGAGCTAGGGGAAAACTGTTTCATCAGTGCTATACTGCACCCAAACTGCTTCATCTCTTCCCTGTGACCCCTATGTGAGGGGATGTCCAATTGTCTACAGCATGGGCATTGGGCGTCCACTTCATGCCCCACCCCTAATTCACGTTGGGTATTATTTTGTTCTGGGTCTTAGACAAAATGGCATTTTGTGATATTCCGCCACCCCCCATGATCGCTGAAGACAAAATGGGTGCTTAAGCAGATGTGGTGAAGACAGCAGATGGTGGCCAGCTATAAAAAATATATAGTATATGGGGTCTTAAAGACTTGAAGTTAAACAAGTGGCCACCCAACAGTGAAGCAACAAGCACACATGGAAGAAAAACACCAGCTGGTGCGGTCATGAGGTGTCATTGGGAACAGGTATCAGAAGATTCGTAACACACAACAAACAAAAATGCGCTGGTGAGAATGAGAAAGCCCATCTGTAGACAATGGAACATCCCCCCCACAGAGGGGTCACAGGGAAGGGATGAGTCAATCGGGGTGCCGTAGAGCACCAATGGATCACGCAATATACTTCTGGTTCCTCCCTCACTCCCCACTATTATGACCCCAGTACTGATTCCCACTCTGCACTGAACCAGAACATGTGCCTAGGTAAAGGCAAGAGATAAAGCTCGCCACACATGGAACGCAGGAATAGGAATGGGAATAGTGTTACTAAAAGGGTGGTGGGAAGGGGGAGAGAGGAGGGGAGTGCCGATGACAATGAATGGCTCATAACCACACACACACCTTCCAGGGGGAACAAAAACCAGAGGGAAAGGGAGACAGCAGTCAGCGTGATATGAAAATAATAACAATCTATAATCTATCAAGAGGCCCTGAGGGTGGTGGGGGGCAGGGAGGGAAAAAAAGGAGCTGATCCCAAGAGCTCAATAGAAAGTAAATGTCTACAAAAGAACGATGGCAATATATGTACTAATATATCTGATACGATTGATGTATGGATTGTAACAAGAGTTGTAGGAGTCTCCAATAATATGATCTTTAAAAAAACCATTTTATTGGGGGCTCGTACAGCTCTTATCACAATCCATACATACATCCATTGTGTCAAGCACATTTTCACATTTGTGGTCATCATCATTTTGAAAACATTTTCTACTTGAGCCCTTAGGATTGGCTCATTTTTTCCCTCCCTCCCTCAGGAACCCTTGATAATTCATAAATTATTTTTTCATGTCTTCCACTGACCGATGTCTCCCTTCCCCGACTTTTCTGTTGTCTGTACCCCTGGGAAAGAGGGGGGTTATATGTAGATCATTGTGATTAGTTCTTCTCCTTCCACCTTCCCCTTAGCCTCCTCGTATCGCTACTCTCATTATTGGTCCTGAGGGGTTTATCTGTTCTGGATTCCCTTTGTTTCCAAGTCTTATCTGTATCCATGTACATGCTCTGATCTAGCCGGATTTGTAACATAGAATTGGGGTCATGATAGTGGGGGGTGGAGAGGAAGCATTGAACTAGAGGAAAGTTGTATGTTTCATCTGTGCTATCCTGCACCTTGACTGGTTTGTCTCTTCCTTGTGATCCTTCTTAAGTAAGAGGATGTCCAATTGTCTACAGATGGGCTTTGGGTCTCCACTCCCCACCCCCCCCTCATTCACATTGATATGATTCTTTGTTCTGGGTCTTTGATGCCTGACACCTGATCCCATTATGGTAGTTACACAATCTGGTGTCAATTTGGGACTTCAGAGGATTAAGAGTGGGTGTAGTCTAGTCTGTCAATTGAGTCACAGTCAATGAGGCCTCAGTGGGCATGGTCTTCTGAGAATTCTGGGAACTCTGGTAATTCCTCCTTGCAGGCAGAAGACACATTTTCTCTGCTGCTCACTCCCTTGGAGACACTCTACTGACAAGTCACATGGTGCTATGCCCTACCCTGATGCAACCAAGACCTCTGGAACCAGAGAAGCCACATAGAGACCCCTGCCAGTGCTGAGATGCTTACAACGCCACTGGATCCAGAAGACTTCCAACCCACTGGCCTGTGATCTTCATGCATTCGGCATTATTGCATGTATTTTGTGAGTTTGAAGAGGAATTCATAGATTGGTATCGGACATATGGCTAATATTGGACTTATGGGCTTGGACTGCATTGGGTTGGATGGTTTCTAAATGTTCAATTACCCTTTATATAAAATTGTCATATACATATAAAATCAGTATCCATAAATTTGATTTCCTGGACAACCAGACTAATAGATCTGTCGACACTTCATGATCACACAAACTGGTGTGCTTCTTCCAGGTAAACTTTGTTGTTTCTCAGCTAGATGGCCACTTGTTTATCTTCAAGGTTTTAAGACCCCAGATGCTGGACACCATCAGCTATCTTCACCACATTTACTTATACACCCATTTTTTCTCCAGCAGTCATGTGGGAAAATTGAGCATCACGGAATGCCAGGTTATTAGAACAAAGTGTTCTTGCATTGAGGGAGTAGAGGCTCAATCTCTACCTGCTACCTTAATACTTAACATATATGTACATAGATCTTTCTGTCATATGTTTACATATGTACATGTCTGTATTTAGAACTCTATAAATTCCCATTTGCCTCATATCTCTTTCCTTTATTCTTATTTCTTTTCTCTATTTCCTTTTGCTTTCCTCTTGTCCCACTATAGTGTTTAGTCTTCATTTGAATTTCAGTAATTCCTGTTACATTATTTGATCAAGCACTACCAGGCATCCTACACCCTCTTCACCATCAATTTCAGATCACTTGTTGTTCCCTTGTCCCTGGGTTTGTTAACACCCACTTCCTTTCCCCTGCTTCCCCATCTCCTGTGTTGCTCAGGAACTGTTGGTCCTGTTTTCTCCGAATAGTTCATCCCACCTATTTTATCTAGATAGACATGCAGAGATGATAATAAGTGCAAAAAGAAGACAGAGCAAAACCAAACAACCAAAGAAAACAAAACAAAAAAAAACCACCACCACCAAAAATACCCAATGACAAAAAAGAAAGAAAAGCCTATAAATAGTTCCAGGTCTGCTTGTTGAGCTTTAGGAGTGTTTTCCAGTCCAGTCTGATGGAGTGCCATGCCCTGGCCCCAGGGACTTCATTTATTTGCTCCCCTTGCTGCTCTGTTTCATTCCTTTAGCATTTAGTCTGGGTGTGGTGAGGTCAGATTGGGCACAAGTCCTGCACTGTCCCCATTGTTGTCCCTTGTAGTACAGTCAGTGATGGATGTAGTGTCTCGTGGTGGGTCAGGCCCTATGGTCCTCTCTGTGCATTGTCTGCTCTGAACAGGAATATCGTCCTAGCTGCTTGGTGGGCCAAGATGTGTTCCACTCTCTCTCCTTCCCTCTTTGTTTGCTCCTGTGTGCTCTGATCAAACGTGCCTCTCTCCCTGAGCTGTAGCTTCAGTGCTGTTCTCTGAAATGAATTCTTCTGTGGGGAGGGGGGGTGTCCACATAGTTGGGATTGGGACAGGTCCTACAGACCCCCCGATTCATGCTGGTATGTTGCATTCATGTCTTGGCGCATGGGGTTGAAGTCTGGTCCTTCTTTTGCCTCTTCTGTGGAGATATAAACAACACCCTCCCTTTTGGTGGGTTAGTGTCCTGTTCCCCCAATACCCATGTCTTTTTTTTTTTTCTTTTCCCCTCCTTTTTAGTTGGCTGCTATATGTATCTCTGGACTGGGTCTGGCCCCTGCCGTAGTACCTGGACCTCACTGTAGACTGTATGTATACAGTAGCTTTTCCCCTATGCCCATTTTGCATTTTTAAGCTTACCTCAGCGGACTCGTGTTATACTTGTTCTTTTGTGCTTGGCTTATTTTGCTTAGAATAATTTCCTCCAATTCTGCCCATGCGGCTATGTGCTTCCTGCGTTCATCACTACTTTTTAGGGATGTGTAGTACTTCATTGTATGCATGTACCACTGTTTTAATCCATTCATCTGTTGATGTAAATTTGGGTTGCTTCCAACTCCTTGCAATTGTGAACTGTGCCGCAATGAACATTGAATGTTGGCCCAGAAGGAGTTAGAGACTGAGGGGAGTTGACTGTTTCCATGGATACCAGATATCCCTTGCACTCGAGGGAAGATCTGGGCACCTGGGCTGCACACAGCTTGGATGTAATGCTGGGGACAGGGCCTGTCCGAGGGCGCTGTGCTCCTTTCATAGGACAAAAACCTTGAGTCTCCTGATAGGGCAGGTTGTTATAAGAACCTAGTGCTTAGTCTGCTCCCTCATACTTGCTTACTTTGAGAAAGTGCGTACGTGCTTACCAACCCATGCCTTAGCTAGCTGAGAAAATAAAAGACCATCTTGCTACACCCAGTCTTGCACTGGTGTTAAACCACATTTCCCATGTCTGTGTCTTCATTGCTGCCCCACACCATCACCGAACACAATTGGATCACAGACGTCGGCCTTAGTTTGTTTCTTGCCAATTCTGGGTGTGGGGTTCCAGCCGCCACAATCAAATGGGTCCAAGGGGCAGTTGTGTCATTGAAGTGTAAAATTAAAGAGACATCAGACAAGATAAAGTATGCAATTGCTCACCTCCGGAACGGCCATGATCTCAGGAGCCAGGTCTGTGCAGAGAGCAAATATATTTCCAATCACAGCTTATATATATTTTGGGGGATGTGCAGGCCTCCCTGACCACATCACAAACAGGAAGGGGTTGTACCATAGGCATACATACAATAGGAGGGTGATGAACTAAGGGTGTACACACAGTAGGAAGGGGAGGCACTAAGGGTACACATGTGACAAGATTCAAGAGGGCAACCTAACTTTGTTCCTCCTTGAGTTGGCTTGCCCTTGTGTCTGGGCTCTCCTTCAGGGGAACAATCCAATTATCCCTGAGTCTGATTTCTCCAGATGGCCGATACCCTCAGGGATATAAACTTTAAGCAGCTGACCTCCACGTGTATAGACGTTGAATATGGGGGACAACCTGGGGAAAACCTTTCTGGATCCCACATCTGGGTATATGCCCAGGATCTTCTTCATATACTCTAGCTTCCCTGACTTATTTTCTCAACATACAGATAGGATAATGGTGAATATATACAGCCCTGATGCATACATTTCCTGGTTTTAAACCGTGCAATATTGCATTGTCCCATTCACACAATGGCCTCTTGATCCAAGTACAAGTTCCACAGGAGCACAATGAAGTGTCCTGGAATTCCCATTCTTTTCAAGGTTAACCAAAGTCTGTTATGACCTACAAAGTCCAATACCTTGGCATAGTCAAGAAAGCACAAGCAAACATCTTTCTGGTATTCTCTGCTTTCAGCCAAGATCCATCTGACATTAGCAATGATAGCCCTTGTTCCACATCCTCTTCTGAATTTGACCTGCACCTCTGGCAGCTCCCTGTCAATGTCCTGCTGCAATTGTTGGATGGTCTTCAGCAAAATTTTATTTTCATGTGATATCAATGATATTGTTCTATAGTTTGAGCATTGTTGGGTCACCTTTCTTTGGAATGGGTACAAATATAGATCACTTTCAGTCAGTTGGCTAAGTTGCTATGTTCCAAATTCCCTGGCATACAGAAGTGCTTTCAATGCTTCATCAGCTTGTTGAAACATTTAAAATGGTATTCTATCAATTCCCAAATCTTGTTTTTAGCTAATGTTTTCAATTCTCCTTGACTTCTTTCTTCAGCACTATTGGTTCTTACTCATATGCTACCTACTGAAATGGAGAAATGTTGACTAGTTCTTTTTTGTACAGTGAAAGTACATTCTTTCCATTTGACCTTGATGCTTCCTGTATCACTCACTATTTTGTCCATAGAACCTTTCAAACATGCAACTAGAGGCTTGAACTTTTTCTTGAATTCGTTCAGTTTAAGATAGGTTAAGTGAGTTTTTCCTCTTTGGTTTTGTAATTCGAGGTCTTTGCACATTTCATTATCGTATTTGGTTTTGTCTTCTCCAGTTGTCCTTTGAAATTTTCTGTTCAGCTCTTTCACTTAATCATTTCTTCCATTTGCTTTAGCTACTCTGTGATTAAGAACAAGTTTCAGAATCTCTTCTGAGATCCATTTTAATCTTTTCTTTCTTTCCCGTCTTTTTAACGACCTTTTGCTTTCTTCATGAATGATGTTCTTGAGGTCCTCCCACAGCTCATCACATCTTCTGTCATTAGTAGTAAATGAGTCAACTCTGTTCTTGGAATTCAGATGAGGTAGACTCAACGTCATATTTTGACTCTCATGGACTTGTTTTGATTTCAGCTTTACCTTAAATTTACATATGGCCAGAAAGCAAATGTTTTCAATATGATGATGGCAACAAATGTACAAATGTGCTTGACACAATGGATGGAGGTATAGATTGTGGTAAGTGTTGTACGAACCCCAATAAAATGATTTTTTTTAAGAAAAAAAACTACACATGGGCAATTGATGGTCTGGTTTTAGCTGCTGATATTGAGTTTCTCCATCTTCTTCCTCACTGTTGTCTCACAGTAACTCCTGTGGGTAACTATAACTTCCTACAGGAGTAGAAAGCCCAATCTTTCTCCCTATGAGCTGCTGGTGGTTTTGGACTGCTGCCCCTAGGGATTGCAGCCCAACCTGTAACCACTGCACCATCTTGTCCCACAGATGTGGTCAATTTGATTTCTGTTTCCATCTAGAGAAGTCCATAAATCTAAGTCGCCTTTTGAGTTGTTGAAAAGAAGGTATTTGGTAAGAACAAGTAATTGGTATTGCAAAATTCTATTGTTTGATCTCCAGTTTTGTTTCTAACACCAAGTTCATATTTTCCAACTATTATTCCTTCCGGTTTGTTCCCAACATTTGTGCTCCAATCCCTAATAATTACCTATGCATCTTGGTCGCATGTTTGATCAATTTCCAACTAAAGTTGTTGGTAAAATTCTTCAATGTCTTTATCACTAGCTTTAGTGATTGGTGCATAAATGTGAATAATAGTTGTACTGATTGGATTTCCTTGGAAGCTGATATAATCCTATCACAGACAGCAGTATACTTCAATTGACTTTGCAATGTCCTTTTGACAATAAATGTCATGCCATTCCTCTTGATTGTGTTATTCCCAGCATAGTAAATCCTGGCTTTCTGATTCAAAATTGCTAATACCAGTTCACTGCAGCTAGGATATTGAATTTTATGCATCTCGTTTTTGACTGCTTCTAGTTTTCATAGATTCATACTGTGCACATTCCAAATTCAGATCATGAGCAGGTCTTTGCAACTCTTTCTCCTTACCTTGAGTTGTGCCCTATCAGCAAATGAAGATTCCCAAAGGCTCCACTCCCACAGACTTTACCATGGTCACCTCGCCCTGGCTGACTCCACTCTGGGAAGTCAGCTCCTTCTCAGACACATTTCTAGCAACCTCAGACCCAAGGGGCCCATCCCCTAGCACTCTCTCAGACCATGTTTGCTTTCATTCACTGGGCCTACATCTGATCATGTTTTGCATCTATGCAAATGTTTCAGTTACTTCCTCTGAAGTGGGCAGCCAAGTCCCTCTTCATTGTCTGTTCTTAGTTGGGAAGCTCTACTAAAACCAGTTCACTTTGGATGACCCTGCTGGCATCTGAAATACCAGGGACATAGGTTCCAGCATCACACCAACTCACAAACCACCACAGTACTACAAACTGACAGACTAGTGGTGGAGGGTTCCACTAGTCTCTATCAGATCAATGGGTCTGGTACTTTTTATGATTTTGAGTTTGATCCACATTTTTCTCCCACTCTTACCATGATCCCTTTCAAAACCATAAACCTGATTGTATGAAACACTGTCCCTGATTCATCTATAATGATTCTCCAGGAACCTCCTGTCTCCTCTCAAGTCCATAAATTAGTTGGGTTGGGTACCAGTTAAGCACACTCTCCAAGTTTTCGCTCCTCTCCATCCTCTTTTCTCTTCACCACATACCTGAATAATCACCATTTTCTGACATTCTAAGGAACCCTGGTGATGAGGTGGAATGTGCTGCTGGGTTGTTAGTTGCAAGGTCACGAATTCAAAGCCTCCAGCTGTTACAAGGGAAAAAGATGAGGCTTTCTAGTCCCATAAAGATGTATCATCTCAGAAACCCTCAGAGGCAGTTCTACCACATCCTGTAGGGTGGCCATGAATCAAAATCAACTCAATGGCATTAAGTGTGGTTTTGGTATCTCATTATTTTTCTGTCCAGGACTTTACACTTAGTGTAATTCTACTCACGATCTTATGATCTCCCCCTTTTCCATTCCTAGGAACATGTCCCCTATTTCTACCAAGAGCCACACACAATAGTGCCCCCTTTTCCTCTTTATCATTCTCTATTAACCACTTCTAAAAGTTGGGTTGCTGTCATCACCAACCGCTTAAGGGATGTATGCATTTTTCCTGCTAGGTGGGCATCAAAGAACTCATCCTGAGTCAGTGTACCAAGTGGCCTTGCCTGGGAAGGTTCTTTATGGTCACGGTGAATTTTTTCATAAAAGTTTTGCTTGAACCTCGTTTTTGGTGCTTGATTTAAGCGAACAGTATGCAACTATGAAATTCTGTTTTCTGCTCCGGAAAAGCGCTGCAGAAACCGCTGTGACGTTGAGCACATCTTACAAGGATAGCGCTATGGGAAAAACTCAAGTGTACACGTGTTTTTTTCTCATCTCAAACATGTTGAAATGTTGATTGATGAAATTTTTTCTGGAAGGCTGTCAACTTCCTGAAAGGACAAGAAAGTCAACTCGTAGTGCATCGGGAAGTCAGACTGTTCATCAAGCTTTCTATTTAGAGGTCCTGAAACGAGTGTGTAACAGTGCGCGACAATAAAAGGCCTGATTTGTGGCAGATAAGAGGACTAGTTTTGCCTCCACAACAATGTATCTGCTCGTGCAGGCATTTCAGTGAGCCTCCTTTTGGCAACAAACAACCCACACAAACCAGCATGCCACTCTTGTCCCATGCACCTTACTCATGTGACCTTGCTCCATGCGACTTCTTTTTGTTTGCTCGAATGAAGAGGGACATGAAAGGACAGCTATTTGATGACACAGAAGAGGCGAAGAAAAAAACGAGGGAAGATGAGTCTGAAAAATGTTTCCAAGAATGGAATGGAATCACAGACTTGACAAATGTATTAAGTGTAATGGAGAGTACTTTACAGGTGGTAGGGTTGCTTTGTCAAAAAAAACCAAACTTCTGGTTTTTTTTGTGGGGGGGGTACCCCATCGTACTGCTACAGATTGAATTGGTCCTTCCCCACTTAAAAAAGATGTGCTTCTAATCCTCACTTCTGTGCCTGTGGTAAACCCTACCTGGAAAAGGCTGTCTTTGTTATATTAATGAGACAGGATCAGCATAGGGTGTGTCAAGATATGAGATTAAACAAGCAAGAGAAACAAAGAGGGAAGCAAAGGGATGCTAGGCCACCTGCAGATCACTCAGGAGAGAACTCAGAAGAGACAAAGACCTTCCTCAGTGTTGACAGGAAGGGCACACCTTTCCCGACAGCCAGAATGCTGACTTTGGATTCCTTGTCTTCTAACCTGTCAGAAAATACATGTCTCTTTGCTAAAGCCATCCGCCTGGGGTATTTGTGGTATAGCAGCGCTAGACAATGAAGACAGCATTGGGGTGTTATGTTAAAACATAACTTAAAAATGTGGAAATGGTTTTGAAATTGGGGATTGGGTAGAGGCTGGAGGAGTTTTAAGACATCCAAAAACAAAAGTTTAAGGAAGGCTGAGAGCACTGTGGGTAAGGTGATGGTTGCTACCCAGGGCCAGTAGGTTAAACCCCACAGGTGCTCTGGGAGAAAGAGGAGGTTGTGTGCTCCCCAAAACACCTACAGTCCAGAAACCTTCTGCTGATGGGGTCGTTCTGAGTTAAAGTCTACTCAGTGGCAGTAATTAATACTGAAAGCTTGTATTTCCTTGAGATTGTTGGTAGGTCATAGGTAACAGAGTCAATTCTGAGGAGGACTCAAAAAGGAGCCATAGAGAGTCTTTGCCATCCTAGAGAATCGTATGATGCCAGTGACAGAATGTTGCGTAGAATGTGGACACCAAATGTGCTTCTGATGATACTCTGAATGTAAACAGTTAACATGTGATTGCTTGGACATTGAAGAAATGGCAATACTTTTATGCAGCGGCAAAGAAATGGTCTGAATTATGTTCAAATGTTTGGTGGGAGGTAGGACTTATCAACAATGAGCTTGACTATTTAACTAAGGAGATTTCTATGGAAGATCTTAAAAGGCTGCATAGGATCTCCTAGTTGCTTACAGAAAATGTGAAGAGATGGGATTAAAAATGAGTGGAAATGCAGGGAAAGAGGGGCCAGACTTCAACTCGGTGCTCCAAAACAAGCATGCGACACACTGACATGAAGCAGGGAACTGATAGAGAGGCTTGAGGGGCCGGCCCCATTACCAACTAAGTGGACAGCACCCCTCGCCACCACACCCAGAAGGATTCACTTCAGAGGACAGCACTGAATCTACAGCTCAAGGAGAGGGACTTGTCTGATCAAAGCACTCAGCAGTCAACAAGGAAGGAAGAGAAAAGAAAAAAAAAACAAAGAGTGAAGCACATCCTGGCTCACCAAGCCCTGAGGACAATGTTTCTGCTCAGAGCAGCAATGCAGAGACCACCACAGGGCTGGCCCCACCACGGGACACAACGTTCCTACTGACCCATAGCACCATGGGGGACAACACTAGAGACACACAGGGGGTGGGGGGTTGTGCCTTTCCTGAGCCCACTGCGCTGAAACCAGCCACTGGGGGAGTGCAGCAGAGCAGCACGGGGGGGGGGGGGTACAAGGGATAGATATGGGGCAAGGGCATGGCACCCCATCAGACTTGACGGGAAAGTACTCGTAAAGGACAACAAATAGACTATTGATAGGGTTTTTGTTGTAGCTATTGCTGTATTTTCTATTGTCGTTTTATTGTACTCGGTCTTGTGATGGTGCATTTTGTTGTCGCTGCATGTCTACCTGGAAGGGACAGGCGAGATAAACAAGAGAGAACAACGGGATGACAGTTCTGGAGGGACATAGGACAGGGGGAAAGGAAGTGGGTGTTAACAAACCCAGGGACAAGTGATCCAAAATCAGTGGCAAGGAGGGTGTAAGAGGTCTGGCAGGGCTGAATCAAAGACAATGTAACCAAGAGGAATGCCTGAAACCTAAATGAAGGTTGAACATGATAGTGGGACGAGGAAAGTTAAAAGAAATAGAGGAAAGAACTAGGAGGCAAAGGGCATTTATAGATATTTAAATACAGGTATATACAGATATAAATATATTTATATACGACAAGGGAGAAATAGATCTATGTACATATATTTATAGGTTTAGTATTAAGGAAACAGATGGACAGTACTCAAGTACTCTCTCAACACAAGAACTCTTTGTTCTAACAATTTGTCAGTCTGAGATGCTCACCTTCCTGGCATGATCGCTGAAAACAACGGGTGCACAAGCAAATGTGATGAAGAAAGCTGATGGTGCCCGGCTAACAAAAGATATAGAGTCTGGGGTCCTACAAACTTAAAGATAAACAAGCGGTCATCTAACTGAGAAACAACAAAGCCCACATGGAAGAAGCACACCAGCCTGTGAGATCACAAGGCGTTGAAGGGATCAGGTATCAAAGAACAAAAAAAATCATAGCACTATGAATGAGGAGGAGTGCAGAGTGGGGAGCCAGGGTCACCTGTGGTTAATTGGACATCCCCTTGCAGAAGGACTGTGGAGAGGAAACAAGCCAGTCAGGGTGCAGTGTAGCAATGATGAAACATACAATTTTCCTCTAGTTCCTAAATGCTTCCTCCCCCTCACTATCATGATTCCAATTCTACCCTACAAATCCGGCTGGACTGGAGGATGTACACTGGTACAGATAGGAACTGGAAACACAGGGGATACAGGACAGAGAAATCCTTCAGGACCAGTGGTGAGAGTGGCAATACCAGGAGGGTAGAGGGAAGGTGAGGAAGAAAGTGGGAACAGATTACAAGGATCTACATATAACCTCCTCCCTGGGGGATGCACGGCAAAGTGGGTGAAGGGAGACATTGGACAGTGTAAGATATGACAAAATAGTAATTTATAAATTATCAAGGGTTCATGGGGGAGGGAGGAGGAGGTAGGAAGGGGAAAAATGAGGAGCTGATACCAAGGGCTCAAGTAGAAAGCAAATGTTTTGAGAATGATGAGGGAAACATTTTCAAAAGTGGTTGACACAATGGATGGATGGATGGATGGATGGATGGATGGATGGATGGATGGATGGATGGTGATAAGAGTTGTACAAGCCCCCAATAAAATGATTTAAGAAATAAAAATAAATTAAATATATACATACATATTAAAATTTAGCCTAAAAATGAGTGGAAATGAAAACAAAACTGGGAAATTTGAAAATCTTGTTGTACATGCCTTAGAATTTTTACCAAGGACACATGTCAGCTACGAAATACTGTTTAATGAAGCTTGTGACTGGCAGATCTCTCCAATGACCACAACAGAAAACAGACCAGTTTAGCCTCAAGAGACCAGAGCAAGAACAGAAGGAAAACATGCTGTCTCCTTGTTGGAATTCTACATTCAGGAGACAACTGTTGTCCACATCAACATCTTTGGAAGGGGCCGTGGAAGCAGACTTTCTCAGTTCCTCAGCCTGGATCGCAGAGGATGGGACCCATGGCCCGGAAGCCTGAGTCAGATTGCCACCACTCGGTTCCAGAGTGTGGGGCTGCTATTCAGGTGAGGATAACAAAGAGGTCAGGTTACCACTTAGATGAACTAGAAGCATGGATCCACCCAAAACAGAGGAGGCAGAGTTGCCCTCCCAGCGGGCCTGGGAGGTGGGGCTAAAACCCAAGGCTTAGAGATTCCACAACAAAGCCAACACCTGGCATCTGAGGTAGGGCCTTCACACACCTGTCCGAGAAAAGAGGGACATCTTCAAGTTTTGGAGCGAATGTGAAGTGTTCTGCTGAGCTTGGGACTTGCTTGATGCCAGTTTACCCTTCTTTTCCTCCAGTTTCTTCCACTTGTAATGAAACGATCTACCTGATGCCTGTTCTTCCATTGTACTCTGGAAGCAGACAGCCTGTGTTCTAGATTTCACTGGTTCACATATAAAGAGGAAATTTGCCTTAGGGTGGCAATTTCCCTAATTTCACTTCTTGCCCCTATTTGATTTAGATAATTCAGAAAACATTCTGAACTTGGAGTTGATTTAAGACTCTGGGGACAATGCAATGGGGGAAATGTGTTTTGCATGTGTCAAGGACACGAATTTGGGGCCCCTCAAAAATGGGATGGTATAAATTAAATGGTGTTCCCCTGTCCTCAGAAATATGTGCTGTAAATCCTAACCGATGTCTGTGGTAATAATCTCATTTGGGAATTCTTTAAATGAATGATTAATGGTCGGATTTTCTAAAGCCCATAAGCTATTGATATACAAGAGAGAGTAAACAAGAAAGCCAAAACAGAGACGGCAGAAAAATGCTGAACCACCTGAAGTTGCCCCAGGAGCTTAAAATCAGACTTTTGGCACCTTACACTGGGAGCTAACGTATTGCTGTTGGCTATAACCTGGTGGTCATTTCTGTTTCAGCAGCACTAGATAACTAAGGTACCACATATTTTATGCCTGCCACTCTATTTCTTCCACGCAGGGAGAAACCAATAGTTGCACCTTAGATGGCTGCTCATAAGCTTTTAAGACCCCAGTCACTACTCACCAAGGTTAGGATGTAGAACATTGCCTTTGTGAACTGTTTTGCCCATTTACCTTGGTGTCCCCCAAGACCAAGATCGTGATCCCTCAGCACCCCCCTGGCAATTCATTCCCTGAAGGTGTCTGGTTATACGTTATTAAACTGCTCCCTCAGATTCATGGATATATTCGCAGCAACAGTAAATACTCATGTCCCAATATCCCATTAAATCTATGAGTCCGCCACTCAGTCTATGTCCATCCACACACCTGGTCACATGACCATTATTGCAGGGCGGCAACCCTAACAGTTATTTAGCTCTGTTGCTCTTCAGTGTTGCATGGCTTTCAACATCTGCTCGTCTCCACTATCTTTTGTCCACTTCCCCGTATTTTAAAAATCATTTTATTAGGGTCTCATACACTCTTATCATAATCCATACATACATCAATTGTGTAAAGCACATCTGTACATTCATTGCCCGCATCATTCTCAAAACATTTGCTCTCCACCTAAGCCCCTGGCAACAACTCCTCATTTTCCCCTTCCTTCCCACCTCCCCTCTCCCTCATGAACCCTTGATAATTTATACATTATTTTGTCATATCTTTCCCTGTCCAATGTCTCCCCTCACCCACACTTCTGTTTTCCGTCCCCCAGGGAGGAGGTCACACGTAGATCCTTGTAATCGGTTCCCCATTTCCAACCCACCCTCCCTGTATCCTCACTCACACCACTGGTCCTGAAGGGATCACCTTCCCTGGATTCCCTGTGTTTCCAGTTCCTATCCGTATCAGTGTACATCCTCTGGTCTAGACAGATTTGTAAGGTAGAATTGGAATCGTGATAGTGGGTGAGGAGGAAGCATTTAGGAACTAGAGGAAAGTTGTATGTTTCATCGTTGCCACATCGCACCCTGCCTCCTCCACGAGACCCTTCTGTAAGTGGATGTCCAGTGGCCTACAAATAGGCTTTGGTTCTCTATTGCGCACTCCCCCGCCTCATTCACTATATGATTTTTTTTTGTTGTTCTGATGATGCCTGATCCACTTCCCTCTTATTGGCTGTCACCTTCCCCTTCACCCAAGGTAACGTGTGTCTACCTTCTCACTCAGGGAGCAGCAGTCACACATTGGACTGCTAAGCAGCTCAAAACCACCGGCCACTCCACAGGAGAAAGATGAGGCTCTCTTAGCCCAGTGAAGAGAGTCTTGGGAACCCACCGGGCCAGTGCTATCTTGTCCTATAGGGTCGCCATGAGTCAGAATGGATGGCAGTGAGTTTGGGTCTTGGTCCTTATACAACACATATATTTCGGTGACACAGTTCAATCCATAATGTCCTCCATGAATTATATTTCAGCAAGTTATTCCAGGATGATGTTCCACCCACAACAAACAGGTACATTAAGAAGTGGGCAACAGAAAAAATACAAAAACCAATTTAGAAGCTCCATTAAGATGGTAAAGGGAGGGCCAGGGAACTGCCCTCAAGCGAGGGAGCAAGTGTCCAGATTGGAGGTGAAGAAGAGGTGGGAGCTCTAGGGCAGACCCATCTGACCCAGCACCTTATAACTGCGCAGCTTGAGTCCAACAACGGATACCAAGTGTGGGGCTCGATCCACAGTAAGAAATGAAAAAGAGAAGCAACAAAGCCCACATGGAAGCAGCACACCAACATGTGTGATCATGAAGGGCCAAGGGGACCAGGTTTCAAACAACAAAGGCGGGGGGGAATCATATCATGAATGAGGGGAGTGGGTGATGGGGAGCCAATGCCCATCTGTAGACAACTGGACATCCCTTGCAGAGGGGTAGTGGGGAGGAGATGAGTCACTCAGGGTTCAGTGTAGAAACAATGAAACTCAAAACCTGCCTCCAATTCTTGAACGCTTCCTCCCCCCCATTTATCATGATCCCAATTCTACCTTGTGGACCTGATTAGACCAGAGGATGCACAGCGGTGCAGTAGGGATCTGGAAACAGGGAATCTAGGACGGAAGAGCCCCTCAGGACCCACAGTGAGAGTGGCGACACCGGGAGGGAAGGGGGTGTAGAAAGGGAGAACCGATCTCGGGGATCTACATGCAATCTCCTCTATGGGGGATGGGCAACGAGAAGGTGGGTGAGGGGAGACGCTGGGCAGTATAAGATAAGATAAAATAATTATTTATAAACTATTAAGGGAGCAGGGGGAAGGGGGGAGAGTAAAGGAAGGGGGAGGGAAAAAAAAGGAAAGCAAGCTGATTCCAGGAACCCAAGTGGAAGGCGAATTTTGAGAATGATGAAGGCAATGAATGTATCAGGGTGCTTTACTCAATTGATGTATGTATGGATTGTGATAAGAGTTGTATGAGCCCCAATAAAGTGATTTCTTAAAAAAAAATGAAACAAAAGAAAATCAAGGCAATCACTAACTCCAGTGAAGTCAAAAGGTTCCACAAGAAAGATGAGAGATCTAGTTTACCGCACGGCCCAGCTGCAAGTAACGTTTATTCCTAGTCATAGATCTCCTTAAGGATTAGCTCCAGGACCTAAGCGCACAATGAAAGGCTGAGATGGATGGGAGGAGAATGCACCAGCACACATGGTAAGGATCAGGGGCAACACTTCCTCGATAGCAGGAGGTCCGAAAATGATCCCGCCTCAAACGTCAAGAAGCAGTACATCCATGTGCTCTCCTTGACCGCAAGGATGGAGAAATGTTGTCTCACATATGGGGGACATGTTAGGAGAGGCCAGTCCCTGAAGGACATCATGCTTGTTGGTAAAGTGCTGGGGCAGCAAAAAAAATGGTTCTTCAAGAGATGGGCTGACATGGCCGCTGCAGTCACCTCACAATGGCAAGGATGGCCCGGAAGCAAGCAGTGCTTCGTTCTGCTGTAGGGTCGCCAGCAGAGTCACCATGAGTTGGAACCAGGTCTTGGGCACCTGACGACGACATGGAGGATCATACAGGTTGGCACCAAATTAGTTTGCTACACTGGCAAACTAGGTCTCGGGGCAAAGAGTTGTTCTTCCTTCAGTAATAAACATTATGGGGCTACTTGACCACAAGCACTCATAAAAACCAGCAACAGCAAAACAAAGGAAAACAAAAATGACTTTAAAAATGAAAAGAAAAGTTGGAAAGAGGGAACCGATTACAAGGATCTACATGTGACCTCCTCCCTGGGGGACGGACAACAGAAAAGTGGGTGAAGGGAGACGTCGGCCAGGGCAAGATATGACAAGATAATAATTTATAAATTATCAAGGGCTCACGAGGGAGGGGAGAGCGGGGAGGGAAGGAGAAAAAAGAGGACTTGATGCAAAGGGCTTAAGTGGAGAGCAAAGGCTTTGAGAATGATGAGGGCAAAGAATGTATAGATGTGCTTTATACAATTGATGTATGTATGGAGTGTGATAAGAGTTGTATGAGTCCCTAATAAAATGTTTTTAAAAACTCTCAACACGCAAAAAAAAAAAAAAAGACGCAGAAAAATGAAAAGGAAAACTAGATAAATAAAAGTGAAAAGGGGGGAAAACACAAATGAGTGCCCAGGGAGAAAGTTAGCGGAGACTTGAAAAGGAATCAGTCCCAAGCTACGGCTATTCACAGACGCTCCCTGCAGCGCACTGAGCAGGCTTAGTGATCCTCGAGGTATAATGAAGTACATAGACCCAGTTTGGTCATTCAACAGGTTTTATTGAGCACCTACTGTGTGCCCAGCCCTGCTCTAGGTGCCACAGAGGATACAAGTCGATGGAATCTGCCCACAAGGAGCTTACAAAACCCGTTGTGGAATTAGACACGCATGTGATTCAGACAGCATGTGATCTGTACAAAGTGGGCAACTCTGAGGCAACTCAGAGACCCACTGCTGTTGGCACAGTCTCTCCAGAGCGGGGAGAGGGGCTAAAGCTCAGAGGGGCAAGAACTGGCAGAGCAGGGAAGTTTGGAATGGACAGACCAGGAGATCAGTCAGGCAGGCGCAGGAGCCGCTGTGCTAAACAATGGGTACAAGGGTGGCAGGGCAGGAAAGAACTATCCGAACCAACAATTCTGGGGACTTGGGTCGGGCTGGTGGGTAATAAGACAACTTAGTCCCCGCCGCCGTGGCACGAGGCTCTGGTGGGCTTGCTGCGGACTCCTGCTGCTTTCCCCCTGCCAGGCCTTCGCCAAGGACAAAGACACTGAAGGTGAGTGGGGCAGGTGACATTAGTCTACACCCTACTGGAAGAGCTTGACCAAGGAGGTGGTGAGCTTCCAGGGCAGGGGAGGCTTTGCTCTGCTTCACATCCTCTTGGGTGTTTTTAGGTGAAAGGATCCAGAGGCAGATGTTCAGAATTCTTTTCAAAAGTTCTCTCTGTTGGTCACAACTGTTGGTCCAATGGCCTAGGCACTAAACCTCCCCCTCCTCCGCCTCGACCATGGAGGTTCCCTGCCCCATATGCAGTGCTGGTCTTGGGAAGTACAGGCCCTGCTCTGGGCCTCACAAGGGCATGGCTTCCACTGGTGCTCCGGATGGCTCACCACACAGCCTCGGGCACCTTGGATGAGTCTGCTTCATTTTGAGGACTTTGCTGTGTGTTCACTTCTGAGTCGGAGGGAGGGAAAGCAGGCAGTGGAATGGACTTTGGTAAGGGAGACTTCAAGGTCATCATCAGCCAGTCCTCCCCATGGCCTCGGCCCCGTAATCAACAGAGGTCAGAGATGGGTGGAAGGCGGTGGTGAGAAAGAACTGGGGCCCTTGAGGGTGCCAGCGATGAACGCTCCCCACAGGAGGCAGCAAATGGGATGAAAGCACTGTGTGTGTGTGTGTGTGTGTGTGTGTGTGTGTGTGTGTGTAGATGTCCCTCCTTCTCCCTGCCCCAGTGTGCTCTGGCCAGGCACATCCTTGCCCGCCCCCATTCCCCAGTCACAGGGCTCAGGAATTGTGTGAAGCGAACAGGGCAGGCCGTGGGCAGGGTGGTGGCAGCTCAGGGGTTCAGCAGGAGGCGGGTCCCGGGCCAATTGAGCCACAGGAAGGGGACAAGGCGTCTGGTGAAGGTGGTAGTGAAGGTGTAGATGAGCTCTTGGGACTCAGCATTGGTGAAGGTCACGGTGCCACCCTCGTAATCCAGGGCTACGCCTACTCTCCGCAGTCGCAGCTTGGGGAAGAGCTCAGTCTCGGGGCTGGTGTTGGCCCAGACGCCTGAGGAGGAGAGGCGCAGCGCCCACACACCGTCCTCCGGCCGCAGGGAGAGAACACCCTTCCGATTTATGGAGTCCCTGGCCACCCCCACCAGGCAGCTCTCTGGAACTTCCTCTTCCTCCTCCTCCTCCCCTGCTTCCTCTTCTTCCTCTTCACCCCCCAGTGATTCCTCGTCATCGGTTGTTTCCCAGTCATCGTGCCCATCCCCATAGCCCGCAGCTTCCTCTTCCTCCACCTCCTCCTCTTCCTCCTCCTCGTCCCCTTCCTCTTCATCATCAGACCAGCCCTCCCGCTCCACCTCCACTTCCCAGTAGACCTTGCCCCAGGTGAAGCCTTTACTGCCCACCACCCCAGGCTCACAGTCAAACTGCTGGGGGTTCAGGTAGGTAATCTGGTACTGGTTGCTGTAGGTCACACACTTCCAGTCCTTGGACAGCAACAGGTACCTGCTGGCTGACTGCACATCCAGGGTGACACTCACTGTGGCGACAAGGGGAGAGGGAACCGTGTGAGCTGTGGTTCAGAGGGGCCCCCAAGCTGCGCCGGTGCCCACCGTGGGCTTTCACAGCAGACTGGCTGCCCCCCTACCTACACCGCACTGGGGGCATTGCATGGTCATTTTCAAGGGGGTGCCTAGCCCAGCGGAAGTCGGGGTGGTGAGATCTGTGAAGAGGGAATGTGGGGCAGGGAGGGGTTGGACTAGCAAGGGGAGCCCTGACTGTAGGGAGGCAGATTGCTCACAGGATGCGGGAGGAGGCGTTCGGATTTGCAGTCGGGAACTGCCCCTGTTGTGTTCCGAAAGGGGCTCTCCAAGGACAGGGCAGGAGAAAGTCAACAGGGCGTGTAGCCATTTCAGGTCCGTCTGGGAACACCCCTTTGAACACTCACCTGTTTTATATTCCAGGTCTCTCACCAACTTCCCTAGAGGTGGGGACAAGGGGGGGGGGGAGAAACGGAGAGCAATGATCATCCAATCCACAGCCATAGAGTTCATTCTGACTCACGGTGACCCTCGGGGACAGAGCAGAATGCCCTACAGGGCTCCCAAGGCTGTAAGCTTTTATTGTTGTTCTTCATATGATTTTTTTTCAGTGTTGGCAAAAATATACTTAACAAAACATTCGCCAACTCAACTTCTACGTGTATAATTCAGCACCATTGGTTGTACTCTGTTGTACCACCACATCCCTCTCCACACTGTTCCACCACCATTAACATGAACTCCATGCCCACTGAGCAAAAACTTCCTCCTTCGCCCAAGGTAACGATAGATCCGGTTTGGTTTCTTTTTTTCTCAGTCGTTTTCTTGAAAAAAGTGTTTATTTATCATGCACTTCCACAGTTAAACGACTTCTAAAAAGAGTTGTATACACATCATCACAATCGTGCTCCCCTCCCCGACTTCCTGATAAATCGTCCCACCGGTTACTGTCTCTCTGCATCCACCCCTTCTGTGCTTCACCAACTGGGAGACCCAACAGAAACAATCCCAAACCAAAACAAAATGAAACAGGAAAACACAATAATAATATACAAGGGGGTACCCCCTCCCACCTAAAAAACATCCCACTGATGTGAGGGCAGGCAGTGCATTTGCAGTTTGTTCCACCAGATCAGACTGCTAACCAAGCTTTCTATTCAGAGGTTCTGAAAAGACTGCATAACCGTGTGCGACAAAAAATGCCGATTTATGGCAGACAGAGGACTGGTTTTGCCACGACAATGCATCTGCTGACACAGCCATCTCCGTGTACCAATTTTTGGCAAAAACAGCATGCCTCTCTTGCCCCATGCACCTGGCTTGCTCTGTGGGACATGAAAGGATAGCGATTTGACAACACTGAAGAGGTGAAGAAAAAAAGGGAGGTGCTGGTTGCCATCCAAACAGATGAGTTTGAAAAATGTTTCCAAGAATGGAATCGCAGATTTGAAAATTGTATTAAGTGTCATAGAGAGTGCTTTGATGGTGATAGGTTATTCTATTAAAAATTTTTAAATAGCGGGGAGGAGGGAGGGAGAGGGAAAAATGAGGAGCTGATGCCAGGGGCTTAAGTGGAGAGCAAATGTTTTGAGAACGGTGAGAGCAATAAATGTACAAATGTGTTTTACACAATTGATGTATGTATGTATGGATTAGTATAAGAGTTGTATGTGCCCCTAATAAAATGATTTTTTTTAAAGGAAAATGATGATGGCAAGAAATGTACAAATGTGCTTGACAAAATGGATGTATGTACAGATTGTGATAAGAGCTGTACGAGCCCCCAATAAAATGATTAACAAATAAATAAATAATTTAAATATATAGCGTTGGGGAAGAAAAAATGTTTTTTTTGGAGGGGTACTCTCATAAAAATAAAGAGTAAGAAAGGAAAAAAAGCCACCAACAATATTTTAAAAGCCAGAGAAGAAATTTCTATCTTGCAACAAGTGAGAAATATGAGCCTAGACCAAATTCAGGTTGGGTCCAGGGAGAGGGCAACTGATCCAGTATCACATTATACCATGGTTAGATCCACCATAATCGAGTTGACAATAACCTATCTGAGGGTAAAGCTGTCCAACTGGCAGTCATTTGTATAGAAGCAGATGGCCTCATCCGACTCCTGCAGAGTCGTTGGCGCATTTGAACCGTCTAATGCTTGGACAGCAGCCGAAGGCTTACTTAAACCCCAGCACTACAAAGATCCTCAAGCCTAGCCAATCAACGTCGGAGGCAATTTCTCCCGCTCCACAGGATCAATTTCTCCCACACCACAGGATCCAGCCTGAAGGCTCCATGAAGAAGGCAGACATGGCTCGGCATCCTTGGGAGAGTGAGGTCAGACATTAAGTCTGTTAGGAGGCAGGGCTCCTCTCTCAAACCAAGTGGCACACCCTGCTTCAGACTGCCAACCCAGCGCTCCCCAGCACTCACCTTGGAATTCTCTTAAGCCTCGCTGCAGGGAGAGAACTTTATCTGAGAATTCTTCAGCTTGCTTTTTAACTAGTCGGGCGATGGGCTTTCCGGTCCAGAACTTCTTGCGCGGATACCTGAGATGAGGGCAGACGTCGCCAGCGCTTACTCAGGGGTCAAACTTTCCTCTGGTCATCATGACCACTGTTAAACGGCGGGGTTATCCCCAACCACCAGGAGAGGGAACTGGGACTTGGAGACGCCACATGACCTGGCCAAGGCTGCTGTGAGAAGAGCCGGGACTGAAGGCCAGCAGCATTTCTGTCCACTAAGCCGTGTGTCCACCTTTCTTCGTCCTGTCCCACTCCAAGCAAGCCCAGTGGACCAATCCAGGAACTAGGATTGCGCGGGGACCTCGCTCAGGTGGAGTGAGACATCAGCCCTCCCAAGACGTGGTCTTACGTCACACAAGGACAGGGGGAAGGGCATCAGGACAAACCCTGGGGCGAGGGCATCTGGTGTCGTTCTAAGTCCACATTAAGTCAACTGGGTCACAGTCCAGGAAGAGGGGAGAGCATGCAGGGCTGGAGGGATGAAGTAGACTGTGACAAGGAAGCGCTTTTACCTGTTTAAGAAGTCTCTCGTGTCCTGAAAGAGAAAAGGTACAAACATCAATGCCCATCAACTAAAGTCTTCGTTCATGAGCCCAGCACTCTGTTAAAGAGCAGATGATAGATAGATAGATGCAGCCCGCCTTGTGCAGCTGTCAGGACGTCAGATTGAAAACAAGAAAGCAATCCCAGGCACAAAAGTGAGGAGGAGGCAGAAAGTGACAAGGGACCTGCCCTCGGAGATGCACTGAGATGAGGTCTGAAGAGCAGGCAGGTGCTGACACAGGGAGGAGAAGGAAGACGATGAGGTGGGCATCTTGGTTACAGAACCATGACCCAGATCACACAGGACTGGGCAGGCGCTGGTTAGAGTTTGTACTGCGTTCCTTACACAGCGGAGAACCACCAGAGGATTTCCATGGGGAATGATGGTGGTGACCTGTCCTATGTGTGGCCAAGATGACTAGGCCTCTGGGGTCCACTCCCTCCTTTGTCCTTTCAGGAACAGAAGCCCTGGAGAAGCTGAGCAGATGGCCACCCAGTAAGAGATCACACCTATCACTAGAGCTGACTAAATACCTGACCAAGAAATTATACAAGCAAACCTGTCTCCAACCACCCCCCCCCCCCCGTGATAGGTTTTTGTGTGCCAATGAGGTACCTGTCAGAAGATATGGGTGGCGTTTGCCTGTCAATCAAGTCACAGCTTGATGACTCTGGAGGCTGCCCCCACCCCCCTTACCCCCCTTTCCTGTTGATGAGCCACGCTGAGACCTGCATGGGCCCCCACCATTGGGTCTCCACAACTCTGCCCCACCAGCTTGAGATCTTCCTGCACTCTGCAGCATTGCATGTGACTGAGCGAATCTGAGGAGGGACTTATGGGCTGGTATTGGACTTATGGGCTTGATCTGGACGGGCTGGAATGTTCTGATTGGTGCATAATTACTTCTTGATATATAGCTCTTTCCTAACATATATATCAGTGTCAATGGCTTTGTTTGATAGTCAACCTGGCTTAACACCGCCACCCCACGCTCAGTTGACTTTTGAACATGGCAAAAGTGAGCTGCACCACATAGCTTAGGATGACATCATGGGAGGCACTGGAGCAATGGAATGGGAATACCTGGCTCCCTGGATGACCCCTGGGCAGCATGCCTCACTGCTCTAGACCCTGAACTCTGAACTATTACCAAGAGACAAGCATGTGCTTTGTCTGGATTGTTCAGTCAGTCTCTGCCCTGCAGGGAATGGGTTAAGGGAGGCAATGGGAATGTGGAAAGGCCAGTGTGGGCCAGGTGAGTGAGGGACAGGGCACCTGGACCAGGGCAGGGTGGCTGCAGGAGATGGGAGAGGCAACCTATTTCCGGTATGCTTTAGTCATAGACAAGGTCACAATGTGAGCCGGAGGGAGGGACTGGAGAGAAAAGATGGCTAGTTTGTGGGATGTTTGCTGGCTTTCCTTTGGTGCATCTAAAGCCTCCGTAACACTTTTGCATGATTCGTGATTTTTGCTTTCTTTTGTCTCATTCACGGTATTTCTTAAGTGCTTCTCTGTGCCAAGAACTGCTGTGGGGAAGGGACAGCGCAGCGAGGAGAGACCTATCCTGGGCCTTTGTAGAACAGACATCTTGCTTGAGGGAAGCAGACAACCCACAAAATACACAGAAACAAATGTACACACACGTGAACTAAGTCTTGTCCAGCCGAGTCTGATTCCTGTTGATCCTGTGGTGCCGTGTTGACGCGCTGGGCAACAGTTCGAAACACCGGCCACTCCTTGGGAAAAGGGGCTTTCCCGTTCCATGAAGAGCTAGTCTGGGACACCCACAGAGGCCGTTCTACCCTGCCCCACAGTGTCACTCGTGACGAGTCGGCATGGACTCAATGGCAGAGAGTTTGGGTTGGAGAACAGAGTAGAACTGCCCCATGGCATTTCCAATGCTGAAGGCCACTTCCTTCTAGAGTAAGGTGACCAGACGTCCTGCTTTTGGCGGGGGAAGTCCCGATTTTTAGAAAGCTAGGGTAGATGGTTTTCGGCTGCCATATGGCTATTTCGCCAGGATATGAGTTTTATCAATGGTGTCCCGCTTTACCAATGTTAAAATGTGGTCGCCTTGTTCTAGAGAGTGGCCGATGGTCTGTTAATAGCAAGAGCGGATGAGAACGGACTCTTTACGTTGATGAAGGGGTCCTGGTCATTAACATGGTAACACCAGTCCTGTAATCAACACAGCAAATGTGAATCCATTCTCTCCTATTAGAGGGTAAATGTAATGCGAAAAAGGCCCAGGTGAGGGAGGATGGGGAGGTGGGCTTGCTTCTCTGAGAGGGGGAGAAGGAAGTCATCAGATGGTAGCGGTGGATGACGGCTTCCAGGGCTCGCAGGAAGAACTACTGTACAAGAAACCAGTTCTACCCCTCGCCCTCTATGAGGCAACAGCTCAAAATCTCTGACACATTTCTTTAGAGCCTCTCGCTCCACACAACACCCAAGCTGAGGGGGTACGCGCTGACAACTAATGTGTGGGGAAAGTCGGAGTGAAAGGGGGGGGACAGGCAGCCTAGGGGGCATCCTGTCACACTAGCAGGGGAGAGCCTGAGGATGCAGGCCTAACACAGCCCATCTCAGTGGTGGCGGTGGTCAGTGCTCTCAGAGACTGGGAAGGCAGGACCTCTGTAGGCCCACACACTCCTTCATGTGGAGCCGGAAAAGACAGCCTCCAGACTGTCCCAGCAGCATCGCCGGCTGGTGCCTCTCTGGCTTGTGTACAACGACACACACCCTGCCCAGAAGGAGAAGAGGAAGAAAGGGAAGGAAGAAGCAACAAGGCAGAGGAATTCCCAGGAAGGGAGAGACTTCCCTGGAAAGTCAGAGGCCAGCGAACCACTTGGAACTAAACGAGACAATGGCAGAAGAGCGTCCTGAGGATCCCTGGGGCCCAGCTTTGGCTTTACTGCGCTGACCCATGACTTGGGACGGACCACGCTTGCTTGCTGGACCTCAGGGCCTTGATCAGTGGGGTGCTGGGCTGGAAGGGTTCTAAAATTGGCGTCAGAGTGGGTGATAGGGAGGGAAAGAGGATTTTAGGAATTAAAATCTGAAGGCGGGAGGCAGTACTAGAACTGACTATGATTACACAACTAACCATGAGGGGGGCGGGGATTGCCACAATTCTCCTTGATATGATTAAATGACTGACCTACCAACCGAACTGCATGTTATGTAAAGTATGTGCCAATAAAACTGTTATAAAGAATAAGTGTCCCCGTCAGCCCTCATCCTGAGCCTGCATCCACAATGGGAGAGGCCTCGGGGCTACAGAGCACCCTGCTGAACTTGAACTTGTCTCTGCACTGCTGGAGCATCACCTGCACCAGTGCTGGCAGGGCAGCACTTTCTGAAAGGGATCCAGATGGTTCTGCTGCTGGCAGACAGGCCCAGCCACCTCAAACCATGCCAGTCGGGGAGCCTGGGAGGCAACCACTTCCAGCAGGAAGGAGGACTCTCCCGTTCTCGGCACCAAAGCCACCTTCTCGGGGAGGTGTTTCTTGTCTGGCTCCATCTTGCTTCCCTGGATGTCCCAGAGAAAACCTCACGCACCTGTCTTAGCCAACAACGGCCATCTCCTCTCCTTCCCCAGGGAGAAGCCCCCATGCAGCCACCCACAACACCGTCTTGGGATCAAGCAGCGCCCAGAGCTCCCCCTGAGAGGCGCCTGCTAATGGCCTGCCAGGAGAAGGGCACAATGGCAGGGATGGGATAGAGGTGAAGACCACATCCCCTTCCCGTCATTTCTAAAGCACCTGTCACTTTCCATAGAGCAGAGGTCGCAGAAATCTCACTTTCTCCAGTGACCCCCCAACAGTGAGCCCAGCGTGCAAAGTCCCAAAGGGAGCAGCTCTCGCAAGGTCACCCCGGGAGGCTCTCACCTGCATGAACTCCACGGCCGGCTGCTGCACCTTTCCCTCCAGCTCGGAGATGACCAGCGCCAGCCGGGAGAGCTCCCCGGCGCTCCTGGAGCTGTGCTTCTCTCTGCCGTCGGTGAGCTCCAGCTCCAGCCTCACCAGCTGGTCCAGCAGATGCTGCTCCCGCTCCCTCAGGAACTGGTGGCCCTTCTCAAACGCAGCCACGATGCACTGCCTCTGCTCCTGGACCTTTTTCTGTGGGGGCCGCAGGGGGACAGGCATGGGCGTGGGCTCAGACGGAGGGTTCCTCCAGGACCCAGCCTGAGAGGCCCACCAGGCCTGACTGATTTCCCCCCTATTCCTGAATCAGTCCAGAGGCATGGAGGAAAAGGACCTGGCATCGCCTTCCCCCAAACCAGTCGCTGAAAACTCCACGGAGCACAGCTCTGGCCGGCACTTGGGTTTGTGTCAGCGGGGTGGCAATGGCTGGCCACCAGTAGTGTGTGCACCAGGAGAGCTCTAGGGTCCGCCCTCCTCCCCTCAAAGAAGACATGGTAGGTGAGCGAGTTGAGCTGACTCAGTCGAAGCCTGGCAGGATTGTGGCTGCCCAACAGGTCTGCCCAGCTCTTTGATACCAGACTCCGATGTACTACTCTAGGTGAACCAATGTGCATCCTTTGAGGAACTTTCTGGGGCTCATACCTTTCCCTCCTGGGTACCGATCTCTCTATGCCCACTTTCTGGAAGCTTTCTAGAGTTGATACCAACAAAGCCCCACCTACCATCCCTGGGGCACCTCTGTGACAGGTGCGCCCCTTGCCTGCCCAGAGGACTGCATCCTGTTCCCACCGCTGAAGCACACTGTGGGTTGATGCCTATGCTCGGGGGTGGGGGGGTTGGGGGGGAGAATGCCTTCCTGCCTCTGAGCTGCCCTGGCCAGGGCAGGCTCGGCTCTGGCCACTATCCTGTGTCCCCATGGCTGTGTCACGCTGGCTTGGAGGCCACCATGCACGCTGGGCCTGGAGAACTCCCAGACCCGGGTTCCATGAGCACCACCCACCAGGGCAGTCGGGCTGTCAGCATCTCCCTGTGTCTGACAGCCCTGAAAACTTTACCCTCACCCTCTGGGGCCACCGCCAGTTCCTTCCTTCCTAGTGCCTTTGCTCTGTAACTGCGGGCGAGTGCGGGGCTAGGCCTGCGCTTTCCTCGATACAGGGCCCACCACCCCAGCTGCTCAGGCCTTCCTCAGTCGTCCTGTTTTCTTCCCGACCCCGACTCCTCTCCGCTCTCGGCAGTCAGTCATGTCTTCCCTTCCTCCCCTTTGAGAGGAACAGGAAGGCAGGCCTTTCCTCCGCCTCCCCACGCTCTCTCTCTGCAGCTGCCAGATGTGGGCCTACAGCGGAAGACCCGCAGAAAACAGCTGACAGGTGGGCAGCCCACTGGCTGGTCAGATGAGAGAACAGGCCCAGTGCCACACAGCTCAGACCAGTGAGACTGGGGCTAAGCCCAGGCCCCGCGGCCTCCAGTCCGACATGCGTCCTGTCTTATCCGGTGAGTGTCGAGTGTCTCCTACCTAGTCTCCCCTGAGATGTCGCTGCTGACACCCTGGAAAGGCTGCCCCGGGCCTGCTCCACCAGCCTCACTCACCAGAGCGCCCAGGATATCTGCGTCTCCCTTGGTCTGAAAGCCCTGGATTTTGTCTCGGTCTCTCCTGAGGGTGGCCAGGTGGTTCAGGATTTTTTCCTGCGGGGAAGACAAGCGATGGGGAAGGGTGGATGCTCGGGGCTGGGGCAGGACAGTGGACTCTGGTCCGCGTTCTCAGTCTACAGGGCATTTCTGAGGGCCCTGCAGGGTGGGGGCTCACCCTGTGCGGCTGGGCAGCCTTCTCCACCAGCACGGCCGTGTGGAACTGGTGCTCCCGGGACTCCCGGCACAGCACGCACAGCAGCTTCCCGTCATCCTCGCAGTAGTAGTGCAGCTTCTCCTGGTGCCGCGGGCACAGCCTGGCACCCCGGGGCTCCCCAGCCCCCTCCCGGCGCTGCCGGCCTTCGTCCACCTTCAGCCGCTCGATGTTCTCCACGAGGCTGGCCATCTGCCACACGGGGCGGATGTTCTCCTTTTTAAAGGGTTTCTTACAGAGGGGGCAGATGGAGCGGCCCCCTGACACAGGGCGGACGTCCATGGTGCAACCCCGGCAGAAGACATGGCCACAGTCGATGGTCACGGGATCTCGCAGGTAATCGAGGCAGATGGAACAGGTCACCTCCTCTTCCAGGCTTCGCAGGGGTGCTGATGTGGCCATGGTACCCGGCACACAGAGAAACCTCTGTTCACCGGTAGGGCGTCTTGTCCTTGGAACAAACAGGGATGGAGGTGGTAACTCAGCACAGGGACACCAGCTCTAGCAACCAACCCACCAGCCAGCCAGCCCACCAACCAACCAACTAAACCAATCAACCCACCAGCCAGTCCACCAACCAACCAACCAAGCAGCCAACCAAACCAACCAACCCACCAGTCAGCCCACCAACCAACCAAACCAATCAACCCACCAGTCAACCAAACCAATCAACCCACCAGCCAGCCCACCAACCTACCAGCCAACCAGCTAACCCACCAACCCAATAACAAGCTAAAACTAATCAGTTCTTATGTGACACACAATGTCAGAGTGAAGAGATCCCATGGACCATCTAGTCCACTTACTCATTTTACAGAAGGGGAAATAGAGGCCCAGAGAAGGTAGCTGCATAGAGGGGAGAACAGGGCTTCCACCAGCCCACATCCCTGATGGGAAAATGCCCTGTCTCAAGAGCCTCTGCTTCCATCTCCAGGGAAATTGCCTGTTGGATCAGGTTATAGCCTCCCAATATGTGATGTAATCATAACTTCTATTCCTATGGCTGTTACCCCATGTGGGTATGGGGTTTTCTTTGGTATGTTATAAGAGCACGCCTGTCAGGTATGTCTTAAGCTTAACCACTTCTGAGATCTAAAAAGAGCAGATTTGGTACAGGGACAGCTAGCAGACCCAACTCCTCACCCGGTGTTATCTAAAGTGAGAGGGTTACCACGCCAGAACACACAGCGGAGGGTCTTACATCAGTATTCAACTATCAAACTATACCGTTAGCATGACATCCAAGCCACAGAGGATCATGGCCCAGCCAATTGACATGTCACCTGAGCCACGACAGCCAGTGTGACTCTCACTACACCCCCTCAGCGTTCCTTGCTCCAGACATTCGTTGCTAATGAGCAAAACAGACTCTGGGTTTTGTTTTGTTTTTACTATTGTCATAAAAGTGAAACCTCAACTAACAACAGTTGATAAGGGGCAGGTGAAAGCTCTCTAAGAACTAGGAACAGACACTGCAAGAGGCAAAGATCTTCCTCCACAGCAGACGGAGAGCTTTCTGGTAGGGCCTGAGCTCTGCGTTCAGATTCCTAGCACCCCTGAACTGTGAGGGGGCCTGGTGGCACAGTGATTACTCACTGGGCTAACTGCGAGGTCGGTAGTTCGACACCACCAGCCGCAGCCACCCCATGGGAGGAAGACGGAGAGCTTTGCTCCCAAAGTTAGGACTTAGAAACTCGCTGGGGCGGTACTGTTCTTTCCTATTGGGTCGCTACGAGTTGGCATCAATTCGATGGAAGTGAGTTTGGTTTGCTTGGGGCTTTCTTGTTTGTTTAAAACTGTGAGAAAATAAATTTCTGCTCTTCAGATCTTTCCATGAGAGCAGCCCTGGCTAACTGAGACACGAGTGTCCATTTTGATAGAAGACACTTGATCATTCTCTGCTGGAAAACTGCCATCATCAATACTCAGACACCATCCTACATCATCTACCTGTACATGGCTCTGCCTCAGTTGTGCAGGGCACAAGCTACGCAACCATTCACAGGAGCCCCAACAGTCAGGAGACTACTTCAGTGAAAAAGAGGATTGAAGATCTTTTTTTGTGTGTAATATTTATAAATCTTTTAATTTAATATTTTTATATGTTTTAATCGTTTTACTAGGGGCTCACACAACTCCCATCACAATCCACACGCACACACATCAACTGTGTAAAAGATACACATTTGTATCTTCATTGCCCTCATCATTCTCAAAATATTTGCTCTCTACCCAAGCCCCTGGCATCAGCTCCTCATTTTCCCCACTCCTTCCCTGCTCCCCACTCCCTTTATGAACCCTTGATAATTTACAAATTTCTATTTCGTCATATCGTGCACTGTCCAACGTCTCCCTTCACCCACTTTTCTGTTCTCCATCCCCCAGGAAGGAGGTCACATGTAGATTCTTATAATCAGTTCCCCTTTCCAACCCACCTTCCCAGTATCACCACTCACACCACTGGTCCTGAAGGGATCATCTGCCCTGGATTCCCTGTGTTTCCAGTTCCTATCTGTACCAGTGCACATCCTCTGGGCTAGCCAGATTTGTAAGGTAGAATTGGGATCATAATAGTGGGGGGAGGAAGCATTTAGGAACTAGGGGAAAGTTGTATGTTTCATCGTTGCTACATCGCACCATGACTGGCTCGTCTCCTCCCGGTGACTCTTCTGTAAGGGGATGTCCAGTGGCCTACAAATGGGCTTTGGGTCTCCAGAGGATTAAGGATCTTTACCACCATGAATAAAACGCTAAGAAATCCACGTCTGGTGTCTCCCTTTTGGGGCTTCCTTGAATTGTTCCGTGATTCAGGCTTGGTTCTCCTCCTAGAAAGCCGGCCTCTGCCTAACCTCTGCTCGGCACAGAGCGGGGTCTGGCCACAAGGGACTCCCTCCTCAGAATCAGAGCCCCCTCAAGCTGGCCTGGATGCTCTGCTGCAAACAAGGCCAACCTCCCTGCCTGGTGAGCTCTCAAGCAGGAGGAACCCTTAAGCGGCTGTGCCTGCCAAGTGCTGCGGTGCACTTAGTACTCAGCAGGAACCCCGAAGCTACGTAGAAAGGGCACTCTGTTCTGTCGATCTTGGCAGCCTGGCCCAGATGCAGTCTAAGCCTCAGCACATTTGACCCAACATAACTGAAAACCCACTGCCATCGAACCACTTCTGAATGTATAGCAGTAACCCTGTAGGGTTTTTGAGACTATAAATCTTTACGGGAGCGGAGAGCCTCTTTCTCTCCTGTGGAGTGGCTGGTGGTTCTGAACAGCCCACCTTGTGGTTAGCAGTCCCAACGCTTAACCAGACATCAGTGGGCATCCATAGCTATCTGTGGGCCCTGACTCTATAGGACACCTGAGAAGACATTTAAGTACTCTGATCCTCAGTTTATCTGTCTGGGAAATGGGGAAACAAGGAGAGCAATATTTACCTTCGAGGGTTTCTACTTACTGTCATCGAGGCCACTCTGACCCCTAGTGACTCCCTAAGGGCAAGTGGAACTGTCCTCATGGGTTTCTGAGACTCAAACTCTTTACAGGAGTGGCTGGTGGCTTCACCAATAGGGAGGATGAGTTACACTGAGGGCCTGATACACAGTGGGGCAGCCAAGAAAGAACCCCAAGCCCTTTTGATTCCCCAATTCAGTGAATGTCCAAGCCATACGGAGAACGTAGTGGGCACTCAGAACGGCATCGAGAGGAAGGCAGGCAAAAGCAGGCACAGCGACAGGCACCTGGTTGAAGTCAACAAGATCTTCATGGGGTGGAAGGGGGCAAGGGAGAGGAACTTGCTCTAGCTTTGATCACTGGAAGTCCACTGAAGCAGTTACTGGAAGACAGCCAACAGGGCGCAAAGGTAATGACGAGGTAGGAATGAAGTAATTGGAACCAAGGGTAATAGCAACACCATTTTTGATTCCATGATGAAAGTCCATCATGGCAGAGTTCAGTGGCTTTCAAGTTTTCTGAGTGGAATGACACTTATGAATAAATGAAGCGAAACCCATGGGAGTGTGCTATGGTGCAGTGGGTTAATCACGACACTGTTAACCATGAAGCCAGCAGTTCAAACCTACCAGCCTACTCCTTGGGAGAAAGATAAGACGTCTGCTCCTGTAAAGGTTTACAACCTCAACAAAAAAAATCCCTTTAAAAACCCGGAAAAAAAATTATGGAGCAATTCTGCTCTGTCCTGTAGGGTCACTATGAGTTAGAATCAACTCAATGGCAGTGGGTCTTGGGTTTTATAAAACCCCAAATGGGGTGGAGGCAGGGGACAAGAGGAACACAAGAACACAAGGCATACTCACTGAGAATGTAATGTCGTATTATGTAAAGTTGTTTTATAAGTGAAAGTATTTTATCAGGTGTAAGAGACGGTTATAGTGCAGATAATAAATTCCAATCAGGAGGAGCAAAGTTAGATGGGTATGACGTTAACAGATGTAAGGAGTGTGAGGAAACCCTTACGTATGAAGCTCAAACGAAGGCGCTGGGAACTCAACTAGAGAAGATCAAGCTGTTAGAGTACCATGGCTGGTAGGAATCCCAGAACCTGCGGGTGCAACTCCCTGCTTTGACTGTGAGACACCAGTCAACAAACCCGCTCTCTGCTCTGACACGCTGTGCAGCGGTGGGGCCGGTGAACCTGTGAACTCTGGACTCCTTATCAGGTCCCTCCCTTGAGTCGATCCACATTTAAAAGCTGAGGTTGTTGTTCAGGTCTTGTTAGTGGATGGCATGTGAAACGTGGGAAGGCGGAGGCATCGGTGCATTTGACTGTGGTGCTGGCGAAGGATAGCGGAAAGTGCCAGGGCAGCCAACAGAACAAACAAGCCTCTCTTGGAAGAAATACAGTCAGAATGCTCCTTGCTAACAAGGACGGCGAAACTCATCTCAAGGACTTCGGACATGTTATCAGGGGAGTCCAATTCCTGGAAAGGGGTTTGATGAAAAACAGGGAGGTCCTTAACAAGATGGGCTGACACAGTGGTCTCCACAAGGGGCTCGGACAGAAGAAGAAGGTGAGGTTGGCGCGAGACCAGGAGGTGCTGCAGTCTGCTGTACACAGGGTCGCTCTGAGTCAGAACCAACTCAGCAGCACTAACACAACACATGCGTTGCCTCTGGCACTGGAGGGGCCCTGGTGGCACTACTGGGTAGACACGAGACTGCTAACCACGAGGCTGGAGGTTCAAACTCATGAACTTCTCCAAGGGAGAAAGTTGAGGCAGATGTTCCTGAAAAAATTTTCGGCTTTGGAAAACTTTCCGAGGGTGGTTGTAATCAGAATCCGCTCAGTGGCTGTGCGTAGAAAACTGACTGGAAGAATAAAAGGACCACAGAGTTCCACTACTGGTCCTCAGCCACGCAAAACGTAACACTCCTAGCCACCTTTAACACGCACAGGAAGGGGCCCTGGTGGCACAGCAGTTAAGCACTTAGCTGCTACCTGAAAGACTGGCAGTCGGAAATAATCTACAGGAGAAAAGATCTGCTCCCATAATTGCTACAGCCTAGAAAACACCACAGGGCAGCTCTACCCTGTCCTACAGGAATTGACTCAACGGCACACCACCATCACATCACTTAGAGCGGCGGTTCTCAACCCATGGGTCGCGACCCCGTAGGAGGTCAAACGACCCTTTCACAGGGCTCGCCTAATACCTTCTGCATATCAGATATTTACATGACAATTCATGACAGTAGCAACATTACAGTGATGAAGTAGCAGTGAAAATAATTTTATGGTTGGGGGCTCACCACCACATGAGGAAGTGTATGAAAGGGCTGCGGCGTTAGGAAGGATGAGAACCACTGGCTTAGAGGGAGTCCCTGTGCTAAGGCACTTAAACTGCTGAGGCTACATTCCAACCAGAAGTACCGACAATCAGAGGTGTGTGGCTTTAAGACTCGTAACGAACATGAAAAACTCTTCCACGTGAAGTTCAGATTAAGGGACCAGGGAATTCAACGAGCAAAGGGAAGAAAAGATCAAGTTCTTAGAGTATCACAGTTAGTAAGAAGCCTAGATACTGTGGGGCCGGCCCCGTTCTCTCCCTCCCAGAAACAAAAGGCAGCTCTGCAAAGGGTCAGGGACTCGGAGGGACTGGTGCTGGGTGAGCCTGTGGGCTTTAGATCTCTTTTCCATGCTGTGTGAGTCTGGGTACATTAGAGAAACAAATCCACAGAAACTCATGCATAAGAGAGAGTTTCATATAAAGGTTAAGTGTGCATGAAGAAAACATCCCAACCCGGTGCTGCCCAAGCCCACAAGTCAAACATTAACCCGTATGTCCAACACCAATCCACAAAGTCCTCCTCCATCTCACAAAACACATGCAATGATGCCGACTGCAGGAGGAAAGCCTAGTCAGTGAATGTGTAAGCAGCTCAGCGCTGGCAGGGGTCTCCACACGGGTGCTCCAGCATCTAGGGCTGCACAGAGGCAGGTCCATGCGGCTTCTCCTCAGGGATGTCTTGCAGGAAGTGAGCCTTGCCAGCTGAAGCAGGGAACTGGCTAAGGCAGCTGCACCAGCTGTGACCATGACAAAGCAACAAACCCGAGAAGTAGACAGGCGAGGCTCACTGAGCCATTTATCTCTCTGCCTTTCAATTAACGGCACATGTGTTTATCGGCCAGGTTCGCACAATAAACTATTTCACATGTCATCACTTAGAGGCTGACGGTTCAAGTCCATCCAGAGGCACTTTGGAAGAAAGGCCTGCACAGCTGCTTCTAAAACGCCAGCCAGTGAAAACCGTGGGAAGCCCAGTTCTGACTCACAGCGGGCCATTGGGGGACAAAACCACCACTGAGTCTTCAGCTCACTCGGAGCTCACTTCAGCTCACTGTCTGCTAACTCAGGCTCTCTCGTTCAGCCTCCAGGGGTCATGAGTCCCCCCTGAAGCTCCGTACCAATTACTGTGTATGTATTAAATGAATGAAATTACAGGGATTACAGGACACCTGCTAAAAAGTATACGGGGGGGGGGGGAAGAATCGGAAAACCAGCATTCTGAAACCCCCACCATAAAAAGGCAACGCTCAGCAGCAGCTGTTAAAGCCATTAGGTGTGAGGTGCAGCAGGACAGGGTGTTCCCATGGCGCCCCAGTACCACCCAAGAACTGCTCACCAATGTGCCTCGACAAGGGGATGCTCTGCTGACCCACACCAAGTGACTAACACAGCAGCACCCCTCACCAACAGAGGGAGAAAGTAGCACTCTGTGCTTCCTGGTGTGACTACATGCAGGATGCACAGCAGGGCCTCTGCACTGTTCTTGCCTAGAACCCTGACTCCGAATGACCTTGAAACAAGCAGGACAGGAGGCTGAGCCAACCCTCAACAACACGAGGAAAGACGAATGAATACAGACTCTGGAACACTTCCCAAGATAACTGGCCTGGTCTCAAATGTCAGGGTCAGCAAAAATTAAAGATTGCTCTGGACTTTAAAAGGTTCGTTTCTGGAGAAACGGAAGCCAAATGCCATGCGCGAATCTCGACTGGATCGTGGCTTAAAAAAAAAAAAAGGAAAAACAACTCTTACCCTCATTTTGGGATAATTAGGGGAACTTTTTAAAGACGGTTGGGAATCGACTCATAGGAAGAAATTATGATTCATTTTCTTAGAAGAGTGGTTCTGAGGTGATGAAATTCAGATTTTTAGGCAACACGCGCTGCGGCAGGAATGAGGTATCGCCGTGACCATAAACAGCTCAGCAATACAACAGACAAGGTTGAACATCTTCCTGGGGAAGAATGTGCCAGCCCATAGCTTTCTGTCACATTCTTAAAATGGGTTTTCCCAACCCAACATGCCGAAAACCACTCAGCGCATGGGACAAACGGATGCATTAAGAACGGAAGATGATGTGGACAGTGCAGGTCCATTTGCCCTGGGGGGCGGGGGGGCACCAGAACTGGGCCATTGAAACAGTGCCAATTCTACGTTCAATCCATCACATGGTTACACAAACTCCTTCTTGAACATACGGTTGTCTGAATATTGAAAAGGGGTTATCTGTGGCATTGCTGAATACATATCAGCGCCAATGTGTAAACCAGCAGGCTTAACAATCTGTGTTCAAGTTAAACCCACTGCCGTTGAGTTTATTCCAACCCACAGGGATCCTTTCTAGGGTTCCTGAGGTAATAAATCTTTAAGGGAACAGACAACCTTATCTTTCTCCCCTGGAGGGACAGGTAGGTTTGAACTACTAACCTTGAGCTTAGCAGTCTGATGTGTACCCAATAGTGCCACCAGAGCTCCTGGATTCAAGTGCTTACTCAAACCTCAAAGCCATTCCTACTCACAGTGACCCTGTAGCACAGGGCACAACAGAGACTCTCAATAGGAATAGACGGCCTCATCTTTCGCCCATGGAGGGGCTGGTGGTGTCAAACAAGCGATCTTGAAGTTAGCAATCCAGTGCATAACCACTACACCACTAGGGCTGTATAATTCGGTCACCAGGTGATCTGTGACAACTAAGGCGTTAATTTAGGGCCCACCCTATCTTCCAGGGGCCTCTACACGTCTTATAGCTTCAGTGCTCAGAACAACGCTGGTGGAGGGTAGCACACAGAGCTACCCAATGCCTGGGCCTAACCCACTAAGTTTTCCCTCCTGCCCAGGCAGACTGGAACATGGGCTCTGATACCATTTGCTTTGTCGAGAAGTTCAGCTGAGGCCAAGGGCATTGTCAGCTGAGGAAGTGCTGAGACAGCACATGGGTACTATTACTGCTGTCACTAAAAGCGCCACGCCTTTGATGTGCCTGGTCCTAGCTGCTACACACACACACACACACACACCCCTCCCCCCAGAGCCTTTCAGACTCAACGCAATCCACTCTTCCTGCAAACTCTTCCAACCTGTCATGCTCCCCACCTCTCACCCCCCCACTCGGGATTCTAACCTTTCTGTCATCAGCGCCTGCAGTGTATTCTGGTCATCTCAACCGTTTCCCACAGTGTTGGCACAAAATCATCAGTCTTCTCTCCACTCCTCCTCTTGCGCAGACAGAAGCCACAGCAAGAGCCAGAAAAATATCCCCAAATAACCAAAACCCTTAGACATGACCTCGCACAACCCGACCCTAGCCCCTTTAACCTAAATGTGAGCTCTGAAACCGTAGCTGAATTGCCTTGCCCCGGGGTGGGCTGCTCTCTGCCCTTTCAACAACCTCAAAGCTGGTTTGCTGAAGGGACAGCTTCTTCGGAACCAGAAAATTCACCAAGGGATACCCACTTCCCGGCCAGTCAGTAGCTGCCCTTTTCTGACCCTGAGCTGCCTCTCCTGGGCTACCTTACCCCCGAGCAGGCCTCTGGATGTCAGAACAGCTACCACACAGAAATCAGCAGGGTAGCGGGGACTAGCCTGGAAATTTCCAGAACAGCTCAGGCTGGGGCATCATTCCCTCACTGGGAGTTGAAAACTAGAGCTGAGGAAAGTAGTGCTGTCACCATCCCCTGGGCGGGCACCAGGGGCAGACACTAACAGCCCTGCCCCTACCCCTGCCCTGGGCCCATCCCAGACTGAGGGAAGAGATCCCAACTCTGGCCCTACACGTCCCAACAGCTACCTGAGAGGTGTTGAACTCCATCCACAGTCCTTCCGCCTGCCCACTGCCCCACATCAAACACCTTTCTTGTCGCCTCTTGCCTGCCACCTTGGCTCCGTGTCACCCAGAAAAGGATCCTGGGAAACATGAACCGCAGAAGTGAGTGGAGGGATTGCACCCTGGACTCCAGGCTCCCACTTCAGAGCTTTCTTCACAGCCCCAGGCTGCTTCTCCAGCTTCTGCATCAAAGGCAGGCTTCTTCCTTGCAACCCTTTAGCACTGAGCATGGGGCTCCTTGTGCTACAGGGCACCCACTGGTGGTTGAGTGCTGGGCTTCCGGCCTTCCCTGCAGGAGACCATTGTTAGATTCCGGAAGCATAGCCACATGTTTTGCACTGAAAGATTGAACAGGTTTCAGTGGGACTTCCAGACAAAATGTAAGCTCCTATGGACCATGATGGTTCAGTGTCCACCCACGAGGATAGTCAGAACCAATCAGACCTTCATTTTGGGGAGACTGGGGGTCACCAAGAGGCAGCCCCGAGGCACCTGATCTCTGGAAGCCTTGTCTCATAAATGTAGCTTCTGAAACTAGGAAAAAGGCAATCCTTCCAGAAGTCACCGGCGAGAGGCCCTTCCAACAAACCGGCAGACAACAAGCTGCAAGACCAAAAAGGGGGATCCAGAGTGGACACAAGAGGAGTGGCCATGCCTCGGCTGAGGATATCAAAGGCTCGTGCCCCCCAACTTCACAACCCTCACACAGCAGGCTGTCTCAGGAACCTGGTGACTGTGGTCACACCCGGGTCACTTCCCCTACAGGGCTCTGTGTCAGCCTGCTCCATAGCAGAGCAGGCCACCAAAGTCACTGGGGCCAGTAGGACAGAGCACATGGCAGGCTCAACAATGCTAATCCCCTCGAGGGGCCAGCTGGGAGGGGCATCAGGCCAGGCTCTCATGAGCCCTGGTCCTGCAGTTGATGTCCCCAAGGCAGGGACTCTGTGTTTGAGCCTGGGCATTGGTCCGAAGCTGAATCATGGGTCAAACTCTCTTGCCAAATATATTTCCCTGGGTGTTTCATGGGGCTATTAGAGCTCACTATGCAGCCCCTTCAGCGACATGGACCTTGTCCACATGTGACACAGAGGGTTAGCGTGATGTGCCCACCCAGCAAGGACAGGAATGGCTCTGAGATGCAGGGCACCCATTCCAGTTCCTTCCACTCCACCACACGGCACATTGAGTCACGAAAAGGGGGCAGACGGAGGCGGGCTGCCCAAGAGAGGTGATGATGGAGACGAGCAGCCACCTGCTCACAGTGGGGTGAGTGAGTGGGGGGACTGTCTACCTGGGACAGTGACAGGCTGGACAGAGAAGGGAATCGAGAGTGTGTGACTGTGAGCTGAGTCAGGATATGGAGTTTATCCTACTGCTCCGGGAAGCCGCACAGGGCTTTAGGCAGACGGCTATCATGGGTCATTCCACAGTTCACAGGGTTCACTGGGTGCTTACGATACGCTGCACACCCTGGTGATGTACCGGGCTGCTATCCACAAGGTCAGCAGGAAACCCACCAGCCACTCTAAGACAAAAAGGCTTCGGCAAAGACATGGCTGTGGAAGGCCCTAAAGGGCAATTCTACTGTCCCACAGAATGGCCTCTGGCCGCTCTGCGCATCTAATGGGGCAGTGATGGTTCCATATAGGATCCTGCCTTCCATGTGTGAGGCCCCGGTCTGAATCCAGCCGAAGAACCTTAGGCACGGCCAGCACCCACCTGTCATGGAGGCTTGGGGTGTTGCTACAATGAGAATGGGTTTCAGTGGAGCTTCGGGACCAAGACAGACTAAGAAGAAATGTCCGGACATCTACCCAATATTCGGCCAATGAGCACCCTCTCACCCTTCACCTGTCAACATCACACGTTAGATTCATGACTGTGAGCCCACGTCGCTCTTTTTCATTGTTTGGTAAGTTACGAATCAGGCTGCGATCCCCACGGTCAACACCTAGCACAGATCAGCTGCTCCCGGGATAAAGGAGGAGGCTTTCTGCTATCATGTAGATGTACAGCCTCCGAAACCCCAAATGGGCAGTTCCACTCTGTCCTTTTTAAGACCCGGCCAGTCTCTCAACTTGAATTTTCCCAAGAGCGTAAATGGAGTTTGTGAACTTCACAATAACCAGTTAGTTAGCTCACTCTCAAGGGGCAGATAGGTTACCAGGTCACTAGCTTGGGAGGAACCATAGTCTTCAAATCGGAGACACCCATGCCACCACATTTTATCATCTTTCAAAGATGACACACGACATGTTGTAATTTAACTGGCAAAATACTGCCCCTTATCCCCCGCCCTGAAGAACATAAAACAAAACCAGAAAAACCGAACTAATTGCTATCGAGTCAATTCCAACTCATAGTGACTCATAAGCTTTCCAAGGCTGTTTGTTTTTTTTTTTAACCAAACTATATTTACTCTGCACAGTAGTAAAGGGCAACACATAATGTACAACAGGGCCCAAACATCCTACCCCTGCCCACACAGCAAACTGCAAAGGAAACAAGAATATTCCCAGCAAGATTTCACACAAGCAAGAGATGAAGGGTCAAGTCACAAAAGCAACGGAGGATTTCCAAAAGCAACGGTGACTTCCAAAAGCAACGGAGGACAGTCAAGCATCAATGAGCCCTTTCTGAACGGTGACACTCTGTGATTGGTCGAGATCCCCAAAGAGATCACGGAACGGAACTTGCCCTAATGCATATCAATTCAATATGAAAGCAGCACAGCACAAACCTCTGAGAGGAACGAGCATGAAGCCATCTTTCCATGGGTTTGGTATCACACCCTGAAGTAGCTCTGAACAGAGCAACGGAACTGCAGAGTCAGCAAACCATGACTGTACCTTTATTGACTACAGACTGTAATTATGCACCAGAAACAAATCCTAGCAGAATTGCGACCACCAAAGTGAGTGTTACCAAAGGCGGATGGTGGACATTCTTTTTCCCGGGATGAATAAGTGCAGAAGCCAACGGAATATTGCAGGCGTTGCCCACTGCACTGAGACGGCACTGAGCAATGGTGCGGGGGAGACGCTAGCCCAGAGGGCCCCCGAAGTGGACAGCATCCTGCTATTTCCCCTTTGACTTTAGTAGATGCTGACGAAGTTTAAATTTCCAGTAGGAGGGTTAAATTTCATAAGCTGTGCCTACTACAAACAGCCGGTGAAATTTCCTCTTCCGCCCCCACCAGGCCCCCAAACCGGGATCCAGGAACAGTATACTGGTCCAGTTGCAGTTGTAGGGGACCCCCCTACAGAAATGATGTTGAGTTGCTCTCCACGTCGGTCAGAGACTGTGAAGTCGTTTAGTGACCATCCTTGGGTTTCTGCAGACTCCTCTGCCTTGGCGGGCTCCCGTTCTTACTACTGGATCGAAAATGCAAGGGAAGATGACATTTGGGGGTGGTGAAAGGGCCTAGATGCCACAGCCCCAAACGCCCTCCAGCCACTACCATCCACTGCTGGAAGACAACAATGTGTCTTCGGGCTGGGTATCCATTGTGTTAACTGGCTGCCTGTCAAACCTGAATCTAATCTGATTCATTGACAAACCCTGTTGCTCACAGTAGGCTTTCATCAACCTGCTCCGCAGCATGTGCCTTGATTTAGAACTGGAGAAGAGGGCCGTCCTGCAGGCTACCTTGAGGCCGGTGTGGTCATTCTCCAGCTTGTCCTCAGACATGGACACAGGTAGCTGTGATGGTGAGTCATACTCAGCCTCACCGCTAGCTGTCCCAAGCAACTGCTTGAGGGGGCCATGCTTTGTCTCCCAAATCAAGGCTGTAAATCTTTAAGGAAGCAGGCAGCTACATATGAAGCAGCTGGTGGGGTTGAACTGCTAACCTTTCAGTTAACAGCTGAGTGATTTTACCCATTGCACCCCGAGGGAAATGCCAACCATTCCTCGCAGATTACATGTAGTAACAAAAACAAAAACAAGCCAGTGCTGCCAGTCCCGCGAAAGCACACAGGCAAAAGTACTGCTACGAAAACCATGGAAATCTGTATTAGACAAAAATGTGAAAATGCCGAGCTGTGGCTTCTCAACATATATTCCATCTGGGGCCACACCCTCCTGAAGGTGGAGTCCCATCGCGCCAGACCATCGTCCCCAGTGAATTCTGTGCTCCGTGATATGAAACGATGTTAAAACGGCCACGTGGGTGTCCCCGAGAGGAGGCAAGACCAGGGCTTTGGGGTGGAGGTGATAAGGTTTCTCCACGAAATTCACAAAGGGCAGCCCTGGCTTCATGCCAAGAATGTGTGTGAGGCTTATAGGATGGAAAGCTATGCCTGGGTGCAAGTTCCCTCCTTATCAGTGAAGCGCTCCATTTTCTTAAAACATCTTCCTCAGAAGCCCTCATGATGGCCAAGAGCATATATCCAGATAATCTCTTTAGAATTAAAAAAACAAAACAAAAAATTTGTCACCATAAACTGAGCTGACCACCACCCTTCTTTGAATTTAACTGACTTAACAGTTCTCCTCCAAAGCCACTGTTAGGACTGGATTTTTTTTAAGCTCTCTAATAAGACAAAGACAAGTGTGTTACTGAGAGAACTTGTTTGCAGCCACCCAAGGATCACAGAGATGGACAAACGTGCATGCACAAACTGGAACACCAGTAGCAATTCTTTCTGCTTCCCCCTTGTATACATCCCATCTTGTCATTCTGCCACTTCGAAATGCCGCTCAGCTGGTAGACAAAGTCACTCCAGTCCAGCCCCAACTTACACTTTCAGCCCCAAGTCCTGCTACTCTCCATCTACTGCTCCAGCTACTAGAGATGTTGAGCACTGAAAAAGAAAGACACCCTTTTTGTCACTGCCAGCCCCACCCTAGTATATGTTCTTGTCTTTGCTCCAGAAGCCCGTCACCCATCTTCTCGCTGTGACAAGCTATAGCTAGTCCTAGAAGGCTTGCAATCGATGTGTCTCCTAATTGTGCGGCCCCACCTGTCCCAGCCCCTCCCTCAGTGAGTTCCTAATGCTCTGTTACAGGAAGCACCAAACCCAAACCAAACTCACTGCCATCGAGTCAATTCCCACTCATGGGAACACTGCAGGGCAGGGTGCACCTGTCCCTGTGGGTTTCCAAAACTGGGGCTCTTTATGAGAGTAGGAGCCTCGTCTTTCTCCCGTGTGGGATGGAATGGCTGGTGGCTTGGAATTGCTGGTCCTGCGGTTTGCAGCCCAACAGGTAGCCACAGGGACCCCATGCTGCTTCATAATCAAAGTTGTTTTCTTTTAAATCATTTTATTGGGGGCTCATACAACTCTTCATAATCCAAGTTTTTAGTAGTCTTCCCCCACAACAAAATATGAACTCAAGGCCATGCCTCACTCACCTTCTTATTTCCAGTTCTGATGGCGAAACCCTCAGCTATTAGCCAGAACGCTGGCAGTTCGAACCCACCCACAGGCCATAAGACAGGCCTGAAAATCTGCACCTAGAAGGCCACCTTGGACACCCTTTGAAGCTCAGGTCTACCCTGTACACTGTGACCACCATGATTCAGAACTGAACTGAAGGCCAACCAACAACAAAATCTGGTACAAAGTGGGTGTCACCCAATCCCAGAGGCCAGCTAACTTCTTTCTCCTTCTTGGCACCATGTTCCCCTTTCTCACTTGACCCATTTGCTTCAGTAAAAGGTGCTGAGACACTCTGTCCTCAAACATTCCCCAAGTCTCCCTGGGGCGCCCTCCAAAGCACATAGTGATAGGGGAGAGCGGGCCATTCCATTTCTCCCAGGCTGGCCTGTTCTAATTCAGCTTTTGTTTTTCTTCCCACTATTTATGTCTCACCCCTAAAGTCCTCATCTGAAGTCTTGACTCAGAGAATGGGTGTTTTCTGGGGTGGTCACTGCCAGTCTGACTCCAGCCCCTGCCTCCATCTAAGATAAGGTGATCAGATTTTAACATTGGTAAAGCGGGACATCATTGATGAAACTCATATGCTGGCAAATAACCACATGGCAGCCCGAAACCATATACCCTAGCTGGTCGTGCATTCTTTCCAAAAATTGGGACTTTTTAAAAACGCCGCAGGCCGCAGGCCGCAGGAAAAATTGTTAAAAATCGGAACTGTCCCTCCAAAAGAGGGACGTCTGGTCACCTTAATCTAAGAGGTCCCTGCCTCAGCTTGCTTACCTTTTAAGAGGAGGATAGTAACAATGCAAGACTGGCCGAGTTCTCCAGGTCACAAGGATCTGAATAGCAAAACTTTATAAAAATCCTTGATAGGAAGGAGCCAACTTAAAACCAGGACAGTTTCAGTAACAACATATATAATATAGTACTGGATTCAAACCTAAAGTAGAAAATAAATATCCATTAGTCCATACATGCGTTTAATATATTGGGTAGAAACAAAGCTCTCCAGCAGAATTTTGAAAACAAACAAACAAACAAACAAAACAAATCGGATCTCCCTAGGCAGAAAATTGAAACTAGACCCATACCTCACCCCATGTACCAAAAATGACCTCAAGATGCATCAAAGACCCAAATGTAAAGCCCAGATTCCGCAAAGATCATCGGTGTGAAAGCAGTGTGTCAAACTTACGGGGCAGAGACACACTGTCAAAGATAACATAGGAAGCATACACCGTAGAGGACAAAGCAGAGGACTGGGGCCTGCTCAAAAGAATTGTGAATACCTGCTTTGTCCATTGGCTCAGCGTCCATTGGCAGGGTCCACGCAGAGATTAAGGCTCCTGTGAATACCCTCTGGCCCCACTACAGGGGGATGAATAGCGTGGACCAGAAAGAGAACATTGTAAAGAGGACTATGGCAGACATAGGTTAAAATGCAGCACCTTATCAGGTCATGTCCCTCTTGACCCACTGTGAAGCTGCTTCAATTTTTTTTAAGTGTGAAAGGAAAATACATGTCGATGTAGCCTCTGGTGAACGCCTCGGGCCCTACACCCCGCATGCGAGTGGCCTTGCACTCAAGCAGATGGCACTGAAAAGTCGATGTTAAAATTTAACATCTTATCATTTGTTCTCCCTTTGGGTCCATTTTAAATGTGTTATTGTTTTAAATACTTTCGGTTTTCTTTTTGGTGGAGGTTTTAATCTGTTTCCTTCTGGACTGTTGTAATCGTTTTCTGTCTATGAAGTCCAGCATCAGTAAATCCATAGAGACAGTAACTGGATTAATGGATCCTTGGAGGTCTGGCGGGACAGGTGGAGGGAAACGAGGAGCTAACAAAGTTGAGAATAAGAACAAAGAAAATGTTCTAAAACTGATTGTCATGATGATGGTACAAGTCTTCTTGATGTGATTAAACCACCGAATTGTAAGATATGTGAATTATATGCCAATAAAGCTGCTTTTTTTAAAAGATACAGTGCCAAGGTTAAAAAAAATAATTGACACTTAATGTATATGAAAAGACTTCATCAATAGAGTAAAAAGAGAATCCGCAGACTGAGAAAACAGAATTTGGAAACAATTCAATGGACATGGAACTAATCTTTAAAATCTATAGAAAAGTACAAGACCTCAATGAGAAAATTAACACAATTTTTAAATTTTTAGGAGGCAAAGGGCATGAGCAGACAGCTCACAAAAAATGGCATTCACGTGGCTAACAAACAAGAAAATGTGTTCACGAACATTAGCCACCTGGGAGATACAAATCAAAGCAACACTATTATAAGAATTACATGACACCAACAAGGACGGTCCAGTGAAAAGAAACCAGCGCTGGAGAAGGTGCGCTGTGACTGGAACCCTCTCATGCACTGCTGGTGGGGTGGGTGTGTATAGTACAAGCAACTGGGAATAGAAATTCCTGGCTCGAAAAAGCACACCAGCCCGTGTGATCACAAGGTGTCCATGGGATCAAGTAGCAGGCATCAAAGAACAAAAAATCATATCATTGTGAGTGAGGGGGAGTGCGGAGTGGGAACCTAAAACCCATCTGTAGGCAACTAGACATGTCCTTACAGAAGGGTCTCGGGGAGGAGACCAGCCAGTCAGGGTGCAGTGTAGCAACAATGAAACATACAACTTTCCTCTCATTCTTTAATACTTCCTCACCCCCACCCTACTATCATGATCCCAATTCTACCTTACAAATCTGGTGAGACCAGAGGATGCACACTGGTACAGATAGAAACTGGAAATACAGGGAATCCAGGACAGATGACTCCTTCAGGACCAGTGGTGAGAGTGGTGATACTGGGAGAGAGGAGGGAAGTTGGGTTGGGAAGGAGGAAACCCATTACAAGGATCTACATATCTCCCTGGGGTATGGACAACAGAAAAGTGGGTGAAGGGAGATGTTGGGCAGTGTAATGACAAAATAGTAATAATTTATAAATTATCAAGGATTCGTGGGGGGGGGGATGAGCTGATACCAAGGGCTCATGTAGAAAGCAAATGTTTTGAGAATGATGATGGCAACAAATGTACAAATGTGCTTGACACATGGATGGATGGATGGATGGATGGATGGATGGATGGATGGATGGATAGATGGATTGTGATAAGAGTTGTATGAGCCCCCAATAAAATGGTTTAAAAACAAGAAAGAGAGGAAAAAAAGAAATTCCACGCCTCTGCTGGGTGTAGACCCTAAATAAGTAAGAGACATAGGACGAACAGCCATATACATGCGTCATGCGCATCTCAATCGTTACAACAGCAAGATGTGCAGTGCCTATCCTGTCTAAAAGATTAATAACTAAAAAAAGATTAATAACTGCCCCCAAAGACTTAATATACGCGGGACTTTTCTTTGTCTTCGCTCTTCTGCACCCGCCTGCCTGCAGCTTCCCTCTTTCCCAGGGTGGTCCCTCAGTCCGTCTCCCACAGAGGTGGTGGTGTCATTAACCTTATCCTTGCCTAACTCCACTGTGGTTTGGTCGCAGGTCCGCTTTAACTTTTCTCTTTTCTGCGGTGGCGGTGGCCCCAGTGGCCCCTTTAAGCCTGCTCTCTCTCTCCTTCACCCAGCTGGTTCTTTGGCTTAAGATCTTGGGCCGGCTCTGACCTCTCTCCACATAACTACCCTATTCCTTTTACCCCACTTCCTTTGATCTCTGTTAAGTCCGTTATTCCAAAATAAAGCCTATTCATTAATATCCTCACTCTCTCCTCTCTGAGAAACCTTACACTATGCATCATTAAAAACCAATGATGAAACCTTGAATATTTGTTCCTTATGAAATCGCTACTTTAAGGATAAAAGCCAAGAGAAAGTCTGGAATACCAAATTACAGATTGGCAGCTCTTGTCTTGGGTGAAAAGGTGGATGGATGAGGAAGAAGAGAAATCCTAGCAAGGGTGGGGGTGGGGTAGAATCTATAGTGTTTTGAATTGTTGAGTTGATGACCTAAAATGTAAACCCTTCGCGCAATGCACAATAAAAAAAGAAACATTTGCGTGGATCCTCTGCCCTCAAGGAGGGAGGAATAGCATTCCCAGCTCTTCAATGAAAGTATAAACTAAGCATAATAACTTCCTTCTAAGAGTACAGTAAGGGAAGCCAGATCAAGGCTAGCAACGAGAGGAGGGGGCATGTTCAAGGGTACCACTGAAAGGAGGGTGTGAGGATACCTTCTCTATGGCCTTCTTTCCAGGAATCACAAACCCCTCTCTTCCCATGTGAAAAACATCAGAAACATCCCAGTAGGTGGGGCATTGGACAATATACTTGACCACCACCACCACCAAAACACTAAACCTAAACTGTGGCCGGTAAGTAGATTCTGACTCTTGGCGGTCCCTTGGGTATCAGGGTAAACTGCACCACGGGGTTTTCTCGGCTGTAATCCTCACAGAAATTTGCGAGGCTTTTTGTCAATGCCCTGAAAAGGATCTTGGGAAGAGTGGGATGAAAATGTAGGTGACTGGTCTGACAGAGACTGGTAGAACCCCCAAAACTCTGGTCTTGATTGTCCTTCAGTTCTGGAAATGAACCCGCTCCCTACCCCATACCCCACTCCTTAGAACAATCAACCACTTAAGATCAAAAGGGCAGCAAGAAGCCAAGGGCAAAGTTCAGAGTTAGAAAAGATGTATGGCGATTGGAACACAGGGGAGAAGTGGCTCACCCCGAGGGCCCATTGAACAAAATCGGTTTAGAATTGCTTTGTAAACTTTCACCTAATTCACGATAAAACATTTTTTAAATATTAAGGTTTCTTAGCATGGGTTGTAACAACGAGCTCTAACATGAGAATGATTGTGGGGGCGACGTGGGGCATAGTCGCACCTCGGGTCGCTCTGAGTCACTGGCTAGCAGGTGCCTCCCAACAATGTAAGCTGTCATTAAAAGGGAAAACGGGGTAAGGGACCTACGGGAACGCTGTACTAAGCTCGCCCCTTTCCCCTTAAATCTAACACCGTTCTAATAAGCCGATTTGAGGGGGGAAATAAAATGTTGCCCTTAAATTGAGGAGGGGGGGGTTAAAAAAGTCTATGCCCTGGTGCCTGACTTGGACATTTGCCACATGGATTAAAGAACATCACACTTGTGTCTTGGGAAGCACACTCCTGGGAAGAAGTGGGAATCTGTAAGGGTCTGGAATGTGACACCCTCTTCCCAAGGCCACCCGGGGAGGAAGTAGGCACGGGAAGCTCACGGGCTAGCCAAGGGCGAAGGCACCTCGACAAGCAAAAGTGGTTTGGGGTGGGGAGAGAAGCCGTGACTTTGGCGTCAGAGCCCGACTGGCCTGCAGTCTAGCAGGTTCCCGGCACCAGGACCGTCACCGGGCCCGCTGACTTCCGGCTGCAGAGACAGCACGGACCCGAGTCCCACCTTGGTGGCCTCGGAAGAGCCCGCGAGCCCGCGGGGAATGGGGGTTCGGGGCGCACCAGAAGCAGGGGCGCTACCGAGAGCGCACACGCCGGAGCTCATCCCTCTGAACCCAGTCTCCTCGGGGCGCTCCCGAGGACGCGCCCCACTCACCGGCTCCGGGCCTGGGCGCGGACGGCTTCCCTCCTCCCGAGGCGGTGCGGGCCGGAACCCGCGGCTCTCCGCGAAGCCGCCGCCACCGCGAGCTCCCGCCCCGCCGCGAGCCCTGCGCGGGGCTTTCTCCCCAGCCAGCGCCGGGATTGGCCCGTGCTGAGCCGCACCGTCCAATCAGAACCGAAGGCTCGGAGACGTCATGATCTCCGGGCGAATCCCGGAAACTCCGAGGGGCAGCCTGGAGGAAAGGGAACTGCAACTGGCCGCCGAGAGCTGCAGGTGTTGCGGTACCTGCTACCGGCTGGAGGGGAGCGGAGCTCTGAGACCCCGGGGGCCCGATGAGTCACGCGAGGAGTACTCTGGGGGACAAGACAAAAAGCCTTCCCCCGAGGCCCGCGCCTTCCTCTGGGTGCATGGGGGTGGGGGGTGCGTTGTCGTGCGAGACCTGACGCTTGGTCCCCAACGCGGCATCCGAGGGAGCTGTTTGCAACGTGCCCCTTCCTCTTCGCGGATCGCCTGAGCCTTAGACTGCTGGCCTGGCAAGATCGCCGCTTAAAAGCCCACCAGCTGCTCGGCAGAAGACGAGGCTGTCGCCTCCCGTAACGATACATGGCCTGGGAAGCCCTGAGTGGGATCGCTGAGTCACTAAGAGAAGTGGAAATCCACTCCGTAGCTCTGTGTGTGTGTGTGTGTGTGTGTGTGTGTGTGAGAGAGAGAGAGAGAGAGAGAGAGAGAGAGAGAGAGAGAGAGAGAGAGAGACTACACTGAGCAAGATATTTTATGAGTCACTAAGAGAAGTAGAAATCCACTCTGTAGCTGTGTCTGTGTGTGTGTGTGTGTGAGAGAGAGAGAGAGAGAGAGAGAGAGAACCTACTGAGCAAGATACTTTATGTATATCCTGAAAGCAGGGATTGTTGTTCCCATTCGACAGACAGGAACACTGAGGTTTTGAGAGTCGACGAGGTTGTCTCCGCGCTGAATTCGGGAACCACATGGCCACACAAAGGCCTCTTTGGGAAGTTCCCGCCATGTGACCTCTGGCCTTCCCAGGGACGAGCTCGCTGCCCCAAAGCAGACAACGCCCCTATCTGCAATTCTCCTCCTCTGCCTCCTGTCGCTGCACCCGCCTGGGTTCAAGGCCACTCGGTACTGCCAGGAAACCTTGCCTCTTGGCGAGAGCGAAACAATGATGCACCTCGCCCCTGCCTGGAGCTGGGTGGGAAGGCGCTCTCCAGTGTCCCACCCTTAAGGGATAGGGTTGGGGCATAGATGGCATTTTCTGGTTCCTAATCCGTCCTATCAGCTCAACCCGCCTCCCCTGTAACCTGGTTCGTGCAGGTGTGTATAGGGGAGGTGTCTATGGCTGAAGTGAGCCCAGACCCTAAGTCCTATTACTACGGACTCTACTCCCCTCCTCTTCCGATGTTAACAGCATTTGGAGGAGGTACTCCGGATTCATGAATTAATGGGGAAGTCACAAAGCATTGCAAAAAAAACCCCCCTAGAAACCTTTATTTTAAAAGAACACCACAATGGGGAACTATGGCTTTACCTCCTAAACCTATACACGTCCAAAAGCCATGTTTCATCTCTCTAACCCTTCTCTGGTGAATTCTGTGCTTTTAAATTTTACACCTCGTCAGAATGGTGATTTGGGCAGCCTCAAGGACTTCAATCATATTCCTTTTGTCTAGTCTTTGAGTTTGGAGAACAAAAATCAGTCTGAAGGTGAAGATCAGAGCTGTAAAGTGGATGGGATACGGTTTCCCAATCAAATTCCCATAGGACAGCCCTGGCTAGCTTCCAAGAGGGAGTAGGCAGTCTGTCCTGTTGGGGAAAGAATTCCCTAGCACAACTGTTCTGACCCTTTTCTTTCTTTCTTTTTTATGCATTTTTTATTACTGATTTTGCTTTCTTATTTTTTTAAACGATTTATTAGGGGCTCATACAACTCTTATCACAGTCCATACATACTGACCCTTTTCTTACTACTATAGTTTCCCATTTTCTTAAAATATCTTTCTAATAAGTCCTCATGCTCAGCTTGTGTGCTTGAGGAAATCGACCAACATTACCCTTTTGGGGTCACCCCCAAACTGGTTTCATAACCTCCGAGCTGACCTGTCTAGCATATTTTCTTATAAGACACTGCTTTGATTGGATCTTTTTTTTTAAGACTCCCCCAAGAGCATAAAGACAAATGTCTACAGTCATCCACTGATCACAGAGAGTACAAAACTCTGTGTAGGCACTGGAACCCCAGTAGCAAGAGTTTTTGACTTACTCTGGTATAAGGGATGTGAGCCACACCAGGAATGAGGCTTCCCTTTAAGCTGATTGGCTGTTCACATCAGATCCCCACGTATAAGACGATCATCTCCAGATAAGGGAGATCATCGGCAGGAGGCCGTAATGGTGTAATAGAAAGCATTCAACAGGAAAAGGAAATTCATTGCAAAACCTTGATTGGCAAAAGAGAAATTCATCACTGTTGTACTCAAGCTTAATTAATTATGAGCACCAGGTTTGTGCAAGGGTTTACATTGAGAACCCCAAATCCATTTTCGAATCTCTGCATAGATTCAGCAGCCACTGAATTCTTTCTGACCATGAGCTCACCATATGAATATCTTTACACTCAGACAGAGTTAGAAAGTAGAAAGTACTCCCCTAGCTTGCCAGAGGAGGGAAAGCCTAGCCCTTAGGGACTTGTCTGAATGTGTCCTTGATGGAATTTGGGATAGTATGTCAATAGTGTTAAAATATGGGGTGCACACGTACAAATATGCTCGATACAGTTGATGTATGGATTGTTATAAGAGCTGTAAGAGCTCCCAGTAGATTGATCCTCAAAAAGTTTTATAAAATGCTTTGAAAAAAAGTTGGGGTGTGGCCCACAAGGTCAGCAGTTTGAACCCACCAGCTGCTTGGAGGGAGAAAGAAGAGGCTGTCTGCTGTATTCAGGATTAAATTCTGATAGATTTGCAGGGTAGGGGCCCTGCTGGCGTAGTGGTTGCACACTGGACTGCGATCCACATAGTCAGTGGTACAAAACCACTAGTCACTCCTGTAAAGAAAGATGGGACTTTCTACTCCTGTAAAGAGAAACATTCTATGAAACTCACAGAGGCAGCTCTAACATGCCCTGAAGGGCATGAGCTGGCATCAACTCGATGGCAGCAAGCCAGCCAGTCAGGTTTGCAGAAGGTTACAATTTGCAGTGGAAGCCTTAAGTCCATTTTGAGTCGCCACATAGATTCAGCCTCCAGTAAATTATTTTCACCGTTAACCTACTACTACCAGTACCCTAGACAGTCAGGAGGGGGCAGGGCACAGCCTAGCATTTAGAGACATGCCTGTTTGCCCTTGATGGAAGTTGGGGTCCGAGGGTTCACATGATCATGAGTCATATCCTGAACACCTTGGTTGGAGGGTTTTGAACGAATAATTTTATAAGCTTTTCTATCTGAAATAGTGTATGTGTCCCAATTGTGCTCCATTTTTTTCTGGTCTGTAGACACACCTACAACTGTGATATGTTGATCTGCCGTGGATCGTACTTCCCTATGTCCGATTTAAGTGGCGGAATTTCTGTAAATCCGTGGGCACTGTTATGACCATCCTGCTGATGGTCTCCCTTAGATGGATGATGTACCCTTGTCCTATTCAAGACTTAATAAATGCTTCTCTATAAATAATATTTGACTTGGAGAATCTCTTTTCTCCCTCTGAACAGTGGGTGACTTGATAGTTTTATAGCAGCCCAAGGAGACACCTGTTCCTGGAGCTACTGGGCACTCAGACCTACTTCATCCCCTGCTAGGTTGTAAGAATAGAGTGAAAATTCCTTCCTCCAGCTCCACAGCCTGTTGACCACACTAGACAGAGGTTAGGGCAGTAGGTAAGGCGAGTTAAGTTTCTGTTTGGATGTGGATTATGGGGGCTTGAATCTACTTCCCTGCCACTTTCTGTGTGATCCGGGGATTGCTTAACTATCATGCGTCATAAGCTCTTTTGCCAGAAAAAAACGAGAGAGGGGGAATAATTATATTTACTTCATAAGAGCTATACGCTGGGAAGGGAGAAAATTAGCTGATACCAAGGGCTCAAGTAGAAAGAAAATGTTTTGAAAGCATATGTATAAATGTGCTTGACACAATGGATATAACTATGGATTGTGATAAGAGCTGTAAGAAGCCCCAATAAAATGATTTAATTTTTTAAAAAGTTATAAGCTGAACAGGCAATTTCAAAGGAAATTCAATAAAGACAAAATATTACAATGAAATATATAGAGGCCCAGAGTTTAAAAACAAACAAACAGAAGAACACACTCTGCATATCTTAAATGAAAGAACTCAAGAAAAAATTCTAGCCTTCAGTCAGCTACAATATTGAAAAATTCTATGGGCAAAATATTGAAGGATGCAGAAAGCATCCAAAAAAGATGGAAAGAATACACAGAGTCACTGTACCAAAAAGAACTAGTTGACATTGCACTGTTTCAGGGGGTCGCATATGAGCAAGAATCAGTGATGCTGAAGGAAGACGTTCAAGCGGCACTCAAGGCATTAGTCAAAATCAAGGTTCGAGGAATTTATGGAATACCAATCGAAATGTTTCAACAAGCTGATGAAGAATGGAAAGCACATACTCATCTCTGCCAGGAAATGTAGAAGACAGCAACTTAGCCAACTGACTGGAAGACACCCATCTTTGTACACATTCCAGTGAAAGGTGATCAGACAGAATGCTCAAATTATAGAACAATACCATTGATATCACTTAAAAATAAAATTTAGCTGGAGGTCATCCAGCAATGATTGCAGTTGTACATTGGCAGGTGGCTGGCAGAGGTACAGCCTGGATTCAGAAGAGGATGGGGAACAAAGTATTTCATTGTTGATGCAAGATAGAACTTGGCTGAAAGCAGAGAATATGAGAAAGATGTTTACTTGTGGTTTAGTGACTATGCTAAGGCACTTGACTGTGTGGATCATAAACTATGGTGTGTTACACAGGGTTCTCTAGAAAGATAAAACCATATTGCTGATAATTATATATATATTTATTTATAAAGATAGATATATAACACAAGAAATGAACAGTTAAATTATAAACAGATAGGCATATAATACAAGAAATGAAGAGTTAAAGTATAAACAGATATATAATACAAGAAATGAACAGTTAACTTATAAAGCTGTACAAATGGCTCACTGCGACTCACTCCCGTGAGAGAGTTGTGAGACACTGGCAGTCCTTCAAGTCTTGAGGGCTGTCAGGTAGTCCTCTGTAGAGAGAGAGAGCTAGGCTATCCCAGCACAGGCAGCAAAACAGCAAGGCAGGTCACCAACCATCAGCCAGGTCACCAACTCTCAGTCCCCAGCTCAAGAGACGTAAATTTCAATCATGTGGTCTTAAAGGGACTTGAACTTACAGCGACAAAGTCCACAGGCTAGGCGTCCCACAGGTAGTGTAGCCTGTAAATTGAGGCACAGAACAAGCACAGCAGCACACACTGGTCCAATGATCAAAGAGCGAGAGACAAGAAAGATGAGGCTTACCGAGCCATTTATCTCTCTGCCCTTCAGTTAATCCCTCTTGTGTTTATTGGCCAGGCTGGCACAATAAACTAACTATCTCATATGGCTGACACTTCATTGTGCCCATATGGAAGTTGAATATGGATCAAGGTGCAGTTGTGCGAACAGAATAATGGAATACTAAAAAAACCCCAAAAAACTAAAAACCCACCTCACTGCCATCAAATGAGTACTGACTCCTAGTGGCTATATGGCTTAAGATCAGGAAAGCTGTGTGTCAAGGTTGTATTCTCTCACCATATGTATTTATTCTGTACACAGAGCAAATCATCAGAGATGCTGGATTATATGAAGAAGAATGTGGAATTGGAGGAAGGCTTACCAACAACCTGTGATGTGCAGATGACACAACCTTGCTTGCTAAAAGTGAGGACCTGCAGTACTTGCTGGTGAAGACCCAGGATTATGGCTTACAAATTCCATGTCGAGAAGACCAAAATCCTCACAGCTGGACAAATAGGTGTTTATAAATGGAGAAAAGATTGAAGTTGTTAAGGATTTCAGCTTGTTTGTATCCCTGATCAATGCTCATGGAAGCAGCAGTGAAAAAAAATCAAAAGATGAGTTGTATTGGGTAAATCTGCACTAGAGCTTTTAGAGACTTGAAAAGCAGGAGGTCTGTTTGAGGACTGAGGTGCAGCAACCGAAACCATAGTATTTCCAGTGGCCTCATATGCATGTGAAAGCTGGACACTTGAACACAGAAGAAACTCAAAGACTGGGTCTGCGACTCCACCAGACTCCAAAGGGCTCCAGTCCTGAAGTCTGGGACCCAGGGACTGGGGTTTTCCATGAACCCCACACTTCCGTCCCTGGGGTAGGGCAAGGCTGAGGCACCAGGGAGAAAAGACATGCTGCTTCTTCCCTCTTCTCCTCTCCCACCCTGGACTGTCCCCGTGGCAGGGTCTATAAACCTCCCTCCATATGTGCACACACACACACACACACACACACACACACTCAGGCCTGCACAAGTTGCTGTCTCTTCCCCCTTCCATTTCCTCACTGCAGCTGCCTCCCTGTCAGGCTGGTGCTGGATCCTTCCAAGGGGATGTGGAAGAAGTCCTGACAGTAGGCAGCCTTCTAGGCACTGTCAAAATAGGCCCACAAAGGGGCCTAGCAGTGACAGGCAGGCTGGACACAGACCTATGATATTAAAAATCTCAACTCCCCAAATAAAGAAGAAATTAAAAGTACAAATCCACTGCCTTCAGGTGGATGCAGACTGATAGTGACCCTACAGGGCAGAGTAGAACTGCCCCTGTGAGTTTCCAAAGCTATAATTGGTTACAAGAGTGGAAAGCCCCAACTTTCTCCCACAGAGCAGCTGGTAATTTCGAACTGCCAACCTTAGGGACCACATCTCAATGAGTATCCACTTCCGGAAGACTGAAGAAAAATAGATGCATTTGAATTGCGGTGCTGGTAAAGAATATTGAAAGTACCATGGTGTGTTAGTGTAGGTAGACCAGAGACAAATACAGAGAGATTCATATGTATAGAAGACAGAGCTTTATATACAAGAGCAATTGAATATTGATAAAACAGCCCAGCCCAGTTCAGATCAAGTCCATAAGTCCAATATTAGCCTTTAATTCCAATACCAATCTATAAGTTCCTCTTCAGACTCATGCAACACATGCAGTTATGCAGAGTGGAGGAAGATCACAGGCCAGTGGGAGGAAAGTCTTGTGGATCCAGTGGCAGTGGAAGCATCTCAGTGCTAGCAGGGGTCTCCTCCATGTGGCTCCTCCAGCTCCAGGGCTCTAGTGTAGCTCCCTGTATTTTGTCAGTAAGCATGTCTCACAGGGAGTGTGTCTGTGTCCCGCCTCTAGTGAGCTATTTATCTCCTTAGCGCCTCCAAATGAGGTCATCAAGCTGAGACCTGATTGACAGGTTATACTCCACCCTTCCATTCTTAAGTCTCAAATTGACACCAGATGGGAAGAAGTGCAGCTGAAGTTCTCCTTAGACACAAAGAGGTTAAACTTTGTGTCATGTACTTTGGACATGTTATCAGGAGAGATTAGTCCCTGTAAAAGGACATTTTCACTTCACCACATTACCTATTGTTCTAGTTGTGAGGATTTACTGGTTTGTTTATTTTACATATGAGATCCAGTTGAAATTCATATAATCTGAGCGTTCTGTTGGGTCACTTTTTTTGGAATAGTTGTAAATATGGACCTCTTCGAGTCCATTGGCCAAATCCATACACACATGGAATACTATGAAGGAATAATAATGAATCTGGGAAATATCCCATAGCATGGATGGAGTTGGAGGACATTATTCTGAGTAAAATAAGTCAATCACAAAAGGACCCATATTGTATAAGACTGCTATTTTACACAGTCAGGAAAAGGTTTATACACAGAAAGAAGTCTAAAAAAACAACATAAAAAAGCTCCACTGGGTGGAACTCTTGCAGAATGCTTTTTTTTCCTGCTAGGCGAACATTAAGCAACCTGCTCTTAGTTAGTGCACCCAGTGGAGTCACCTGGGAAGATTCTTTCTGGTCACAGTGAATTTTCCCCTAAAAGCAGTTTGGCTCAAATCTTTCTTTTTGTGATGGCTAATTTAAGATAATAGCGTACATTTGTGAAACTTTGTTTCCTGCTCAGGGAAAAATGCTGCTGAAACTGTTGAACTCAGCTTATAAAGACAGCACTATGGGGAAAACTGAACTGTGTGAGTGGTTTTCTCATTTCACAAAAGGTGAAAAGTCAAACCTCATTCTGGATGTCCATCAGCTTCCCAAACGGACGAAAATGCCCACTTGTAGTGAATCTGAAGTTCGTTCCACCAGGTCAAACTGTTAATCCAGATTTCTATTTGGAGATTCTGAAAAGATTGCATAATACGGCACAACACAAAGAAGGTCTGATTTGCGGCAGATGGGGGACTGGTTTGCCACCACGACAATGTCCCTGCTCATGCAGCCATCTCAGTGCTCCAGTTTTTGGCAAAAAACAGCATGCCTCTCTTGCTCCAAACACTTTACTCACCTGACCTCACTCTATGCAACAACTTTTTGTTTCTGTGAATGAAGAGGAACATGAAAGGACAGTGATTTGAAGACAGAGAAGAGGCAAAGAAAAACAAAACCAAGGGAGGTGCTGTCAGCTATCCAAATAGATGCATTTGAAAAATGTTTCCAAGAATGGAATTGCAGATTTGACAAATATATTCAGAATAATGGAGAGTACTTTGAAGGTGAAAAGGTTCCTCTGTAAAACAAAACCCCCCAAAATCTTAAATACATAGCTTTGAAACAAATTTATGGTTTTGAGGGGGATACCCCCTCATAAAATGGTTATCAGATGGTAGGGAAAGAGAGGGTCGCTCACAAGCTAAAGTATATATATCTACACATTAATGGGGGGTGAAGGAAATGTAATGTGCAATAAGGGCACAACATCAGTGGCTAAGGATAAAGACTATTCTACACACAGTTCTGCATTAATAGCAATAGCATTAACAGCAGCATTTAAGAGTAGATATGGACTTCCTGGAAGGTGGTGACTGAGTAACACATACCAGAAGGACTCCGCAGAAATCAGCCCAAGAGAGTTACTAAGAGGGAAATTCAACACTGCAGGATCACAGAAAGAGCATCATAAAGATAAGTAGGCACATATCCACAAGGTTTTGAGGGGCTGGGTTTTTTTTTTTTTTTTTTTTTGCGCTTACCACAGTGGAGGCTGGCTAGGGCTTGACCTTAGCCCTGCCACTGTCTCAGCCAGAACCGGGACCATTTGGAGCTAGCGCAGGGGCTTTAACTCAACAAAGCCACAGCTTGCCGCCACCTCAGGGCAGGGATTAAACCCTTTCAGCTCCACTGGCAGGGATCGGGGTCAGCTACATTGTGACTTTTGTTTCCCTCTCTTTTCTCTATCCCCCCCATAGTCTCAGCTGGTCTAGTTTTTAAATTTTTTTCTCCCGTTTGTCTCTTCCTTGTTCTCCCACACACCACTGCCAACCTCCAGACTACTTCCCTTAGCCTAGGTTGTTTAAGCCTACCCCAACCCAGCTAGGTGAGCTCCACCCTGCGCAGCTTAGCCCAAGGCTGGGGAAGGCCCAGCCGACTTCCACTAGAGGATACTCCACCCAACTTTTTACCAGGGAATTCCTGTCTGTGTGACTGGGGGAGCTCCTAGTTTTCCTCTGTGCGCCCAAGTGAGAGCTTGGCCAACAGTTGTCAACATTCCAAGCTACTTCAGGAACCTCTGCCCAACCTCCACAGTGATCTACCTGGCCAAGGCAATTCTGCCCAGCATTTGCAGTGTTCTAAACCAAAGTAGGCAACCCATCAGCCTTCTGGTGCACTCCCCTGAGAGGGAAACCACAGGGGGATAAAATGGTAGATTAATTCCATAGTGAAATTAATTGTCGGCAGTTCAAAGAAGCATTCCTACAAGTCTTCCAGAGAGCCAGTGCTCTTCAACTTCGTGGAAAATGGCAGCTGGCTCCTCTAAAACAACACAATGCAAACAGTCATCAGCCCCAATGACCTCAATGACAAAACAGGAGAAACAAAAAGCAATGACAGAAGATGTCCCGAACATAATGATATGCATAGAAGAAGCAGACATTGATCTGCCATAGAAAGAAATTTTCAGAATGCTGCTTGGAGTCATACAGGATATGAGGGAAACAATACAGATAAAGGAAGCAACTATAGAGGAAATAAAGTCCATACACCAAAGGGAAATACAAGAGCTTAGGGAGGAGATAACAAAAACCAGTAGAAGACATGCAGACTTCGAGAATCGACTGGAGGAGACAGAGAGCCACATCAGTGACTTGGATGACAGCTAAGCAGGTTTTAACAAACGCGAAGAAAAATCTAATAAGATCATCAGAGAAGCTGAAGAAAACCTAAGAGCTATGTCTGACTCTATGAAGCGGAAAAACATTAGAATTATTGGATTACTGGAGTAAGACACAACAAAGGAGTTATCTGCAACAATAGTAAGAGAATTCTTGGAGGAAAACGTCCCCAGCTTAATGAATTAAAACCAGACAACCATTTAGGAGACTGAAAGAACACCAGCTAGACCAGATGCCAAGAAAAGTCACCAAGGCACATAATAGTTAAACTATCCAACTTTGAGGAATAGGAGTAAATCACGAGAGCAGCTAGGGAAAAACAAAAAACCACATATAAAGATTCCCAAATAAGAATATGCTCAGACTTATCAGCAGAAGCTATGAAGAAGAGGAGAGAGTGGAGTAACATATTCAAAAAATTGAAGGAAAACAATGCAAACCCAAGAATACTCAGACCAGCTGAGACTGGGGGGGGGGGGCGGGGGGGGGAGGGATAGAGAAAAGAGAAGGAAAAAAAACTCACAATGTAGCTGACCACTACCCAGCCAAATTATCGATCAACATAGATGGAGAAGCAAGTCTTCCCAGACAAGGAAACACCCAAAGAATATGTTAGAAGAAATCCAACCTTACAAAAGATCCTTGCCAACGCAGGATAGGCAGAAGAACAACACTCACCAAGCATAAATAAGAGACCGCCACATAGAACAACCTCACCCAGAGGGCAACAAAGAGAAAACAGACCCCAAGATAGCATTGGCTTAAGGACGGAAAGAAGTCAAGAATGACACACACACACACACACACAGCACACTAATTAGAAAGGAAGGTAGGAAAGCACCCAACACAACAGTTATAAGAAGAGTCCACAGATGGAGATAATAGCCCTGAATATCAGTGGCCTGAACCGAGGCAATAAAAGACTGAGACAAGCAGACTGGCTTAGAAAACACAATCCATCAATCTGCTCCCTATAGGAGACACATCTCAATGCTACAGACAAAAATAGGCTGAGAATCAAAGGCAGGAGAAATGCATACTAAGCAAACAGCAATTGAAAAAAGCAAGGATTGCTATCGCAATCTCGGAAAAAATTGACCTCAAAGTGCAAACCACAAAAAGAGATAAGGAGGAACACCATATAATGCTCAAGGGAATGGTAGACAAAGAACGACTAAGCATTGTAAACGTATATTCCTCTCATGAGAGACCTGCCGAATACATCGACCAAACACTCTAAAAGATGAAAAAAGAAATCACAGCCTCAACAATGATAGTGGGTGACTTCAATACACCGCTCTCTGAGAGAGATGGATCACAGGGAAAGAAGCTCAACAAGGAGGCTAGAGATCTAAACAATACAATTAGACAATTTGACCGGATTGATATTTACTGAGATTTTCATTCAAATAGAAAAATATTCATGGCACATATTCAAAGATAGACTGCATGCTTGGGCATAAGTTGAATCTACATAAATTAAGAAAAATATTGATATCATACAGAACTCTCTCTTGGACCACTGTGCCACAAGGCTGGAAATCAACAAAAGGAAGACAAAGAAAACAAGCACAAACAATTGGAGGATGAATGACTATCGCAAAAGGAGTGCATATTGGCACAGATCAGAGAAGAAATTACGAAATATCTAGAAACTAATGAAAATGAGAACACAACGTATCAAAACTTATGGGACACAGCAAAGGCAGTTATCAGAGGAAGTTTCATAGCAATACATGCACACCTGAGAAAGGAAGAGAGACTCATGATTGATATGCTGGCACAAACTTTACAACTAGAGCACAGTCAGCAGGACAATCCTACTAATAGAAAAAAAAAAAGAAATAATAAAAAACAGGGCTGAGATTCAGGAGAGGAAAATAAGAAAACTGGGGAAAATTAATGCTGCTAAAAGTTGGTTCTTTGAAAGGATAAATAGAATCGACAGTATGCTAGCAATCCTAACCAAAGAAAGGAGGCAACAATTTCAATAGCAAGGATGTGGGAAGAAAGAGGGGACATTACAACAGACCCTAATGAAATCAAAAGGATAATTACACAGTACTACGAAGAACTGTACTCCAATGAATTCAACAACTTGGAAGACATGGACACATTCTTGGAAAAGCAATCCATCCCTAGACTATCCCCAAAGGACGTCAAGAATCTCAAAAGATCTATAGCAATAGAAGAAATAGACAAGGCTATCAAAGGATTACCAAAAACAACAAACAAAAACCTTGGACCAGGTGGCTTCAGAGGAGAATTCTACCAAGCATTCAGGGAAGAACTAACACCAACCCTGCACAAACTCTTCCAGAACATAGAAAAAGACAGCAAACTCCCGAACACCTTCTATGAAGCTAGTATAACTCTGATACCAAAACCAGGCAAGGATCCCACAAGAATCGAGAACTACAGAACAATATCCCTAATGAACATCGATAAAAAAAATCCTTAACAAAATACTGGCCAATAGAATTCAAAATATATAAAATAAATAATTCACCATGACCAAGTAAGATTCCTACCAGGGATGCAGTGAGGTTCAACATACGAAGGACTGTTAGTATCATTTGCCACATTGACATGAAAAACTATAAGAACCACATGATAATATTGATAGATGCAGAAAAAGCATTTGACAACATCCAACCCTCATTCCTGTTTAAGATACTTGAGAAGATAAGAATGGAGGGAAAATTCCTCAAGACAATATGAGCAGGGGGTATGACAGGGGTCAGACCAAATCCAGGGATACATATGGCAGCCAACTAAAAAGGAGGTGGGGAAAGGAAAAAAATGGGTAGCAGGGGCACAGGGCAATAACCCACCGAAAGGGAGGGTATTGTTTATATTTCCACTGGGAAAGAGGGACCAGACTTCAACCCAGTGCTCCAAGATGTGAATACAACATGCCAGCGTGGAGTAGGGAACTATTGGAGAGGTCTGAGGGGTAGGCCCCAATCTGAACTATGTGGACACCCCTATCCCTCCCCCTAGAAGAATTTTTTTCAGAGGACAGCACTGAAGCTGTAGCTCCGGGAGAGGGACATGTCTCATTAGAGCAAATGAGAGCAAATGAAGGGGGAAGAAGAGAGAGTGGAGCACATCATAGTTCACCAAGCCTTGAGGATGATATTCCAGCTCAGAGCAGCCAATCCACAGAGAAGACCACATGGCTGGCCCCAGTATGAGCCATGACTTCCCTCACTGACCCATAGCCCTACAGCAGACAGCACTGGAGACACTGTGAGGTATTCTGCCCAGTCTGATCCCACCACACCGAGGAGGGACACTAGGGGTGTTCTGCAGAGCAGCAGGCTGGGGGCGGGGAGAGGCAGGAGGGTGGGAGCAGAGAAGCAAGGTCCCCAGGGAGTACCATGAATAGACTTTGGCACCAGGGCTTGGTGTCCCAATAGACTCGACTGGAAAATACTCCTGAAGGCCAACACACAGCCCTTGATCTAACTACAGCTTTTCTTTCTTGTTTTGTTTTGTCATTAGCCTGTAGGTGTTGTTGTTTTCTTGTACTTTGTTGCTTGGTTTTCTCTGTCTTGTTTTTGTGCATGTTAATATCTCCGCAGTTCTGTCTAAATAAAATAGGCTGGATGAACAATCTGAAGGAGTAAAGAACAGGATCCACAGTTCCGGGGGACACGGGACAAGAGGAGGTTGGGGAATAGGTAGTGGTGTTAACAAACCCAGGGACAAGGAAACAACAAGTCATCCAAATCGTTGGTGAGGAGGGTATAGGAGGCCTGGTAAGGCGTGATCAAGGGTAATGTAATCAAGAGGGATTACTGAATCCCAAATGAAGACTGAGTGTGATAGTGGGACTAGAGCAAAGTCAAAGGAAATAGAGGAAAGAGGTAGGAGGCAAAGGGCATTTATAGAGGTCTAAATAAAGGCATGTACATATGTAAAAATATTTATGTATGAGGATGGGGAAATAGATCTATGTGCATATATTTATAGGTTTAGTATTAAAGGTAGCAGATGGACACTGGGTCTCCACTCAAGTACTCCTTCAATGCAATACTTTGTTCTATTAAACTGGCATTCTATAATGCTGACCTTCCTGACACAATCACGGAAGAAAAAGTGGGTGAATAATTAAATGTGGTTAAGAGAGCTGATGGTGCCCAGCTATCAAAAGATATAGCATCTGGGGTCTTAACAGCTTGAAGGTAAAGAAGCAGCCATCTAGCTGAGAAGCAACAAAACCAACATGGAAGTAGCACACCAGCCTGTGGGATCATAAGGTGTCAAAGGGATCAGGTATTAGGTATCATCAGAACAAAAAAGTCATATCATTGTGAATGAGGGGGAGAGTGCAGAGTGGAGACCCAAAGCCCCTTGTAGGCAATTGGACATCCCCTTAACAGAAGGGTCGCAGGGAGGAGACAAGCCAGTCAGGTTGCAATGTAGCAACAATGAAACATACAACTTTCCTCTAGTTCTTAAATGCTTACTCCCACCACACTATCATGGTTCCAATTCTGCCTTAAAATCTGGCTGGACCAGAGGATGTACACTGATACAGATAGGAACTGGAAACACAAGGAATCCAGGACAAATGATCCCTTCTGGACCAGTGGTGCACCTCCTCCCTGGCTGACGGACAACAGAACAGTGGGTGAAGGGAGACATCGGACAGTGCAAGATATGACAAAATAGTGATTTATAAATTATCAAGTGTTCATGGTGGCAAGCAGAGCATGGAGGGAGGGGAAAAATGAGGAACTGATACCAGGGGCTTAACTGGATAACAAATATTTTGAGAATGATGAGGGCAATGGATGTACAAATGTGCTTAACACAATTGATGTATGTATGGATTGTGATAAGAATTGTATGAGCCCCTAATAAAATGCAAACTGAAAAGCTGTGGTCAGGCAAATGGTATTACACCCACAGTGTATATAGGTAAGGCAGAGGATAGTTGTATGTTTATGTACGTATAAGCATACTTTATATCCCAAGATAGTGTCTTGAAGAAATGGTGTGGAGCCATGCCTTCCTCCAGCTACACTGTGAGGAAAGGAGAAACCAGCTCTATAACTGCCCAAGGGTTATTCCTATACGGCAGAGATCAGACATGCCTCTGCCCGCAATCAACATCCTCTACCCTATTCTGACACTACCCCTCCCAACCACAGCACTCTCTCTGCTTAGTTTGATCATCTGTTATGATGGCCACACAGAACTCACCCAAAATACTCAAGATTAAAGAGTTTATAAAGGAAGTTAACAAGTTACAACCCAGGATCAAAAACTTTCAGGGTGCAATCCTTTTTTTTTTCTGTAGCATCAGCTGAGAGGCACATCGTTCTCTGGTTCTCAGCCACGTGATCCCTTGGCCTCTCTGTCTGGCATACGTTGCAAAGTTCTTTTAACACTGGTAAATACCCAAGGGGCACTCTACTCTGATAGCCAGCCGCCTGCCCAAAGCCATTCAGTTTTATGTATTCTGTGTGCTGGCAAGTCCATGGTTCAGTCTCATGGTCTTGATTGCTGCCATGGCACCTTCCTCATGTTCTCTGCCGCCACTGCTTTTTCATATAAGTATCTCAGACAAGCAAGGGTCCTCGTCCTTTTTTCTCTTTTTAAAAATTTTAAATCATTCTATTGGGGGCTCGTACAATGCTTATCACAATCCATACATCCATCCATTGTGTCAAGCACATTTTTACATTTGTTGCCATCAACATTCTAAATACATTTGCTTTCTACTTGAGCCCTTGGCATCAGTTCCTCATTTTGTCCTCCCCATTCCCCTACAATTAATTATTAAGCACAAATCTCATTCTGGACATCTATCAGACGTAATTTTTTCCAAATGGGCAAAAATGTCAACAAAATGTATACACTTATGCTCAAAGACTGATGGACCGTTGGAGAGATGGAGAAGTTAGCTGGGCTATCTTGACACTCGGTTCAGTGAATTTTAACGGAAGATTTGGGAATGAGAAGGGTTGCCATGAAACTTGTGCCTCAGGTTCTGACTAACCAGGAAAAAGACCAAGATGCTGTGCTTTGAAAGAACAGCTCTGAAGTGACCCAGACATTACACACACACACACACACACACACACACACACACACACACACACACATACATATACCCAGACATCATATATATACACATGCTTAGATATTATATATACATATACACATATATGTACATACATACATACATACCACGGTCATTATTGTGAGGGGAGATGGTGCTATTTTTATGACTCTGGAAGCAAACATTAATCAAAACCAATGGAAGATGCCATCATCACATCACCTCAAGCAAAAACAGCCAATCAAGTGAAATCAAAGTTCAAAACGATGCTCATTTGTGTTTGTTTGTTTTTTATGCTAGGGGGATAGTGATTTGGAGTTCATCCCACCAGGTCAGACTATTAATCAAGCTTTCCATTTAGAGGCTCTGAAAAGATTTATAAGAGTATAGCTGGGCTACTGAGAAACCAAAGTTGTTTCCCCTCATAGCAGCCCCAAGTGGACTTCTCAGTCCAATTCTAAAGGCAAAAAGTCATTTATCACCTGCCTTGGACTCAAGCAAGCATGGAGAGAAGCAGAACGCAAAATTAATGGGTTAATTGTAACTTCAAAAGGAGTAAGTGAGCATTGAAAGGTACATGTGATATCAAAAAAGAAACAATTCCACCAGCGATTATAACATCGTAGTTACCAGAACAAAATTAATCACACCATTCAGATGACAGCATCCAAAGAAACCATGTTGACAAATAATAAAGAGAAACAATATTTTGAAAAATAGTCTAAACTAATGATAATGTCTGTAACCTGGGAACATGAGAGTACATTCCAAAGTTCATCACCAGCAGAGACTTTCCCATAAGGGGAGCGGGAGCAGGCAGGTCAACTAGCAGTTTTCCGAGATGGGAGAGGGAAGCAGGCAAGTCATCCAGTAGCCAACAAAAATGTCAGCCATCCACACTGAAGTTCCCTCTGGGGCCTTGCACCTTTGGTTTGAACTCAAATTGAGTTCACTGCCATCAAGCCAATTCTAACGCCTAGCGCCCCAAGACGTCGATGTTGGCTCGAGTTTTGTATTTCCACCTATCTGGGGGCTGAGGACAATAGTCTGAGAGCTCCCCAAAACAGGGCTAGGGGACATTTGAGATTTTCAAAGGGGCAAGAAATAATGAAGAATGATGACAGCTGAACCACAATGGGAGCAATCGGCTCAGATCAGCAAAAGCCCACGCCCAAGGAGTATCCGGGTTCCAGGAACCTGAGGTCCAACCGCAAACGCACGCGCCTCGGTTGCCATGCAACCTAGCGTTGCTTTCACGACCCCCAGAGGCTCCGCGGAAGCTGATTGGTCGTCCGAGTCGTCCGCCCCGTCCACCATTCAGCCGTAAACGAGGGAATGTCGTGCTTGTGCGGTGCATCATGGGATTATTGATCCTCGCAACACGGTAGGAAGAGAAATTATCATAAAAACGTCTGCAGGCCGTGAGTCCTCCAGGCACCCCGCTGGCATTCCTTTGAACCCCCTTAAAGGTCCCTTCAGGTGGGCGGGGCTGGAAAGGGGTGGGGTGGGTCCCCCAACAACGGCTTTGGCCTTGGGACCATCTGGCGGGAACTTTCGAGAGGGTCCCCCACGTGGACGAAGGTACAGGCGGCTGGGTCGGGGGAGGGGGCCGGACCGTGGCGGTGCGGGTGCCCTCGGGGTCAAGGGGAAGCCGAAGTCGCAGCACCCAGGGGTGGGGGGCCCAGCACCCCGCCTCCGCACCCTTCGTGCAGCTGGAGATGAAGCGTCGTCAGGGTCGTGAGGCGCCGCCCATGGCGACAAACGAAGTGCTTTGCTTCCTCAGAGTGGGACAGAGCCAACGTTCCATGGGCATTTTGCTTTGCAACGTGATTTTCATTTATTTTCCTGGTCTTAGTGGCCCCACAGGATGTGGGGGTGCTGCTAAGAGTATCGATGGAGATCAAGGCCAATTGATGCTTCGAGCTTCACCTCACAAAATGGTGGCCCTTGGGCTTTCCCCAGATTTAAGCTAACGAATCTCGCCGATGAGTTAAATGCTAGTAAGACGTGTTGACACAAGGACAGAAACCTCCAACCCAGACATTTTAAAGTTTAGTCAACCATGCGGGAGAAAGTACATATATTGTAGTGCGCATTAAAATTGAGCACCTGCAAAATAATTGAGCACATAATTAAAAAACAATTTGAATACAACTCAGTGTGACAGAGTCAGGGACTTTTTCCAAAAGGAAAAAGAAACACGAGATCCCCCTTCTTTGAGGTGCTTATTTCGACCTTTGGGGTTAATCAAAGGTGGGTGGTGCATTGCTTTGTTTTGTCTATTTATTAATTGTAGTTAAAGCAATAAACAAAACAAGCCAGTCTTTCCGTTAGGAATCTGGTGCTTATACTACAGTGATTACAATGGAAGTTGTTGTGATTACATTGTGCTTGAAAGGTGGGAAAATGACGGAAACTCACAGGGGGCAGTTCTACCCTGCCCTACAGGGTGGCCACGAGTCCAAATTGTCTCCGCAGGAGTGAGTTTGTTTGTTTTGGCATAATGGAGTCCTGGTGGCACTGTGGATTGAACGGTTCCACGCCCTTAGTGTTTTGCCTGGGTGTGGTGGGGTCAGACTGGGTGGAATTCTCACACTGTGTCTCCAGTGTTGTCCCCTGTAGGGATACGAGTCAGTGAGGGTTGTCCTGTCTCATAGTGGGACCGGCCATGTGGTCCTCTCTATGCATTGGCTGTTCAGACCAGGAATATCGTCAAGGCCTGGTGGACCAGGATGTGCTCCACTCTCTCTTCCTCCCCCTTTATTTGCTCCCTTGTGCTCTGATCAGACATGTCCCTCTCCCAGAGCTGCAGATTTAGTGCTGGCCTTTGAAATAAATTCTTCTGGGGGCGGGGGTGGGGGGGAAGGGGGGGGAGGGTCTCTTTTTTTTTTTAAGGTCATGGTAAATTATATTTTGGGATTTGATCTGTTAGTGATTCGTTGAGGAATTTTGCGCCTGTGTTCATGAAGGATATTGACTTAGATTCTGGAATGACATTTTTTTATTGTGATGAACTTTGATTTGGGCTCAAGGTTGTTGATGGACTCAAAATGATTAGGGAAGGGTTCCTTCCTCTTCTATTTTATGAAGGTGTGTGTATAGAATTAGGATTATTTATTCTCTAAGTGCCTGGTAGTATCTGTCAGTGAAGCCACCAGGCTCTGAAGGGTTTTTTTTTTTTAAATCGTTTTATTAGGGGCTCATACAACTCGTATCACAATCCATACATACATCAGTTGTGGAAAGCACATTTGTACATTCATTGCCCTCATCATTCTCAAAACATTTGCTCTCCACCTAAGCCACTGGCATCAACTCCTCATTTTCCCCTCCCTATCCATGCCCCCTCCCTCATGAACCCTTGATAATTTATAAATTATTGTTTTGTTATATCTTGCTCTGTCTGATGTCTTCTTTCACCCACTTTTCTGTTGTCCGTCTCCCAGGGAGGAGGTTATATGTAGATCCTTGTAATCATTCCCCCCCCCCCTCCAACCTACCCTCCCTCCACCCTCCCAGTATCACCACTCTCACCACTGGTCCTGCAGGGATCATCTGCCCTGGATACCCTGTGTTTCTAGTTCCTTTCTGTACCAGTGTACATCCTCGGGTCTAGCCAGATTTGTAAGGTAGAATTGGGATCATGATAGTGGGGGGGGGGGGTGGGGGTGGGCATTTAGGAACTAGAGGAAAGTTGTATGTTTCATCGTTGCTACATCGCACCCTGAGTGGCTCATCTCCTCCGTGAGACCTTTCTGTAAGGGGATGTCCAGTGGCCTTGAATGGGCTTTGGGTCTCCACTCCGCACTCCCCTCCTCATTCACAATCATGATTTTCTGATAATGGCTGATATCTGACCCCTTTAACGCTTTGTGATCACGCAGGCTGGTGTGGTTCTTCCATGTGGGCTTTGTTGCTTCTGAGCTAGATGGCTGCATGTTTACCTTCAAGCCTGAGCTAGTTTATTGTGCCAACCTGGCCAATAAACCCATATGGGGTTAATTGAAGGGCGGAGAGATAAATGGCTCGTTGAGCCTCGGCTTTCTAGTCCTCGGGTCACTTGCTTTGTGATGGTCCCACCAGGTTGCAGCTGCCTTAGCAGTTCCTTGCTTCAGCTTGCAAAGCTGACTTCCTGCAAGACATCCCTGAGGAAAAGCCACATGGAACTACCCTGATGCAGCCCTGGGTGTTGGAGCACCTGTGTGGAGACCCCTGCCAGTGCTGAGATGCTTACACATTTACTGACTCAGCTTTCCTCCTGCAGTCGGCTTCGTTATGTCTGTTTTGAGGGATGGAGGAGGACTTTGTGGACTGGTGTTGGACATATGGGTTAATGGGTTAATGTTGGACTTGTGGCCTTAGGCAGCACTGGGTTGGGATATTTTCTTTTTTTTTTTTTAACAATTTATTGGGGCTCATACAATTCTTATCACAGTTCATACATATACATACATCAATTGTATAAAGCACTTCTGTACAGTCTTTGCCCTAATCATTTTTTTCTCTTTTCTTTTTTTACATTTTATTAGGGACTCATACAACTCTTATCACCATCCATACATATACATACATCAATTGTATAAAGCACATCCATACATTCCCTGCCCCAATCATTCTCAAGGCATTTGCTCTCCACTTAAGCCCCTCGCATCAGGTCCTCTTTTTTTTTTCCTCTCCCTCCCCTTTCCCCCCTCCCTCATGTGCCCTTGGTAATTTATACATCGTTATTTTGTCATATCTTGCCCTATCCGGATGTGCACTTACTTTTACATAAAACTCTTTCTCTCTTACACATGAGTTTCTGTGGAGTTGTTTGTCTCTAAAGTACCCAAACTAAATCAAAGCCTTTAAGACCCCAGATGCTATATCTTTTGATAGCCAGACACCATCAACTTTCTTTGCCACATTTGCATAAGCACCCATTTGTCTTCATTGATCTTATCCGGGAAGTGAGCACACAATGATAAGATTTTTTTGTTCTTTGATGCCTGATAACTAATCCCATCGGCACCTTGTGATCATGCAGACTGGTGTGCTTCTTCCATGTGGGCTTTGTTGCTTCTGAGCTAGATGGCCACTTGTTTACCTTCAAGCCTTTAAGACCCCAGATGCTATATCTTTTGATAGCTGGGCACCATCAGCTTTTTTCACCACATTTGCTTATGCACCCACTTTGTCTTCAGCGATTGTGTCAGGAAGGTGAGCATCATAGAATGCCAATTTAATAGAAAAAAGTATTCTTGCATTGAGGGAGTATTGAGTGGAGGCCCAATGTCCATCTGCTACCTTTAATACTAAACCTATAAATATATGCACATAGATCTATCTCTCCATCCTCATATAAAATATGTTTACATATGTACATGCCTTTATTTAGACCTTTGTAAATGCCCTTTGCCTCCTAGCTCTTCTATTTTCTTTTACTTTCCTCTTGTCCCACTATCATGCTGAGTCTTCATTTGTGTTTCAGTAATTCCTCTTGATTACACCCTACCCAGTCCTCCTACACCCTCCTCACCACCAGTTTGGATCACTTGTAATTCCCTTGTCCCTGGGTTTGTTAACACCATTTCCTTTCCCCCCACCTTCCCCTCTCCCATGTCCCCACCCCCAAGAACTGTCGGTCCCGTTGTTTTCTCCTCCAGATTGTTCATCCAGCCTTTCTTATTTAGACAGACCTGCGGAGATAATAACATGCACAGAAACAAGACAAAGCAAAACCAAGCAACAATATACAACAAAACGACAACAAACCAATGACAAAAAACAGCACAACAAGAAAGAAAAGCTTGTAGTTAGTTCAAGGACTGTTTGTTGGCCTTAAGAGGTGTTTTCCAGTCCAGTCTGTTGGAGCACCAAGTCCTGGTCCCAAAGTCCACCTTTGGTCTTGCCTGGGGACCCCACCGCTCCGTTCCCTTGCTGTTGTGTTGCACCCCCTTAGTGTTTTACCTTGGTGTGGCGGGATCAGATCAGGCGCAATTCCCACACTGTGTTTCCGGTGTTGTTTCCTGTAGGGCTATGGGTCAGTGAGGGATGTTGTGTCTCATAGTGGGGCCGGCCATGTGGTCCTCTCTGTGGACTGGTTTCTCTAATCGGAAACATTGTCCTCAAGGCCTGGTGGACCAGGATGTTCTCCACTCTCTGCTCCTCCCCCTTCATCTGCTCCCATGTGCTCTGATCAGACATGTCCCTCTTCTGGAGCTGCAGATTCAATGCCATCCTTTGAAAGAAATTCTTCTGGAGGGAGAGGACTCTGAAGGTTTTTTTGTGGGAAGGTTTTAGCTATTCCTTTAGGGTATCTAATTTTTTTTTAGTGGTCTTTGGTTATTTGTATCTTTATAAAAAAACAGCAGAATTTTTCATAGAGTCTCTTTTTATCTTTGTAATGTCCATAAGGTCCTTTATCTGTAATATTTATAATTTGACTTCTCTATTGTTTCTAGTCATATTGGTTACAAGTTTACTAATTTTGTTTATGTTTTTCTTTCATCTTTTTGCTTTGAATTTAAGTAGATTTTTCCAGAAACCTGATATCAAAGCTTAGTTATCTGATTAGAGACCTATCTTTGTGTTTAATGCTTTAAATTTCTAAGCGTGATTCAGTTGCTTCCCACAAATTAGATTGTGTTTTTATTTTCTTATGGTTCAAATACTTTATAATTTTATTCACAATTTCCTTTTTAATACACAGTTTATATAGAATTGAGGATTTTCCAAATATTTAAATTTAATTTTTTATTAAATTTTGCTATGACACAAGAGCATACTTTGTATAACTTCTGTTTTTTTTTCTTTAATTAAGATTTAGTTTGTTTTATAGCTCAGAACATGCGTGAATATTATATATGCACTTCAAAAAATGTATACTTTGCTTTTTTTCTGGTAGGATAATTTTTTAATGATATTAGGTCAAGTTATCTGTTTAGGCCTTCTTTATCCTTACTGGTTTCCTGTGTAGATTTGAAAGGTGTACCCCCCCCAAAAAACAAACCAGAATTCTTTTTTTCCCAAAGCTATATATTTAAAATGATTTTCCAAAACAACCTTATCACCTTCAAAATATTCTCCATTACACTTAATACATTTGTCAAATCTGCAATTACATTCTTAAAAATATTTTTCAAAGTCATCTGTTTGGATGGCTGACAGCATCTCCCTTGTTCTTTTTCTTCACCTCATCGAAGTTGTCAAATTGCTGTCCTTTCATGCCCCTCTTCATTCTCTGAAACAAAAAGAAGTCACACGGAGTGTGGTCAGGTAAGTAAGGTACATTCGGCAAGACAGGCATGCTGTTTTTGTCAAAAACTGGTATACGAAGATGACTGCATGAGCAGGTGCATTGTCGTAGTGGCAAAAGCAGTCGCCCATGTGCACACATCCTGCCTTTTTTGTCGCACACTGTTAGGCAACCTTTTCACAACCTCTAAATAGAAAGCTTGGCTTGGAGGGATGAACTCCAAATGCACTATCCCCCTGACATAAAAATACAAAACAAATGAGCATCATTTTGATCTTTGATTTTACTTGATGAGCTTTTTTTGGGTGAGGTGACAATGGCATCTTCCACTGGCTTGATTGATATTTGCTTTCATGGTCTTTAGAATAGCACCATATCCTCACCAGTATTGACCTTGGAAAAAAAAGTCTGGGTCGTTCTTTCAAAGTAGGCATGTTTCCACTTGATTTTCTTTATCCTGCTCAGTCAGAACCTGAGGCACAAATTTCACAGTGACCCTTCTCATTCCCAAATCTTCCATTAATAACCAAGCTCCAACATAGTCCAGATAACTTCCTCATCTCTTCATTGGTCCTTCATCAGTCTTCAAGCACAAGTGTATGAGTTTTGTCGACATTTTTCCCCATTTGGGAAGTTGATGACCATCCAGAAAGAGGTTTGTTATTAATTGACATCTCACCTTTTTTGAAACAAAAGCACTCACACACTTGAGTTTTCCCCATAATGCTGTCATTGTAAGCTGTGTTCAACATCACAAGTTTCTGCAGCATTTTCCTGAGCAGGAAACAAAATTTCAGAGTCACACACTGTTTTCTTAAATCAGCCAATGCAAAAACAAACAAACCCAGGTTTGAGCAAAACTGCTTTTTTTTTTTTGGAAAAAATTCACTGTGACCAGAGAGAATCTCCCCAGGTGAAGCCACTGGGTGCACTAACTCAGAGAAAGTTGCTTGATGCTTGCCTAGTGGGAGAAATACATAGTTGTACTATGAAAGTTTCACCCATAGGAGCTTGTTTCCCTTTGTGGGGGATTACTCCCTCATGCAATCCATTTTTAAGAGAGGAATATTAAAAATTGTAAGCATAATTTTGGCTTTGTCTATTTTTTTTGTTTTAGTTTTATCAAGGTTCCCCCTCATGTTTTGAAGCTGTTGTTAGGTAGATTCACAGTTGGAATTAGCATGTTTTCTTGGAAAAGAGACTTATTTTTCATTATAGCATTCCTTGTTCTGAAGGCTATTTAATTTGTTATTGCTCTACCTACTCCAGCTTTTTTTGTTGTAGCTCGTTTTACATGCTTCCCACCACCCCACTTCTTTGGTCTTTAGTCTATTTATGTCATTATACTTAATATGAACATTTTTGAAACAATATAGTTTGGGCTTTTAAAAAATCAATTTACAACTTTCTGCTTAAAAAAATCATTTTATTGGAGGCTCATAAAACTCTCATCACAATCCATACGTACATCCATGTGTCAAGCACATTTATACATTTTTTTGCCTCGTCATTCTCAAACATTTGCTTTCTATTTGAGCCCTTGGTATCAGCTCCTCATTTCCCCCCTCCCTCCCTGCCCCACTCACGACCTCTTGAAAATTTATAAATTATTATTATTTTGTCATGTCTTAGACTGTTCGATGTCCCCCTTCACCCACTTTTCTGTTCTTCATCCCCCAGGGAAGGGGTTATATGTAGATCCTTGTGATCAGTTCTGCTACCTCTCCTGGATTCTTTGTGTTTCCAGTTCCTATCTTTACCGGTGTACATCCTCTGGTCTAGCTGGATTTGTAAGGTAGAATTGGGATCATGATAGTGGGGAAGAAGCATTAAAGAATTAGAGGAAAGTTGTCTGTTTCAATCAGTACTATACTGCACCCAGACTGGCTGGCCTCCTCCCCGTCACTTTCTGCTTTTTTAATGGGTGTTTAGATTCATTTAAATAGTATGCCTACAGAAGAAAGGCCTGGTGATAAGGTTGCATAAAGATTACAGCCAAGAAAGCTCTAAGGGACCGTTTTATTTTGTAACACACAGTCACCATGATTTGGAATTGACTTGACAGCAATTGGGTTTTGTTTTATTTAGATCTCTGTTTTTTCCTCTTTTCTTGTTTTACTTTATTTTTAGTTAATTATTGCAAACTAATTGATATATTTACCTTTCTAGTATTTAGATTGGATTCTCTTCAAGTTTGTTGACTCTTCTCTGTCATCTCTACTCTGCCACTTAAGCTATGCAGTGATTTCTTTACTGTGGAAATAATTAACTCACAAAAAAATCATTGCAACTTCAAATGTGTTATTCTACCATCATCCTTAATCTACATCCAAATTTTTCCATCACTTTTAACAGATTACCGTATCCTTTTAGGCAAGTAGTGAAACTCTTATTTCAAGTACTGTATTATTTAATTCAGTGACCAGATGCAGGAGATAGTGGTGAAAGTGAAAAAGTGTCTGTGATTAGGGCAAAGAATGTACAGATGTGCTTTATACAATTGATGTATGTATATGTATGGACTGTGATAAGAGTTGTATGAGCCCCTAATAAATTGTTTAAAAAAAGAAAAGAAAAGAAAAGATTTGATTGCCTAGCCCCCAAAAAATAAATAAATAAAAAAAATTTTTAAAGTTAAAAAAAAAAAGTGTCTGAAGTCACTCCTAGGATTTCACTTGGGTGTTAGGGTGGTTGTTAATACTTATACCTGAGGGACGGAAAGGATTCGGGAAATGACGCCACATTTGGGCACATGAAGGTGAAAGTAGTTGGGGAAACATAGGATGCCTTTCATTGCACTTGGGGTCGATGTTAAGGATATTCAGTAATGATAAAGTTAACAAACAAACAAAAACCTCACTACCATCAAGTTGATTCCAGTTCATAACAGCTCTATAGGACAGAGTAGAACTGCCCCTTTGGCTTTCTGAGTCTGTGGTAGTCACCTAATCTGGTGCCAATTTAAGTATTAAGAGTATAGAGGTGGAGTCTAGGCTGTCAATCTGGAGATAGCCAATGAGATTTCTGTGTGGGCATGGCTTTCCCCTGAGAATTCTGGGAAATCTGGTACTTCCTCCTTGGCGGTGGAAGATACTTCTCTCTCTCTGCCACTCCCTGGGAGACACTGCAGAAGACAAGCCACATGGACACAACCAGACCTCAGAAGCTGGAGAAGCCACAGAGAGACCCCTTGCCAGCACTGAGATGCTTGTAGTGCCACTGGACCCAAAAACTTCCGACCCACTGGCTTGTGATCATCCTGCATTTGGCTTCATTGCATGTGTCTCGTGACTCTGAAGAGGACTTTATAGATTGGTATCAGGCGTATGGGCTAATATCAGATTTATGGCCTTGGACTGGACTGGGTTGGGATGTTTTCTCAGTGTTCAATTCCTCTTGTATATAAACCTCTCCCTTATATACATATGTGTGTCCAGGGATTTGTATCTCTAGTCTACCCAGACTAACACAGAGACTTTAAAATCTGTGTGGAAGTAAACAGCCTCATCTCTCTCAGAGCAGCTTGTAGAGCTGTGGTTAAGATTAGTGTTCTACAAAGTGCAGGTTGTGAAACCTTGTATCATGACCTCAATTTTGTAGGTTATACCAACATTTAAAAAATTGAAATGTAAAATTTAAGAAGCAACATAATAAGTAAATATTTAATGAAACTTGTATTTCAGTGTGCTTATGTGTGTACATCAGATTGGATGTGAATATTATTTCTTGCTGTGGATTGTTTAAAAAAGTTGTTTAAGCCATCATAATGAAACTTACCAGGTAGAATATGAAAAAAAGCTCTAGAGGACTGGGGTACTTGGATGGGAGAGGAAGCAGAGTGCTACCCCAGGTCTGGGGAAGTGGAGTTCATTAGACCTTCAGGGGAACCTCTGGCTTGGTGGGTGTCCAATGGAACGGGACCATAAATTTAGTACCTCGATGCCCCCATTGCATTGATGTGACAGGTTATGCTCTGTTGAACAGGGATCTGTATTTGAAAGAATTGATCCAGAATGCTTTTTCCTGGCACCAGCCCCCATTTTCCATGTAAACAGGCTTCCACCGAATGGGAGCTCAAACTGTGTAGAGTAGCAACTCATGGGTTATGGCTGGAGGTGGCACTGTCCTCGAATAGAGTCCTCCTCATACTGACCTGCTTGGAGTTCTGGGTCACTGGAAAAATCGTTGGGGGGATGATTGACAAAGTTTTTCTTTTTTGTTTCTTTGTTGTTGTTGTTTTTCCTTTTGTTTGTTTGTTTGCTGGTTGGTTTGTTGCTGTTGTTGTTGGTCTTAGGGGTTTTCGTTTTTTTGTCATAACAGGACTGCCACAGTAAACCAGAGTCGTGCATATCCCATGGACAAGCAGATGGATTCTGGGCTCCCCCTTAACTCTAGCCCCAGTACAAGAACAGTTGGTTCTGATAACATGGCTCTGCTTGATACTCACCTTCATGAAATGATCACTGAAGATAAGGGCGATACAGCAAAGTGTGGTGAAGGAAGCAGATGGTGCCCAATTATCAATTGAAATAGTGTCTGGGGTCTTACAGATTTGTATTCAAACAAGCAACCGTCTAAGTGAGAAGTCAACTAAGTCCACATGGAAGAAGCACACCAGCTTGGGTGATCCAAAGATGATGACAACAACACAATCTAAATATGGTGAAGGGAAAAGTATCAGAGCTTAAATGTGAACGCTTAGTTTGTAGAAGGTTATGGAGGCTAGGAGGAGCCCAAAACCCCATCTGCAGAGTATCCAGTCATTTAGCCTTTGGCAGAGCCCTCTTGCACCAGGCCAGGGACTCAAACAGCTTTACTATCGGACAGAGATCATGTAAACTTGATTATGGTAGCTCTTGACCCAACTTAAATCTGTTCCAGGCTCAAGTATATCTTGCTTGTTCCATGACAAAAATTTCTTCCTGGCTTTTAAAATATTGACGGCAGTCTTTTCTTTCTTACTCATCTTTCTTACTTGTCCACGGGTATTTTTATCTGTATATTGTTATCCTTTCATCCTTGCCATTTATTTTGTTTTTATTGCTTCTATTGGGTTTCCCAGTTTAGAAAGCACAGAAGAGTAGATGCATGGACACAATAACTGCAGCAGTGGTTGATCGGGGATGAAGGAGGCAGTGGGAGATGGGGCCAGTGGGGGTGGGGAGCAAGCAATGAATGCAGGAGCGAGGAGGGAAAACTAGAACTGGTTGTGATTATGTGTATACAATTCATTTTAAAAGTGAATGAACCATGGGAGTGTGTAACATATGGAGACTATATCAAGAAAACCAGGGTGGCATGGGGGTTGGGGAGAGGAAAGGGAAAAAGAAACTTAAGCTTGACCAAGCGTTACCATAGGGAAAGGGGAAAGTTGTTGCCTGGGGGCATTGCGTTTGTGTTAAGGGTAGTAGAGTAATTTGGAAAAGGATAGCAATGCTGGTTGTACAATATGAAGGGCAAAATAAATGTCACTGAACTATATAAGTAGAAATTTTGGAATTGGAGAATGTCTTATATATATATTTGCCACAATTAGAAATAAAAAATTACATGAATAGCAATGACTACAAGGAAGAAGAAAATGTTCTGGAATTGAATATGGTGACTGTGTTAGTCTGGGTTGGCTAGAGAAACAAATGTGTATAAGAAAGAGCTTTATATATAAGAGCAGTTGAATATTGAGAAAACATCCCAGCCCTGTCCAGATCAAGTCCATAAGTCCAATATTAGCCCATACGTCCAATACCAATTTATAAAATCCTCTTCAGACTCATGAAACACATACAATGATGCTGAATGCAGGAAGATCACAAGTAGTGGGTGGAATGTCCTGTGGCTTCAGTGGGGGTGGGGGGTGAGCATCTCAGCACTGGCAGGGATCTCCAGGTGGCTCCTCTGGCTCCAGAGCTCTAGCTTAGCTCCATGGGGCTTATCAACAGGAATGTCTCACAGGAAGAGAGCATGTATCTGGTCTCCAGTGAGCTATTTATCTCCGGAGCGCCTCCAAATGAAGTCATCAGTCTGCGACCTGTTTGACGGGCCAGACCCCACCCCTTTGCAAGTTGACAGTAGTTTATGTAACTGATACAGCCTTGAACATAAATAATTATGTGGTCACGGGTTTCATTGGAAGCGTATTAAACTTACCATTTTGGATTTTTCTTCATGTTCTCTTAGAAAGTGATCCCTCTCTTTGAGAGAGAATTCTACGGGACTTAGACTCAGCTATCATGGCTGCTGCCTCCCCACTGAGAAGCCTGGAGGATGAGGTGCTGTGCCCCATCTGCCTGGACTACTTGAGAGACCCGGTAACCATTGACTGTGGCCATGTCTTCTGCTACCACTGCATTATTAAGGTCTGTGAAGCGGCCCGGCAGCCCCTGTGTTGTTCTCTTTGCAAGACAGCCTTTAAGAAAGAGAACCTCCGTCGTGTGTGGCAGCTGGCCAGCTTGGTGGAGAACATCTGGAGAATGAAGGTAGATGAGGAGAGCCAACCTCAAGAGGAAAGAGCGCCCGAGCAACGCGCAGAGACGATATGTAGGCAACATCTGGAGAAGCTCCATTACTACTGCAAGGACGACCAGCAGCTCCTGTGCGTCATGTGCCGCGAGTCCCGGGAGCACAGACACCATGCTGCCGTTCTCCTGGAGAAGGCTGCGCAACCTTATCGGGTAAGAAGCGTATTGAAGCCCAGTTCTGTAGTTGTTCCCCAAATTCTACAGTATCTTATAGTTCGGATTCTTCAGTGTTGTGAGTCCTTGGTAAATGCTAACTTTTGAAATAGGATAAGAAATACAGTCTGCTTCTTTATCCTTTGTAATAAGTCTATCCCATTGCTTTGAAGTGTTGGTTTCTGAGACCTTGGTATCTGGTCCAGCCAGCACACCCAAGAGCCCATTTGGCATACAATTTCAAACGTGTGCTCTGCAGCACATACTCAACGACCATCAAGTTGATTCTGGTTCATAGCGACCCTGTAGGACAGGGTAGAACTACCCCTTGGAGTGTCTGAGACTGTAACTGTTTACAGGAGTAGAAAGCTCTGTCTTTCTTCTGCGGAGCAGCTGGTGGTTTCAAACTACTGACCTTGTGTTTAGCAGTCCATCACGTCACTACTATGCTACCAGGGCACCTCTTCAAGCACCATCATCTTTATGAAAACACTTTTTGAAGATGTGTTTTTTTTGGTTTTTTTTTTATTGCTGAGACATGCAGAGTTTTTATTTATTACGTTTAAGCTAATAATTAATATCCAGCTCTAGAATAGATCCAGAGATAGAGCTGCAGGCAGGAGATTAGTAGTTGGGTTCAAGGGGAGGAGGGGGCACAACCATGAGAACACAGCAGGCTGCTCTGTTGGCAAGGTCTACATATCGAGGGCCAGCTTATGTGTGCAGGTACCTGAGGTGGTGGGGAGGGGCTTGTCATTACACATGGTTGTCAATCAAGGATCTCATGCCAATTTCTTTAGATGTGTGCGTGGTGGTCACAAAGGTCAGGTAAGTAGGGGCCTCCCTTGCCTGCGCGCTCCCCCTTCCCCCAGGATGAAATAGTATTCTTATAAGTTCCTAAGGGTGGAGCAATTACAGCGTGCCATTTGGGGTTGGATAGAGGCAGGATGTTGAGACCCCTAGAAATAATAGTCTCCATCACTGTTGCTCCTAGCAGCCTGCCTCCATTAAACCCATTAACATGCAGGATCCTCATTTGCTTCACAATGGTGCTTTCACCAGATTCTCCAGCACCCAGCAGCAGCAGCCGCTGGCAGTGCACAGCCCACTGGCCCTGTAGCCTCGCAGCCCAGCCCAGCGGCCCTGTAGACCTGCTTGTCCTTCAGCAGCTGTTTCTCGGTCTTCTTGCTGGCCTAGTGCTGCGCCTTCTCTCTGCACTGGTCTTCAGTTTTGCTGTTGCAAATATCCTGTATAAATTTTCTTTTAGAATTTAATCTCGGTTTGAAAATAATTGACAATCTATTGGGGCATGAGGGTTGGTGGGGGTGGGGAGGAGAGAGGGAAAAAAGGAGCTGATCCCAAGGGCTCAATGGAAAGTAAATGTCTAGAAAGGAACGACGGAATATATGTACGAATATGTCAGATACAATTGATGTTTGGTTTGTAACAAGAGTTGTAAGAGCCCTCAATAAACTGATTTAAAAAATAATTTAATCTTGGGAAAATGTTATTTTTTTCTGAGATACTAGTATTTTTCTTTATTTGCTAAAGAAGAAAGATATAATTTATCCCTTTCTCTTTGATTGACAGGAATCTTAAAATCAATTTAATCATTTAATAATAAACCAATTGGATAAATTGAATAGTTTAGAATGACAGCTTTCCTCACTTCTTTCAGTTGATCTCTTTTTTTCTATTTCTGTGTTGTTAATTAATTTTAGCATAAATTATCTGTTAATTTTAATAAAGATATATTTAAATTTTTGAAATACAGGGTACATTTTGGTGGTGGAAAAACCCCAGGTGAATATAAATCAAAATTATGCCCTTAATTCTTACTTGTAATGGGATAGATTGTTTTATCTAAATTCTAAGAAATAACTCCAAGTCAACTGTGTTAGGTTGAGTTTTCCAGGGAAACAAATGACACCCATATGTATAAGAAAGAACTCTTATTAAGAAAGAAATGTATATCGAGGAAGCAACCCAACCTCGTTTAATACAAGTCCATAGGTCAGATACTAGTTGGAGGCCCTTCCATGCTCATGCACCTGCTTGCTAATAACACAGGAAGGCAAAGTGGGAATCTGGGAAGTCACAGGCCAGTGGGTGCAGGGTTGAAAAATCCAAGGTTAGCAGGAACATACATGGCAGGCCACCCAGCAGTCCCCAGAGTCAGCAGGTCATATGGGCCACCAGCTCCAGAAGCTAGGCACAGGATCCAGTCACACAGGGAGAAAAGGAGGAAAAGAGAGGCCAGATCTCCACATCATCTCTTATTGGTAGGAAAAGAGAGACCAGACCTCCATGTCATCTCTTATTGGTAGGAAGAGAGACACCAGATCTCCACATCATCTCTTATTGGTAGGAAGAGACCAGACCAGACCTCCACATCACCTCTTACTGGTAGGAAGAGAGACACTAGATCTCCACATCATCTCTTATTGGTAGGAAGAGACCAGACCAGACCTCCACATCATTTCTTATTGGTAGGCTACCCCGCCAAGGAGACGTCATTCGACTATGCCCTGACTGAGAGGTTGGACTCAATCCGTGCCTTCCCACAGGTACAACCACATTAACACAAAAACTATCGCACCAACATAGCACACTCACTGTATTTCTTTACCATTAGGTAGAGTGGAAACTGTGCCACATGGCTATTACTATCCAATGTAGAGCCAAAACGGCCCTGGCAGTGCCGTGGTCAATGCTTAAGCCCACCCTTCAGTTCCATGGGAGAAACCCTGGCAGTCTGCTCCTGCAAAGACTATAGTGACCCAAACCACCCAGGGCAGCTCTGTTACAGCGTCACTCTGCAGAAAGCAGTAGTGACGGAAGACCTGATAAGCTATGAGACGACATCAAGAATATCATACACGAAGAAAGCAAACGATCATTAAGATGAAGTCAAAGAGCTGAATAGACATTTTCAAAGGGCAGTTTGAGAAGACAAAGCAAATTGTTATAATGAAATATGAAAACTTAGAAAAACAAAAAGGAAGTGCGCACTCAGCATATCTTAAACTGAAAGAACTCAGGAAAAATATCCAAGCTGCTAGTTGCAATAGTGAAAGATTATATGGACAAAATATTGAACAATGCAGGAAGCAGAAGAGAAGATGGAAATAATACAGTCACTGTACTAAAAATACCTAGTCAATATCCAGCCATTTCAAGATGTAGCATATGAGCAAGAAACTGGTATTGAAGAAATAAATCCAAGCTGCACTGAATACAGCCCCAAACAGGGCCCCAGATTGGATGGAATACCAATTGAAATGTTTCAACAAACTGATGAAGCACTGGAAGCATTTACTTGTTTATGCCAGGAAACTTGGAAAGAAGGCACATGACCAATTATCTGGAAGAGATCTGTATTTGTACCCATTCCATAGAAAGGAGACCCAACAGAATATGCAAACTGTAAAAGAACATCAGGAATATCACATGCAAGTAAAATTTTGCTGAAGATTATCCAACAATGGTCGCAACAGTACATTGACAGGGAGCTGCTAGAGGTTCAGGCCAGATTCAGAAGATGATGTGGAACAAAGGATATCATTGCTGATGTTAGATGGATCATGACGAAGCAGAGAATACTAGAAAGATGTTTACTTGTGTTCTATGAATTATGCAAGGGATTCGACTATATGGCTCATAACGAATTATTGATAGCCTTGAAAAGAATGGGAATTTGAAAACACTTCATTGTGTTCAGTCAGAATGTGTACATGGATCAAGAGACAGTTGTGGCAACAGAACAAGGGACTACTACCTGGTTTAAAATCAGGAACGGTGCCTCGGTTGTATTCGCTCACCAGACTTATTCAATCTGGATGCTGTCCAAATAATCAGAGAGCCTGAATTGTATAAAGAGGAATGTGGCTTCAGGATTGGAGGAAGGCTTATTAACAGTTTGTGATGTGTGGATGCCACAACCTTGCTTGCTGAAAGTGAGGAGGATTTGAAGCACTTGCGGATGAAGATCGCGTTTTGTCGTCTTAAGTCTGGAGAGTACAACTCAATGTAAAGAAAACCAAAATCCTCACAACTGAGCCAATAGGTAACATTATGATAAAAGGAGAAAAGATTGAAGTTGTCAAGGATTTTGCCTTGGTTGGGTCCATAATCAGTGCTCATGGAAGCAGCAGTCAAAGGATTAAAAGATGTGTTGTATTAGGTATCAATGCTCATGGAAGCAGCAGTCAAGTAATTAAAAGATGTATTAGGTAAATCCTGCTGCACATGACCTCTTTTTTTATGCAATAAGTTTTATTTAGCTTAGTCAGTCTCAACATTCAGTACAAAAAGAGTTTACAGAGAATAGAAAGTGCATTAATAAAAGCCAGTCTTTTACCAAAAGAAAACAAAATATTGATTCCAGATATTTTACGCTTGAGTAATGTACTGCAGTGCATTGTCTGGGTACCTGCTGGTAAGAGGAAGGAAGGGAAGGAGAGAACCTCTCACTGATCTCGGAGAAGTCAGTAGAGGTCCCTGAGCCCGGCGGTCTTTCTTGCTTTCTGCATTAGTGCCTTCAGCTGAAGCTACTTACAGGACAGAAGACGTACATGCTTCAGGAAGACATCCAGCTCTATTACTCCCTGCCACGAGGCTTCTTCCATGTAAAAGATGTTGTCTTCGATAGCATTTTCCTCTGCATACAGATTCAAGATCTGTTTGAAGAGTGGAGCCGTGACATGATAACTTCATCGATATCCTTGTTTTCAGACTGATTTTCCATTTTTTTTTCCAGGGCAGAGCTGAGTTCTTCATCCTCCTTTTACAAAAGTTCTATGTTTTTATCAACTTCAGCTACCTTTTGGTCTAGATTTTTTGGTCTTAGCCATTTCTTCTAGTTTCTGGTGACCTTTTTCAAGTCTTCCTCTGGTCGCTTCAAGGCGTTGAGCTCTGCCAGGGCACGGTCCCTTTCCTCCACCCCCCAACATCTCAGCTTGTCATTGACTGCAGAGGCTCGGGAGGCTCGATGGTGTCCTCACTGATTGTGCCATCCCTACTGGGACCCACAGTGGTCACAGGAGGCTGAGAGGGGGTACTGGGCACTTGTGTGGCAGCATACTGGCCACCAGGGGGGTCAGGGCAACCTGGGTAACCACTGAGATCGGGAGGGTTTCCAGACGGGTATGCAGAGATTCCACTTGGCATGCCTGGCATGTCGGAAGTATTTGATGGCCCTGTGGCCTGGGACAGTGGAGAGCATGTTGGAATGACAGGGCGAGAGAAGACGGGGGCTCCTCTCCAAGCACCACAATCATGACCTGGATAAGTCCCAACAAGCTTAACTGCGGGTGTTTCCGTTCGTGTAGATAAGGAAGATATATTTTTCCATTTACATCAACGTGCTTTCCTGTTTTCATAGTCATTTAATTAATAGTCCTGGACTATTTACTAGTCACTGGTAAGCTTAACAGATAGGAAGATTCTGTTGATATGTGTCCAGTAGCCAGAGGCATATTGGAATGGCGTATTTATTACCTCCGTAAGGCACAGGAATTGTTCCAGTGAGGTTCATTAACTCCCTGGAACGGCCATCATTAAATACATAGGAATCCAATACAGGTTTGAGATCTTTGTGTAGAGTAATAACACTGTCAGTTTCACGTACAGTTAGGTCTCTGTATTTGTACTTGGACACCATTTCTTGAGCTGGCTTTCTGACATCACCATGGCGGCCGCCTCGTGACTCCCGTCCCCACAGACGGAGGCTCCTCCGCTCCGGGCTGCCCCAGGTCACCGCACACAATTGCAAGCAGAGTAGCTAGCCTCCCAAGCCCGTTTAGCAACAGCCAGCCAACACAGTACTTCCACTTCCTGAATGTCTCTTTTTAAAGTGCTGAAAAGCAAGGATGTTACTTTGAAGATTGGGGTGCACCTGACCTGAGGCAGGGTATTTTCATTTGTTTCGTATGCATGTGAAAGTTGGACATTGAATAAAGAAGACCAAAGAAAAATCGATGTATTTGGACTATGGTGCTGGAGAAGAATATTGAAGGTCCCAGGACTGCCAAAAGAACAAACGGATTTTTTCTGTCTTGGGAGAAGTACCGCCAGAATGCTCCTTGGAGACAAGGATGGTGAGACATTGCCTCACAAAGTCTGGACATTGTGTCAGGAGATGGCAATCCCTGGAGAAGGACACCATGCTTGATTAAGTGATGGGGCAGCAGAAAGAAGAAAAGAAGGAAGGGCCTCAGTGAGATGGATCGAAGCAGTGGCTGCAACAATGGGCTCAACTTTAAGAATAATTGTGAGGATGGGGAAGGACCGGGAGGTGTTTGGTCCTCTTGTACATAGTGTCACCGTGAGTGGGAACCAACTAAGAAGGCACTTAACTACAGTAACGTGAGTCAGAACCACCTCCACTGCACTACACTGACGGGGCCAAGGCTTTCTGATTACACTCCAAGGTCACATTTATTTTTCCGTTGAGACTGCTTGTTTCTTGATCTTGAGGTTATCCATGCTTTTTTCCAGAGTAAAGTTCTAAACCACCTGAAGGTTCTGAAGGGAGACAGGGACAGGATTCAGACTTTCCAGTCCACAAGAGACCATAAGATTCAGGCACTGCTGGTGAGTGATCCTTAGTGAATAGTCTGTGTACATGAACATACCAAGGAGTCGAGGAAAAAGGGAGTGGAGGGTGATGGAAGGGACCTGTGTTCTGAATTTATCCCCAGAAGACCTCACAAGTGTTTTGACGTTTCCTAGTTTCTCAGGAGAAATCATCTTTCTCTCTCTGCATTTACTGTAGGCCAAGTTCCAGCGCCACAGACAAGACATCGTGTCAGTGTTTGAACAGAGCCACCAGTTCTTGAGAGAACGGGAACAGTACCTGTTGGCCTGGCTGGAGGGCTTAGAGCAAGATCTCACTGAAGGGAGGAACAGCCAGGTGTCCAAGAGTGCTGAGGAAGTCACCCGGCTTGGGAGCCTGATTTCAGAGTTGGAGAAGAAGGCTCGGGAGTCAGCGCTTGACCTTTTGCAGGTAGGGGACCATCTGAACTATATCTGGGTATTCTTGGTCCCAATTTCACTGTACCCCATCCTTAGCAAGAGTTTCAGACAAGAAGCTTGGGGAGAGAAATGGTTTATTCTCCCTTATCGAGTTATTGGTGAATCAGTCAACCACTAAGTTTTAAATCTCAAATTGCAATGGGCAGAGGACTGTGCTATGCACAGGCCTTACAATGAAATAGTAAAACCTGTACATTTATAATTAGAGCAAATATCAAGTACTAGATTTTGTAGCCAGAGTGAAGGCCATAGGAAGTCTGGAAAGACTAGCGTTAGTTATGAAAGTCTTTGTAATGAAAGGGGCTTATTCTTGACCTTTAGGAAACGGTCAAGATTTATTTAATGAAAAGGTGGAACTGAGTATTCCATTTAATGGAGCAAGGAGTTGGTGGGTAATGGGGGGAAAGGCTGTAGATTAGAATTCTGTGAATGAATTTGGTGATACACTTGGTATATGTGTGGGGAAATGGATAAGAGGTGATGAGCACATAGGAGGAAGATACAGAGTGAGAGGAGCTAGTTTTGGGAGGAGTTAAAGTGAAGAAGAAGGTAAAGAGAAAATGAGATGTAGGTAAGATGGAGCCAACAGAGGCTTTCCATGGCAGTTTGGGCCTTTAGTCTTAACTGACAATAAGGTTTAAAAAATTTTTTTTAATTTTGCATGTAATTTTTTAAAACAATTTTATTAGCACTTCATCCACATGTCATACAATTCAATAATTCAATCCTATCAAGGAGAGTTGTACAATTATCACCACATTCAATACTAGGACATAATCTTCCTTAGTACTCACTGATTAATGTAATTTTTCTCTAATTGTGACAAAAATATACGCAAAAAAACCTCTTCAAATAAACGAGCAGTCATCTAGCTGTGAAGCAACAAAGCCCACATGGAAGAAGCACACCAACCTGTGTGATCATGAGGTGTCAAAGGGATCACGTATCTGGCATCAAAGACCCAGAACAAAAAGTCATAACAATGTGATAAGGGGGAGCGTGGAGTGGAGACCCAAAGCCCATCTATAGACAGTTTGGCATCCCCTTACAGAAAAGTCATAAGGAAAGAGATGAGCCAGTCAGCACCGATGAAACATACAACTTTCGTCTAGTTCTTTAATGCTTCCTCCTCTTCTCTATCATGCCCCAATTCTACCTTACAATCTGGCTAGGGCCAGAGTATAGACACTGATACAGACATGAACTCGCAACACAGGGAGTCCAGGACAGATAAACAACCCCTCCGGACCAACAGTGAGAGTAGTGATACCAGATGGTAAGGGGAAGGTAGGGGGAGAAAGGGGGAACCAATCATATGAGCAACATATTACCCTCTTACAGGGGTACAGACAACAGAAAAGTGGGTGAAGGGACACAGACTGGTGTAAGACATGAAAAAAAATTTATAAATTATCAAGAGTTCATGAGGGAGGGAGGGTGGAAGGAGAGGAAATGAGCTGATACAAGGGCTCAAGTGGAAAGAAAATATTTTGAAAATGATGGCAACATGTACAAATGTGCTTAACACAATGTGTGTATGTATTGTGATAAGAGCTGTATGAGCCCCCAATAAAATGATTTTTAAAAAATTATTTAATTTCACAACTTCTACATGTATAATTCAGTGCTGTTGATTATATTCTGTGTTGTACAACCATTAATATCCTTTTCTAAATTATTCCACTACTATTAGCATAAACTTAGTGCCCCCTAACCAACAACTCTTTCCCCTTCGCCCATGGTAATCATTGATCAATTAAAAAAAAATTTTAGTACTTGTCTTGATAAAGCATTCACACATCATACACTTCCATGGTTAAATTGCTTTTACTTATTTATTTAAAAATAGATTTAAAAGAGTTGTGTATACATCATCACGATCAGTTCCAGTGCTCCCTCCCCACTTCTGCATTCATTGTTTGCTCCCCAATTCCCCACCCCGTCCCTCCTCCACATTCCTGATAAAGATAAACCTTTGCATCCGTATTGTGTCAATAGGATTTTTATATTATCTAGAAAAATAGGATTATTTAGAGTGATTAATATGTTCCATAGATAGGTTTACAGGAGAGAATGAAAGGAAGATGGAGCCTTCTAAAAGATTCTGCTAAGAGAGCCTTACAGAAAGGAAAGGGGCATTACTCTGAGACTGAAGTAAAATGCTAAAGCCTGCGTTTTTAGAAGATGAGCCGATGTGGCTTTTCAATGTTCCTCTGTTACCATGACTCCTGGGACCCTGATTTCCATGACAGTGTCTGTGTTCCTCTTCCTTTTCAGGACCCACCCGATGTCAAAAGCAAGTAAGTGCTACTTGGTTTGTTCCTGCCACATTAATGGATGAATGGCGAAAGGGTTATTTGGAGGGAAAAGAAGTTCTTCCACAGGGTTGAAAGGTTTTCCGTAGAATGGGGAGGGAGTAGAAAAACTGTTGTCATAGAACGCATGTTGGGATGGCTAAGAGATAAATTATATGGGAGCAGTGCAAACAAACAAACAAAACCCCAGAGAAACCAAACCTGCTACGATCGAATGGATTTGGGCTCATGACGACCATATATAAGGTTTCCGAGACTATCAATCATTACTGGAGCGAACAGCCTCCTTTGTCGCATGCAGAGTTGCTGGTGGTTTGACCTTAAGACTGACAGACCAGTGTGTAACCCACAGCACTATCAGGGCCTCTTTAATGGGAAAGGATTAGAGAAAATTTAGGATTCTAAATTCCTTTCTCATACGCTTACTTTTTCTTCTTCCTGCTACTCCTGACCAATGTCCTCTGTATTCTTGCACCATCAGATTGTCCTCCCTGCTAATACAATCCTTCTTCCTGATATCCTACTTCCTGTCCTTCCAGAGGAAGGGATATGCCTCACTAAAACACACACTTTCTGCCCTTTGGCAGCTAAGAAAACAGGGAGGGGGCAATTACGATATAACACAGTTTTCATCCAGCAGGAGCCCTATTGGGCTGCTAACTGCCAGTTCAGCACTTCAAACCCACCAGCCTCTCCTCAGGAGAAAGGTGAGTTTTCCACTCCTGTAAAGAGTAACTAGCTCATAAACTCACAGGGGCATTTCTGCCCTGTCCTGTAGAGTAACTATGAGTCGGCATTGATTGGGTGGCAGTGAATTTGGAGTTTGGGATTTATCCAGTGGCTCTTTCCTTGATATGTAATTTGCTATATCTCCATGTTTTCCTTTGTACATTTATTATCTAGCTATTTCATATTGGTCATTACATTTTCATTTCTTGGTATCTCGCAGAAGTCAATTAAACACTCTTCCTAGCAGTGAGTTTTTGTCTATTTTTCTTGTATCCTTATACTTTTTACTTTCATATTTCGATGCTTCTCCCTCCTCACCTGCATGGCCTTTGTTCCTGCTGCTAGCTATCATGAAGTTGGTCCCCATGACACCATCACCACCTCAGGGTGACGGTATGCACAAGAATACTGGACCACTTGGACCCAATGAGTTTTCATTGGCTGGTTTTGGGAAGTCGATTGCCAGGCTTTTCTTCCTGGTCCAGCTTAGTTTGGAAGCTCTGCCAGAACCTGCTCATCATAATAAACCCAAACCTTCTCTGGCAGATGAGTGACATTTCAGGAGGATTAGCTAGGCACCCAACTTAGGTCTCTCACATGGAAGGCAGGAATTTTACCAGCTAAGTATCCGTGCTCTCCACGTGACTTTTAAGGAAAGTTATATCTTAATTGGTTACAATATTTTTATTAATATAAAAGATTATAATATTTTATGAATCTAAATACCCTCTATTATTTAATATTTTGGCTGAGGCCATTCCTGTCTGATAAAACCAACACCTCAAATTTCTTTCATTTTGTATTTCATTTCTATAACTCTTCAGCTGTTTACTAGCAGCATTGACTGAGGAGCATTTATTGTATTTGACCAATTCGGTCTCTCTTCTGCACCTCCCTGATTCTTATGAGGCCTTCTCCAGCTCTCTGAATCTCCTCTTTCAGCTATTGACTGAACTCTGCTGGAGTCCCTCTGTTCCTCCAGGTGAGTCTCTTTGGAGATGGCCCACTTAGATCTTTCCATGGCTCCATACCTGACCTACTAGTTACATACGGTGATGCTCTACCCTCAAAAAGTTCAGTTTACACTAATTGTGGATACGCTACCCAATCTGCTGTCAGCACAGCACCTTCGGACCGAAACAAGCGCCACACACCCATCTCTGCTCCTGTCATTGCTTTCCACCAGCAGCTGTAGCAACAGAAACCCCTCTTAGTTAAGGTGTGCAGAAACCCCTCTTAGTTAAGGTCTCTGAAGTGTCCTCACTCGCTGGAAGAAGAGCACTCACATCCTCTTCCCATGGGGATGGAAGGAAAGCCACAACACACTGAAACCTCTCCCCAGAAAAACAAGTCTTTATTGCCAGCCTCCTTTCAGTGGGAGATGCTGACCCCCTTGTTGGGGTGAGGGGGTTTGGGGTGGGAGTAGGGTGGAATGATCTAGCAGAGTTTCAAAGGCAGATGGCTACACTTGATCCTGGATTATGGGCTATAGTGCAAAAAATTTTAATTTCTTGTGAGGTGTGGGGGCAGTGCTGAGTAGTGTTGCTGTTGTTTGAAAAGGGCAGTGTGCCAAACAAGTTTGGGAATGTATAGTACTTTAAATAATAGTAGGCCACCCACAGTGAAATTTTGGACAGCTGGGTTAGAGTGTTAGAATGGGACAATTCTTGGGACCAGTTTTCATAGTTGGGGATACCAGTCCCCACCCTGAAGTGTCCTGTATTCTTGCCTGTACCTTGATCAATCTTTTTGCCCCCTGTATCTTAGGATTTAAAAATAATTGGGAATTTTAATTTCTGATTATTATGTGTTCTTCCCCCAGAGTATGCTTCTTCTATTTAAATAATTTTTTCACACTCCTGTAGCTTACTATGCAAAGAAAAATGACCTGTATTGTATATTTTACTGGATTATTGATTTGGTTCTCTCTTATTTTTTTGCTTTATATTTCCATACCTCTAAGTTAACTTCTTAAGAAGTCAAAGCATTAATAGTATATTTCTGAGACCTCCCAAGGTGGGAAATGACTTTTTACCTGCTCTTTAAAGCCTTTTGTATAAGTGATAGATTGATGGGTAGAGAATCGATAGACTGATGGGTAGAGAATCTTTGAAAGTCCTGGGCAGCGTAAATGGTTAAGCACTCAACCACCAAGTTAGTCTGGGTAGACTAGAGAAACAAATTCATGGACACTCATATGTGTGTAAGAAAGAGCTTTATATAAAGGAGCAATTGAACATTGAGAACACATCCCATCCCAGTCCAGCTCAAGTCCATCAGTCTGATAGCCAATATGTCTGGTCCATAAATTCCTCTTTGGACTCACGCAGCACATGCAGTGATGCTGAATGCAGGAAGATCATGGCTAGTGGGTCTTGTGGATCCAGTGGCAATGGAAGCATCTCAATGCTGGCGCGGGTCTCCATGCGTCTTCTGCAGCTCTCATGAGTGTCTCAATAGCAGGAAAGGGAAGGCAAAGAGAGTGGGTCTGGCCTTCAGTGAGCTATTTTTCTCCCTCATGCCTCTAAATGAGATCAGGCTGCAACCTGATTGACAGTCTGGACTCCACCCCTTTGTTACGTTGACAGGAGATTATGTAAGTGCCACAGCCACCGATCAAAAGGCTGGCTGGTCAAATCACCCAGCCTTTGAAGACAGGCCTTGAAAACTTTAATGAGTGGGTCTACCCTACACACATGAGACTGTCTTGAATTGGAATTTACTAGATGGCAACTAACAGAATACTTGGATCATGGCTTCCCCCCTCCCCCAAAATGTCTATTATTCTTTGACCCTGGTCTTAAAACTGACCACTTGAAAATGCTACTTTTAGTCATTCGCATTTCTTCCCTCTGTGTGTGTGTGTGTGTGTGTGTGTGTGTGTGTGTGTGTGTCAGGGTTCGTAGAGAAATGAAACCAGGATACTTACGATTTTATACATGAGGATAGGTTTCTACAGTGAGAAGGAATGTAATCGCTTATTGGTCCACACAACAGTACAGAGGGTTCAGTTCAACTCACTTCCACAGTGCAGTTAATATCCTGGAAGTTCTCCAACTCACGTGGGCTGCTGGGTCCAAGGTCAAGGAAGCAGACAGTAGTGTCCTTCCTGGGGTAAGGCAAGCAGCATCGGCCCACAGGCAACAAGCAGCAGGGTGGGTCACCAACAGTCAGTCGTTTGGGAGCTTAGGATAGGCTATTGTTGGCAAGCAATGCAAGGCAACAGAATCCATACAGTCTCAAGCTCAAGCAATGTATGCACCAACAGTGTGGTGAAACAGGTCTCAAAGGAGCCTCAAGCTCTATGGACACAATCCACAGGCTGGCCCAGCCCAAAAGTAGTGCAGTTCACAGGTTGAGGCAGAGAACTAACTATGGCAATAGCATGCATGTTCCAGCATGCCTTGCTTGGAGAACCATGTATCTCTTTGCCTGCCAGTCAAACTGCGACCTTATTAATCCCACATGTTCCTTTTGGCCAGGTTGGCATAATAAATTTAACTGTGTGTGTGTGTGTGAGAGAGAGATGGGGACCGTCGTGAATTTGTACTTTTCTTTCAGTAGTTCCTAATGGGACTCTACTCTCTCCAGATATCCCCGGAAGAAGTACTGGATTGAAAAGCCTATTAGTTCAGCAATCAAAAAACGAACAGAAGAATTTTCAGATAAACTGCTTTCTTTAGAAAAAGGACTGAGAAGTTTCCATGGTAAGTTGAGGGCAGGGGTTCAGAACCTAGAAAACCTTGCTTTTTTCCCCCCACCTCCCACCCCTCTGGTGCTTCCTAAAGTGTTCACGCTGTCCTTACCTTTTCAAACTACTTGCTCTTATGCAGCAGGTCATTCATACCTGGTAGGGACACAAAGGAGATCCAGGTAAAACCAGGGAAACTTTCCACAGGACAGTCTAAGAAAGTTTCCTAGACAAGGGTGTGCTAATCATCAGAACCTAGAGTTTTAAAGATGCTACATATCTAAAAGTGAGGTGAAAGAATATTGGGAGAGCGCACTTCAACGAAGTACCTTCAAGAATACCACGATTAATGTGATGCAGAACTAGAAATTCAGGCTTTAAAATTTCAAAAACAAAATATGCCCCACTGTCCTTGCCAAATTCATTCATTAGATTTGTCATGGTTCATGTAAGTTGGGCAATTAGGAATGTCTCCAAGGGGCCTGGTTGTGCTTTAAAGTTCTTTTGCCCCAAAGTAAGATAATTTTATTGGAAAAGATGTGTTTAAATCGCCTAACTGTCTTCTTCTTCTTTTGCTCTAGGAAAATTGATGAGGGACCTGGAGTTTAAGAGAAGTAAGTAGCTGGAGGGGTGATGTAAAGGGAGATGCCTCAGGCAGAGTGAATGCTCCTGCCCCCAAGGGCAGCTTCCCTCTGAAGTCCCTTCTCTACATGTGCATCCGTGCTTTAACCAGGAATGTTCTTTTGATGGTTAATCTACCCCAAACCCCTATATCTCAAAACCACAAACCCTTTCCAGTTTTACCCAACTATAATGAGCCCAGGTGCTCTCCCCGGCCTCCTGCTCACAAGTCTCATTACCATGTTTATGCTCTTTAATTTATCATCTGGTTGTTTCTGTTTTCTGCCTTGTGTAGATAGGGAACTAATAGAATGAACACAAGGTGTAAGGCAGTCTTTGTCCTGGTCCCCAGGGAGCGTCTCCCAGAGCCTATTAGAGAAACTCCTCTGCTCTCTTTAATGATGCTACATCTTTATCCCTTTGTCCCACAGTAAGGATCGTCTTGAATACACAAACAGCCAATGGCTTCCTCTCAGTGTCTCCAAATGGGAAGAGTATGATATTCACTGGCTTGTGGATGAACAAGTATCAGCATGGTCAGCGATTTGATCCTGAGCCTGGTGTGCTGGGCAATAAGGGCTTCACCTGGGGCAAAGTGTACTGGGAAGTAAAGGTGGATAGGATATGGTGGGGAGCTGAGGAGGAAGCAGCAGCAATGGGATACAGGAGTGGAGTCAGAGGTGTATTTGGCAGTAGCTATCTTGCTGAGTTCATGGGCATCTCTGATGGATATAGTGCTACTGGATATGGAAATGACATGGAAAGATTGGAGGAGGAATGGCCTCCGGAAAATGGAATGTGGTCCAAATTCTGCCTGGTGGGGGTAGCAAGAGAGTCTGTGGTAAGAAGAGGGTTTCTCAACTTCACCCCTGAGGAAGGATTCTGGACTTTGCAGCTGTCTTCAGCTGGAGTCTGTATATGTACAGGTGCGGAGCCTTTTCAGATCCTGTCCTCCTGCCCAAGGCAGATTGGAGTTGCTCTGAATTATGATGGGGGCAAGGTAACCTTTATTAATGCTAGAACTCACGAGCTGATCTATGAATTCTCATCTTCCTTCACCGGGAGAATTTTCCCTTTCCTATGGCTTAATTGCATGAGATCTAGACTTACACTGAGCCCCTGAGAGACGGCCACATGAGCACAGCCCCACGTAGTTCATTCCTCCAACTTCGGCCGTCTCGCTGGGGTTTCAGATCACGTAGCCGACTGGAGCAATGTGATGTGTATATAGTCAGGCGTCCTCTCTGCTTCATCTCTAAAATGAGGATGGTGATACTTGATCTGGTTTATCTACAGTGGAAGCATTGAAATGTCTTCAGAGTGCTAAATAAAGCGAGTGCTATAATTCACCTGTTGTCAGTGATTTAGTCCTCATTGAGATAAAGGTCTGAAAAAGAGAGACTGCCAGGATCACAACCCTGCTACTAGCAGGACTCGCTCACCTCTCTACCCAGTTGTCCAGCACTTTGCCTGTGACAGAGCTTCTCTTGACATCTAAACAGCTGGGGAGAGACTCTGATGCAATTCATGCTGAAGCAAGCATTTAATCTTGATCTATTTTTAGATTTGAGATACCTATATACTCTAGCATAAGCCGACCTGAATATCAGCCGGGGCACCAAATTTTACCACAAAAACTGCATTAAAAATGTGCTGGAAAACTTGGCTTATACACAAGTATATACGGTATCTGGAACAGGTTTAGTTTATTAGTTTCTATAAAGATTCTTGTAATCTTTACAACAAGAAGGGAAAGAGGAAACTATGTTACATAATAAAGAAGGGACTTCAAAAAGTTCTTGGAGAACTGGGATTTACACCCACCCCCCAAGTCCTTTTTGAGCTCCCTCATATTGTTTGTATACATTCTATCATCCTTTCCTGAGTGTAGTGGTAGGTATTTAGCTTAGGTCCAATGAGTAGACTGAGCTCTAAGTAGCAGAAATCCAATCTGGTTCATTTTGGAGATGATCAATTTATTCAATGGTATTAGGGCCCATAGGGCACCATGATGGAGGGACACCATGTTGACCCTCTTGCAAATTCAGGAGGCACCATGTGAACCACAGTGTGGGAGCTGCAACCAGGAGGAAGAGGAAGTGGAGTCATCACCAGAACTTTTGAAGGTTGTTGGTATGTAAACAGACTATGCCAGGTAAAAGTACATGCCATTCCTGGACTTCAGACTGTGGGGAATATGCTTTGATAATCCAGTTAAGAACATTTTGTTGGAAAATAGCACCAAATAACAATATATCTTGGATGTACAAGCATCAGTGTAAGACAGTTGAAATATCTTGCTGATACTGTATACTGAGAATCTTCAATGTAGCAGGGAATGGCCAAGGATTTTGGCTAGTATATTCTATTGTAGCTCAGTCCATGTTTAAGGACTTATAGAACCCGAAGGGATAGATTTCATTGTTTAAGGATGTTATAATGGTTTGGGCTAGAAATAAATATGTACCAGAATAAGAGGAAGCAAAACAGTGGATCTGTTCCCCTAGATGATACTCTGTACTCTGCGGATTTCCATAATTCATACCATTGATCACAAAGAACTCACAGTCCATATTCAAAATTATAAGGTCTATTAGGGAAGTAACAGGATAGTTTGCCAGTCAGCACAGCTTCCAACCAGGACAATTTTTCCCCCCTTTGGGAATTAAAAAAATTCTTTTATTAGGGGCTCATACAACTTTTATCACAATCCATACATACAGCAATTGTGTAAAGCACATTTGTACATTCATTGCCCTCATCATTCTCAAAACATTTGCTCTCCACCTAAGCCCCTGGCATCAGCTCCTCATTTTCCCCCTCTTCCTTCCCCCATCCCCTCTCCCTCATGAACCATTGATAATTTATAAATTATTATTTTGTTGTATCTTGCCCTGTCTGACATCTCCCCTCACCCACACTCTTTTTGTTCGTCCCTCAGGGAGGAGGTCACATGTAGATCCTTATAATCAGTTCCCCCTTTCCAGCCTACCCTCTCTTTACCCTCCCAGTATCGCCACTCATACCACTGGACAAGGGATAACCCACCCTGGATTCTGTGTTTCCAGTTCCTATCTGTACCAGTGTACATCCTCTGGTCTATCCAGATTTGTAAGGTAGAATTGGGATCATGATAGTGGGGGAGGAGGAAGCATTTAGGAACTAGAGGAAAGTTGTATGTTTCATCATTGCTACATCGCACCCTGACTGGCTTGTCTCCTCCCCGAGACCCTTCTGTAAGTGGATGTCCAGTGGCCTACGAATGGGCTTTGGGTCTCCACTGCACACCACCCCCATTCACTATAAGACTTTTTGTTCTGATGATGCCTGATAACCTGATTCCGTCGACATCTCATGATCACACAGGCTGGTGTGCTTCTTCCATGTGGTCTTTGTTGCTTCTGAGCTAGATGGCCACTTGTTTACCTTCAAGCCTTTAAGACCCCAGATGCTATATCTTATGATAGCCAGGCACCATCAGCTTTCTTCACCACATTTGCGTATGTACCCATAGAGGGACAAGACTTCAACCCAGTGCTCCAAGATGTGAATGCAACATGCCAGTGTGGAGTAGGGAACCAGTGGAGAAGTCTGAGGGGCCAGCCCCAAGCCCAACTACTATGTACTATGTGGACACTTGCCCCTCCCCCCAGAAGAATTTATTTCAAGGGACAGCATTGAATCTGCAGCTCTGGGAGAGGGACATATCTGATCGGAGCACACGGGAGCAGATGGAGGGGGAGGAGGAGAGTGGAGCACATCCTGGTCCACCAGGCCTTGAGGACGATGTTCCTGATTAGAGCAGACAATCCACAGAGAGGACCACATGGCCAGCCCCACTATGAGACATGACATCCCTCACTGACTTATAGCCCCACAGGGAACAACACCGGAGACACGGAATGCATCTGATCTGACCCCGCCACACCGAGGCAAAACACGGAGTGCAACAGAACAGCAAGGAAACTGCAGCAAGGTCCCCAGATAATGCTGAAGGTGGACTTTGGGGCCAGGGTGTGGTGCCCCAACAGACTGGCCTGGAAAACACTCCTAAAGGTCAACAAACAGCCCTTGAACTAACTACAAGCTTTTCTTTCATGTGTTTTGTTTTTTTAGTCCTTGGTTTGCTGTTGTTTTGTTGTATATTATTGCTTGGCTTGCTCTGTCTTGTTTTTGTGCATATTATTATCTCCGCAGGTCTGTCTAAATAAGATAGGCTGGATGAATAATCTGGAGGAGAAAACAATGGGACTGACAGTTCCAGGGGGACATGGGAGAGGAGGAGGTGGGGGGAATGGTAGTGGTATTAACAAACCCAGGGACAAGGAAACAAGTGATCCAAATCTGTGGTGAGGTGGGTGTAGGAGGCCTGGTAGGGCGTGATCAAGGGTAATGTAACAAAGGAATTGCTGAATCCCTGGTGGGGACTGAGCATGATAGTGGGACAGGAGGAAAGTGAAAGGAAATAAGAGGAGCTAGGAGACAAAGGACATTTATAGAGGTCTAAATACAGGCATGCACATATGTAAATATACATATGAAGATGGGGAAGTAGCTCTATGTGCATATATTTATAGGTTTAGTGTTAAGGTAGCTGATGGACATTGGGCCTCATTCACGTACTCCCTCAATGCAAGAATACTTTGTTCTATTAAATTGGCATTCCATGATGCACACCTTCCCAACATGATCACTGAAGACAAATGTATTCATAAGCAAATGTGAAGAAAGCTGATGGTGTCCGCTATCAAAAGCTCCAACATCTGGGGTCTTAAATGCTTGAAGGTAAACAAGCAGCCATCTAGCTCAGAAGCAACAAACCCCACATGGAAGAAGCACGCCAGCCTGTGTGATCACGAAGTGCTGAAGGGATCCGTTACCAGGCATCAAAGAACAAAAAGTCATATCATTGTGTGTTCACCTCCCTGATACGATGGCTGAAGACAATTTCTTGGCCAGACAGGCAGGCTGACTTGATTCTTAGCTTCCTGTGGGCCTGTGCTCTGTCACTGAATCCCACTCGGGCAATTGTTAGGGCTCTTTTGTCTCAACTATCAAATGCCTGGAGGCACTTCATTACACTAGTAAGCTTCCTGCCCACTGGCACTCAGTTCTCTTGGTCTCTGAGTCATCAAGCTTGGCTCTGCCAACAATTGAAAGAAGGTATCTCACTTTGCCAATAGGTTTTCAACTCACTCTACTGGGAAGCTCTGCAGCCTTCTTGCTCCACTGCTGAGTGCTACTGTGTCATTTTGTACCACTCCCAGCGTTGCCTCCTGGGTCTATGAGGTTCTTAGCACAAAGATCCTAGATTCAAAGATGAACTCTGTTCCTGGTTCTTCTTTGCCATGTCTCAGTCTCTATGGGCTTGGCTCTTTCAGGCCTAGTGGAATCGCAATCTAATCAATCCCTTAGTAGACCACAGGCATCTTATTTGCATATCCGCTGTACAAGAATTTTACCTTAAATACATAGGCACAGCCAATCATTTTGTGAGTTAAGGAGTCATGATTAGAAAGGCTATGTAAAAGTAATTCGAATGAACCAGAAATGCTTGCTTGTACAGTTAATCCATGCTCATGGGCATTAAATGTACAACATAAACAATGAATTTATGTCTGTGTTTTTGTTTGTTTTGCTTTAATATTTCGTGGTTTCTTTTTGCACCTTCCCCTTTGCCGTCCAATTGCTCATGCTATTTAAACAGGACCGGATCCCGGCCAGGTGCAGGAGCAAGCCACGGCCGCCTTCATCTCTTCATCTTCGCTCTCAGGCAGCTTCTCAGAGTCAGTCTCTTTTTGAAGGCCAGCCTGTAGCTGGCCACCTTGCGCACATTGGTCAGGTGGTGCCGCTTCCGGTGCTGGGCCGCGTACCCACTGTCTCCCAGGGCCTCCTTGGCCTTTGGGCCCTGCTTCCTGTTGTCCTTGGTGTCGCTGTGGCTCTCGTGGCTCTGGAAGCTGTCCTGGCTACCCTCCTGGGTGGCCTTGGTGGCGAACTACTGGTGTCGCCTGACAAGGAGTCTCTGGTCGGGGAGCCATTCTGGGCGTTGGAGAATTTGGCACTGCTGTAGTTGTGGTCCTCCTTGGGGTTGCTGCTGACCACCGGGGAGCCGCACGGTAGCTCACTCTCAGTCCGCAAACGGCCTCTGGGGATGCAGTTCCTCATGGCGGCTGTCATTTTGATGGGTGATTCGCAATGGCTGGACGCTGGAAAACATACCTCGCCTCAAAACTTGGGCTTCATTCTGGATCACTCCAGGAGAACTTGCAGAAGGGCACTGTTCTCCTGAAGAATGTGCTGCCTGGCCAGATGGTGGACCTGATGTGCGTTGATAGGCCTGAGGAGAGGGAGGTGTGAGGTGTGTTGAACACATGTGGGTATGGGTGGTGTCTTTTTCAAAATCTGAATTAGATTTTGTCTGTACTCTGGGTCTGTGCACCATAACCACCCTTTCCCAATGTACTCTGTACTCTGGCTCCTCTTTGTCCACTTTTCTTAAGACACTTATTCAACGACAAGTTGTGTCTCACTGAGTTTTTCCACCTAGTGGGTGCATTTGCAAAACATGGGAAATGTTCCAAGATCCAGTTGTAGATTTCCTTTGCTGACAGGCACTTGGTCAGGGAGCCCTTGATAGCCATAAATATGAGGCAGCTGAAGGAGTAGGAGGGTTTGCAGTTGGGGTTCTGCCTGGCATCGTAGGGCATGTCCGAGTGGGCGGGGGACGGGGGCGTGTCATCGTCCAGGTCCTGCACGGGGCTGATGCTCCGGAGGACCGGCTCCCGGAAGCTCTTCAGCAGGCTCTAGCTCTCATGCAGCCAGTTCAGGTTGGTCAGCTCCTCATCTTCCATGGCCCCCTCTTCTAATCGGAGATCAGGCAGAGGAAAGTCAAGGTCATGCTCCTGGAGGGTTTTGGACAAACTGCTGTCCGGTAACACGGACTCAGGCCACTGGAAACACTGATTCCAGAGCTTTCTGGCTTCTTACTGGGAGGCATAACTGGGCCCATCTACGTGAAGGCCTTGGCCGGAGCGGGGCATGTGGTCGCCGCAGCCCTTCAGTGGGAGCCAACAAAGTTTGGCAGGGCGCGGCGGGCATCACTAGCGGGGGGCCTGATGCAAGCGGCAGGGGTGCGGGGGTCACAGCGCGGCATGGGACCTCTCTGTCATGTTTTTATAAAATATTTGTTAAAATGATGTGCCACTCAAAAGCCCACTGGCTTGATCATCCTGCAAGTTCATTAATAAAGTCCTGTGAGTCGATGTGCTTCAGTCAATGTCAGCTCTGTAGAAAACTGAAGTGCACAGTCTCCAATGCTGTAGGCAGTTTACTAGGATGGCTATAGCACTCCTTGATTTATATGGTTTATTGACATAACTCACATCATACAATTGAAGAACATCACGAAGTGTTACACAGTTATCACCACAGTTTTAGGACATTTTCTTCATTTTTGTATTCATCGGTTATTAGCTCTCCATTTCCCCCCAACCTCCCTGCCATACCCCCAAGAAACCATTAATCTAGTTACTATCTCTCTAGAATTGCCTATTCTGGATTTCGTACACAGGAAAACACTAAAAAATAAACCAGTAACAATAACAAAAGCAAAATTCAATAGAAAAGAAAGTATTAAAATATTAAAAACTAGAACAAATTTAAATGGGTCATAAGGCAGATCAGAAAAGGTGCTAAATTTTAACCTGACTGCATCTGCCACAAACCACTTGCCAGTGTTACCTGTATGATAAGAAGACTATTAACATACAATTATGAGGAGCCAGGTATTCATCAGAGGCTTAATCCACGTGGACCTGAACAGTCATCCATAGCCTTCTGCCCACCAGGTGCTCACAATTTAAGCTCTTGATACCATTCCTTTTTTAGGGTTTGGATTTTATTTACAATCCTTGGATCACACAGGCAGGCATGTGGACTTAATTGATTCATCACTTAGATGGCTGCTTGTTGGAAGACAAGCCTGTAAGACCTCAGACACTACTCCTGATAGCCGGGTACCACATAGTTTTTTCACCACATTTTTGCTATAGCCCCCATATCTTCAGTGATCCCATCATGAGGGTGAGCAGCAAGCAGGCTATGTCATAGAACTAATTCTTCTTAGATTGGGACTAGAATTAAGTATAGCGCTCCTTTAGATTTACCACATTGGAGAGAAGCTGTTCATTCTGTCAGTGAACCATGCTTCTATCAGTAGTCATCTGTTGTCAAGGCCTTCTGTGGGTCACAGGTTTGGGTAAACCTGCAGATGACTAAATCTACCTACTATCTTTGTATTATTAAGGCCTCTGCATCCAGACTCCATCTTCAAGTAAATATGCCATTGCTGTGTCATAGGAAAACATTTTCACTCACCTACTTCATGAGATTTGGGTTCAGAAAAGGTCCTTTGCAGGAGGAGGAGTCAACTTTTTCTTTAGTGTGATGCTATCTATTCATTCTGGTTCAATAACACCAATGCAGTTACATCTCAAAGGGTTGTAATTGTCAGAGTAAAGGAGTTTTACTGCCAACGGCTACAGTCAGGTGTAAGATTGATTAGAAACACCTGCCTTGTCCTATTTTGATCACTGGACAAAGGCTATGCTTATTTCACACTTTCGTAGACTGCTTCCAGGGCCTCTATTGAAATGAAGCTGGAGTTTTGCTGACATGATTCAGAAACTAGCAAATTCTCAGTTTGAAATGCCTGGAATCCAGTACTAAAGAAACCAATTAAATGTAGAGCATCCTTTTTTTTTTTCGTCACTGTAAGTAACATAAAGTCAACAATTTGCCTGAGGAGTTTTTGTGGACCCAGATTTTAGGCTTGATTCCCTCCCACCCCTAACCTCACAGGATGCATTAGGCCAGGTGGACTGCAGAAACAAATCCAAAGACACATATATGTGTAAGAAAGAGCTTTATATCAAGAAGTAGTTATATGTCCAGAAACCATCCCAGCCAAGTCCAGATAAAGTCCATAAGTTCGAAACTAGTTCATAAATCCCTCTTCAGACTCATACAGCACATGCAATGATGTAGAATGCAGGAAGACCACCAGCCAATGGGTGCAAACTCTTGTGGATACAATGGCAATGGACGTATCTCCAGGGCTCTGGCAAGTCTCTTGAATGACTTGATGGCAGAAAGGTGAAGGTACAGAAAGTGGCCTGCCTCCAGAGTCGTTTATCTCAGTGGCACCTCAAAATGAAGTGACCTGAAGGACAGGCTAATAAACCCCACACATATCTTCTTACAGGTGCCCTCTTGGCACTAAAACCTAACACAGGATTTAGAATTTTACTTTGTTTAATGAAAAGTTTTGAAGTTTCTTAGGTCCCTAACAATCACTCTAAGAAGAAAGGTTTGGTTATCCTCTTAAAACTCCAAACCAAATCAAAGCCATGGTCATCAAGTAGATTCTGAATCATAGTGACCCTGGGTCGGGTTTTTGAGATTGTTAAATCTTTACTGGAGCAGAAGGCCTCATCTTTCCCATGGAGCTGCTGGTGACTTTGAACTACTCTCCCTACAGTGAGCAGCCCAACATCTAACCCAGAATGCCACCACCAAATATCCTCCTAAGCGTGGTTCACACATCAGCTCATCCTGAGTCAGAGCTGATCTCATGGCAACTTCTTTTTAATGAAAAAATGCAGACCAAAAGAAACAAAAAGCCAAAATTCTAGTAAGGCAAGTAAGAGCAGGTTAGGCATTCTTAACGCAAGAGTCTTGCCAACATTCATGACTCAAACACTGTGGGGAAGTGCAATTACGAGGTATGGCTCTTCTGTCCATAACCTTTGTATCTTCCACCAAATGGTGGGAACATGCAAATAAAGTACAGATGATTAACAGGGATTGGTCAGTTTTACCATTCTGCTGAGCATAAGAGAGCCCTCAAACACAGAGAGGAATTTCATGAAGATCAGGAAAGAGCCACGAATGGAGAGCTTTAGAGATCCCTGTCTGAAGTGATGAGGCACCAGAGGTCCCAGCACCAGAACAAAGACTGAGCGAGAAGCAGGACCAAACATGGGTGAGGCTTTTGCCATAGTCCTCCTGGGGCCCAAACTCCTCATCGTCTGTGTACCTGAGAAATCTATTGCAAATGATCTGTTTCTAAATTACAGTGGTGGGATGAGCACAAAACAGACATTTACAAGTGGGAGAAATTGGAGGGAAAGAAGAGTTAACAGGCACTGAGAAAGTCCCAAACAGTTGACATTACATCTCAAGGCATGAGATAAATCTTTGGTTCTCTGGGAGGAATTAGTCAATGGTCTCGTCTTCTGGACTTGTGTAGAGGTCCATTGGCCCAAGGCTTCAGCTCAACCTTTCAAGTCCCTGTGGATGGTAGCCCCACTTGGAGTACTGTCAGAGCCACACTAGAGACCCACCAGACCCCTGGAGATGAATCCACTGCCATTGGATCCACAAGATTTTGCACCCACCAGTCTGATTTCTCTGGCATTCTGCATTGTTGAATGGGGCTGAGCGTGTCTGAAGAGGGAGCTATGGACTGGTATCAGATGTGTGGACTTGATTTGGACCTAGCTGGGATGTTTGCTTGATATATACGCTGATATAAAGCTCTCGTACACCTATGAGTTTACCTGGATTTATTTCTCTAGTCAACCTGGTTAAACACAGGACCATATTCCAGAACACTTTGTTGTGCTAATGTGGCACATGTACATGAATTAAGAGGCAGCTTGCAAACAGAACAAGTGAATACTGGCCAAGATAATGGTGACTAGTTAAGCCTCGCTCGTCTGGAGCTCCTGTTGCCAGACCAGAAAATTGGGAGGTAAGTAAACTGGGAGGTGGAGTCCTGAAATTAGAATTAGGGTACTAAAGGGTACTAGGGTTTCTCCTGAGCCACCCCCCCCCCCACCTTTGTGATTTTCATTCACAAAGTGAACCAAGAATACTCTACATTGCTCTAGGTTTGGCGAGCTGGGCTCGTGGGCTCCAGCTGAAAAGCTACTCCCGCATTTTTGCAGAGAATATCGAGTTCTCCAGGCTGACACCCTAAAGACATAATCCCAGACACGAGGAGTACCCCATGCCAGAGCTCTCTGCACTGTTAATCTGAGGAGTGGGGGTGGTGGGTAGCCATAATTTGGAGTAGAAAAAAAGAGCAGGATTTTACCTGAGGCAGATCGTGGTGTGGGAGAAAATAAGTGGATAGAGTACAGGGATGAATTCAGTTCCAATTGGTCAAGAAGGAAACAACCCCCCTGCTAAGCTGGATCTCCCCTTGTGGGGATCAGTGTGATAGCCCCTAAATCAGAACACCTCATAAGCATAATTTTAAAGAGTCAGAATATATATTATTGGTAAGAACTCAAATCCCAGCCTTGTTGCTCAGCTCCAAGGAGCACATAGGAGAGGTCCCTTAATATAAATCAGTTTAAGAAGAAGCCCACACTAAGGAATCCCAGAATTTAGCTACAGGGCCTGGAGGCCTTTTGCATAACAAAGACCAGCTGAAGCAAGTCTAAGCTTCTAACAACACAGAGCTAGAACCAGGGAGACAATTTAATTTGATTCTATTCTAGCTGGCCAGGGAGGGGGGAGGTGCAATCCTCTGATCTATTAGGGCACCAGCAGTCTAGATAGGACAATACGCCCAGCTTCCCTCTCAGTGATTCTACACATAGCTAGGGAGGTCCTGCCTGTCCTGGGGTCCTACACAGGGCTGTGGGAACACCTGCCCACCCTCCCCTGTTGTAGTGCTACATACAGCACAAGGCAGGTATAACAGTGAACTCCAGTGCTCAATACTGAGGTGGGAACTGGCGCGTGGTCGCTGGTGCAATCTTGCCTTCAAGGGTAATCCCACCCTGCATCCGTGGAACCCTACATCAAGCAGGTACACCACCCCACTACCCTGAGGAAGAGTTGGAACTCTTCCAGCTCCATGGACAGGTGATCAAGTCTCAGTTATCGCCTTACATACCACTATTTCTTCTTGCTTTATTCACTTGCCCCTCTATCTTCCCCACTGCAGACAGTCTCAACAGACAGGTTTGTCTTTTGTTGCTTCCTTTTTCTTTTTTCTCTTCTCTCCCTCTCTTTCCTATCATATGCCACTACTGCCTTTCAGGCCACTACCCTCTGGCTAGGGCAAATCAACCCAAATAGGAGGGGAGTAACTCCAGCCTGCCTTCTGTGGGAGCGCTGCACACCCCACGAAGCAGCTGTGACAGCGATCCACAGTGCTCTATGCTGCTGACGAGGTGGAAACCTCCATCGGACCTCTAAGATGATCTCACCAACTAGGGCAATTCCACCCAGTACCACTGGGTCCCTGTATTAAAAGGGCCCACCAACCTGCCATTGTGGGGAAGGGTTTATACCCCTCTAGCCCCACATTCAAGCAATCAGGGATCAGTTACCTCTTTATTCTTTATTTCCTCCTTTCTTCCCTCTTTACCATCACAGCCAATCTTAGTGAGGACAGTTGAGTTTTCCCCCCTTTTTCTTCTCTTTTTCTTTCTTCTTTTCTCCCCTCTCTCTGCTTTTATGATTCTCTCCTCTCCCTCTCTTTCCTTCCACATGCCACTGCTGGTTTCCAGAACCCTACTCTCTGCCTAGCGCAACTCTGCCCACCAGTGGAGAGAGCTACAGCCTGCACCCTACAACAGTGCTACACAGGGCACAAAACAGTGCTACACATGGCATGACATGGGGTTCAGCTATCTTTATTTTTAAATTTTCTCTTTCTTTCTTTGTTCTTTCACTTTTTCTTCATTTCTCCTCTTCTTATATCTCTTCTCTTTCCTGCCACAGCCTCCGCAGATTGAGCTCTACTTTTAGTTTTTTTCTTTTTTACTGTTTTCAATTTTGTTTAGTCTGCGCATTTGTGTGTATGTGTGTGTGTGTGTGTGAGAGAGAGTTTGCTTGGTATTGTTGCTGCAGTCTTTGTTTTCTTCTCTCTTTTCCTTCTCCTTTCCCTCTCTTTCCTCTCACAAGCCACTAGTAGTCTCTAGGCCACTCCCCTCCACCTAGGGCAACTCTTAAGGCTGAACTGTGGGAGCTCTGGCTCATACTTGTTGGATTTACATGCAATTGGGGAAATCACACCGATCCTCTTCCATACACCAAACAGCAGGGGGTTCTCTCCTTCAAACAGTGATGGGGAACCCTAGCATACACCCCGAGGTCCTACAAGTGACTGGGGGGAACTCCTGACCAACACTGGTGGGGCTTCACGCTGCTGCAGGAACATCCACCGAACCTCCAAGGCAATGTCTCTGAGTAGGGTAATACCCCTGCCAGCTACAGTGCTCTACACCAAAGAGGGTACACCCAAACACCCTCCTCGGCACTCCAGTTGAAGAGGGAAACACCACATAGGACCCAAGGTGTTCCAAGCACCGTGAGGCTTACTTACAGATCAGCCAGTGAAGTGACACCCTTGTGGCCCACAACAATGCAACCAGCGTCACATGAGAGGGCTATCCAACTCACATTGCAAATAATACTGGTTGGCTAGGGTAAGAGTGAAACCACAGGAAGATATAGCAGTAGTCTGACCTCTCAGTATAGCTACCATCAGGTAGTTCAAGGAAGTACTCATAAGTAGCCCTCAAGAGAGAGCCCAGTGCTCTTTGACTCTGGAAGATGGCTCAAGGCTCCTTTAAAACAACACGGAAACAGCAACCAGTCCTAATGGCTTCAATGAAAAAGCAGGAGAGATGGAAGACAATGTCAGAAGAAGTCATGAACCTAACGATGTGCATAGAAGAAGCAGACATTAACCTGCCACAGAAAGAAATATTCAGAATGCTGTGTGAAGTCATACAGGATATGAGGGAAGCAATACAGAAAAAGGATGAAATCATAAAGGAGATAAAGGAAACGCACCAAAGGTAAAGATAAGATTTAAGGGATGAAATAACAAAATGCAGTGGCAAGTTGACAGACTGTGAACAGACTTCAGGAGGCAAACAATTGCACCAGTGACCTAGAGGACAATCAAGCAAACTTCAGCAAATAAGAAAAGCAGTCAAATAAGACAATGAGAGAAACTGAAGAAAACCTGAGAGCCATGTCTGATGCTATGAATAGGAACAATATTAGAATAATTGGACTACCGGGACAAGACACAACAAAGAATCAACAGCAAAATAGTGAGGAACTTCTTAGAGGAAAACTTCCCCAGCTTAATGAATGAAAATCAGGCAACCATTCAGGAGGCTGAAAGAACAGAAGCCAGGCTTAATCCCATGAAGAAGTTACCACAACACATTATAGACAAATTATCTAACAATGAGGGAAAGGAGCTCATAAAAGTAGCTAGGGAAAACAAATACATAGAAAGGTACCTTAATAAGAGTACATTCAGACCTATTCGTGGACATGATAAAGAAGAGGAGGGAATGGAGTAACTTATTCCAAAATGTGTAGGAGAACAATGCAAACTCAAGAATACTTTACGTGGCCAAATTATTTATTAAGATAGATGGAGAAGAAAGAGTCTTCCCAGACAAGGAAAAACTCAAAGAATACATAAAAAGAAACCCAGTCCTACAAAAGATCCTTGCCCATCCAATATGGGCAGAAGATCCACGCTCATAAAGGGCAAATTAGAGACCATCTCATAGAACTACTCCACCCCTAGGCCGACAAAGAGAAACCAGCCCCCAGGATAGCATTGGCTCAATAGTGGAAAGAAGGCAAAAAATAAACCACACACACAACACAAGTGGATAATACCCAACACAAAAGTACAAGATGACATCACAGAGTCCACAGATGGATGTAATAACACTGAATATCAATGGCCTGAACTCAGGCATTAAAAGGCAGAGGTTAGCAGACTGGCTGAGAAAACAACCCATTGATCTGCTGCCTATAGGAGACACATCTCAAGCTTGCAGACAACCCCCCCCCCCCAAAAAAAAAACAAAACAGGGGCAGCTATCTTACTATCTGACAAAATTAATCTCAAGATACAGGCCATAACAATAGACTAGTGACACTACATAATGCTCAAGGGAACACTAGACCAAGAACCAATGAGCATAAGAAACATATATGCGCCCAACGAGAGATGAGCAAAATTTGTAAGCCAAACACTCCCAAAGGTGAAAAAAGAAATCACAGGCTCAACAATTATATTTGGTGACTTTAATACACCACTCTCAGACAGATCACTGGGAAAGAAACTCAACAAGGAGGCTACAGACCTAACCAGCATAATTGGGCGACTTGATAGTTTCAGAGCTTTCCACCCAAATGCAAAAATTTCATACTTTTCAAGTACACATGGCACATCATCAAAGGTAGACCACATGCTGGGATACAAGTTGAACTTGAGTAAATTCAAGCACATAGAGATTATACAGACATCTCTCTCCATTCACTGTGCTATAAGGCTGTAAATTAACAGAAGGACAGTGAAGAAAACAAGGGCAAACAAGGATGAACAATTCTTTATTGCAAAAGGAGTGGGTATTGACCCAGGTCAGAGATGAAATCAGGAACTTTCTAGAAAACAATGAGAACGAAATTTGACATACCCAAACCATTGGATACAGCATAGGCATTCATCAGAGGAAGACTGATAGCAATAAATGCACACGTGAAAAAAGAAGAGAGACTCTTGGATGATATGCTGGCACAAAACTTACACCAATTAGAGCAGAGTCAACAGAAGAATGCTACTAATAACAAGAGGACAAATATAAAATCAGAGCTGAGATACAGAAGAAGGAATATAAGAAAACTCTGGAAAATATATGCAGCTAAAATTTGGTTCTTTGAAAGAATTAACCGAATAGATAGAGCAAAGAAAGGAAGGAACAAATGACAGTTGCAAGGATGAGGGATGAAATGGGGGATATTACAACGGATCCTAATGAAATAAAAAAAGAATTACACAGTATTATGAGAGCCTATACTCTAATGAATTCAACAACTTGGAAGACATGGAAAAATATTTGAAAAACAGTCCTTCCCTAGACTATCCCAGATGGATGTCAAGACCCATAGCAATGGAAGAAATAGAAAAGGTTATTAAGGGATTACCACCCAAAAATCCCCTGGGCTAGATGGCTTCACAGGAGAATTCTACCAAGCATTCTGGGAAGAATTGACACCAATCCTACACAAACGCTTCCAGAACATAGAAAAAGACAGAAAATTCCCAAACTCTTTCTATGAAGCTAGTATAACTCTGATAACCAAAATGGGCAAAGATCCCACAAGAATTAACTACAGACAAATATCCCTAATGAACATCAATGCAAAAATGCTTAACACAATACTGGCCAATAGAATACAAAAGCATATTAAAAAAATAATTCAGCATGAACATGTGGGATTCATACCAGGGGTGCAGGGATGGTTCAACATATGAAAAACTATCAGTGTTATTCACCACATTGGCAGGAAAAATGATAAATAACTAAGATAATATCGATAGATGCAGAAAAAGCAACGACAACATTCAACACACATTTCTGTTTAAGACACTCAAGAAGGTAGGACTAGAAGGAAAACTCCTCAATATTATACAAGTTATATATGAAAATCCAACAGCCAAGGTGGTAGTTAACCTCCCTGGTGGTCTAATTATGTCAGTCATTTTGTACCCAAAGCATTACATTGTTTTGCATAAATTTGTTGTTTTATATTGTAGGCCTGTAATTCATAAGAAATTACTCATTTTAATCTTTCTAGTAGACATTCCAGGTATGATAAACTTTAATACACAATTCTGCGAGTAATTCTAAGTCACTGTAGCTGTCATTTATCTGGTCTAAAACCTGTTTTTGTACTAAAGTGACACTTTTTTGATGCCATGGACAAAAAATTTCCAGGCAAAAATTTCCCAAATGACAGTAAAAGGGCAGGCAGGACACTGGAGACTGATCTAGGGACAAATCTGAGATGATTTGCTTTGATACAATGTAATCCTCACAGGTTATACTGTATCACTGTTTGTATGTGTGTATGTCTCTTTTAGACTTGTATTTTTTAATTTCCCACCCAGTTCCACCCAATGCGGCAACACCATGCAGAGAACTGAACGGAACCGAACGAGGACGTCAGATTGCTCTGCAATCACAGCGGAGGACACCTCTGGACCAGATAAGGGACTTCTCTGCAGTATAATCCCAAATGTGGCTCGGGGTTACCGCTTCTTTACCCTGAGTCACACTTAAGATTACCGCCAGGGAGGTTAATGGAGAAAAGACAAACACAATTCCACTGAAAAAAAGGAACCTGCCAAGGATTCCCCTTGTCCCCACTCCTATTTAACATCGTACTGGAAGTCATAGCTAGCAATACAAGACAAAGAAAAGAAATCAAAGTTCTTCATCTGGGGAAGGAAAAGACAAAATTATCATTATTCACAGACGATATGATTCTATACATTGAAAATCCCCTAATCTCCACAAGTGGAGTGTTGGAAGCAATAGAGGAATATGGCAGAGTGTCAGAATACAAGATCAACAAACAGAAGTCTATTGGACTGCTCTACACATCAGATAAGATCACAGAAGAGACAATTAAAAAGGTAGTACCCTTTACAATAGCCAAGCACAAATAGAAATATCTAGGGATCTACCTGACTAAAAAAAAAAATGAAAGCTTTGTATGAGGAAAATTATAAAACACTATTGCAAGAAACCAAGAGTGACCTCAACAAATGGAAGAACATCCCATGCTCATAAATTGGAAGACTCAATATAGGTAAGATGTCAGTTCTGCCCAAGGCACTATATAAGTTCAGTGCTATCCCGATACGAATACCTGATTACCAACTTCACATGGAGGGGGAAGAATCCCAGAATTAGCAGGGAACTCCTCAAGAAGAAGGACAAAGTGGGAGGGCTTGCTCTACCTGACTTTAGCACGTATTATATGGCCACAGTAGTCAACACAGTGTGGTACTGGTATAACAGCAGATATTCAAACCAAAGGAAAAGAGCTGAAGACCCAGAAATAAAAACATCAGCATACAGGCAACTGATCTTTGATTAGGTTCCCAAAAATATCAAATGGGAAGCAGATGCCTTCTTTAGCAAGTGGTGCTAGAAAAAATTGATATCTACCGCAGAAAAATGAAGTAAGACCCCTACCTCACTTGATGTACAAGAATAAACTCAAGGTGGATCATAGGCCTTGAGATAAAACCACAAACAATTAGGGCCATTAATGAGGGGATTGGGACAAACCTAAGAACCTTGGCACAGGGAGTACACAGGCTATTGGATATAGGGAAGGATACAAATACAGAGGAGTCACAAATAGACAAGTGGGATATTCTGAAGACAAGTCACCTGTGTACATTGAAAGAATTCACCAAGAGAGTAATAAGAGAGCCCACAGACTGGGAAAACATCTTTAGCAATGACACATCAGACAAAGGCCTTATTACTAAAATCTACAATACTTTGCAAACTTAAAGTAACAAAAAAAAAATAAAACCTAAATACCCACTGAGGAGGTGGGCAAAGGACCTGAACAGAAGTTTCACAGTCTGAAATCCGAATGTCCAATAAACATATGAGAAAATGTTCCTGATCATTAGCCATAAGAGAAATGCAAATAAAACAACTATGAGATACCACCGAACACCCTCAAAGGTAGCCCAATTCAAAAAAATCAGAAAGCAACAAGTGTTGGGGGGGCTGTGGTGAGATAGGAACTCTCTTCCATTGCTGATGGACCTGTAGGTATGTACAGCCACTATGGAAATTGATTTGGCGAATTCTAAAACAGATGGAAATAGAGTTACCATATGACCCAGCAATCCCCCTACTGGGCATATACCCAGAAGAGGCAAGAAACAAACCACAGCCAGACATCTGTGTTCCAATGTTTATCACGGCACAGTTCACAGTTGCAAGGAGATGGAAACAACCTAAATTTCTAGACTAATGGATTAAAAAACTGGGGTACATGCATACAATGGAGTACTATGCATTGCTAAAAAGCAGGGATGAATGCATGAGGCATATGGTTGCATGGGAAGAATTGGAGGAAATTATGCTAAGTGAACAAAGCCAAGCACAAAAGGACAAGTATAACATGAGTTGGCTGAGTTAAATTTATTTTTAAAAAAAAAAAGACAATTCAAAAGGGGGCCAGGAAAAAGCTACTGTATACAGACACTCCAGGGGTGAGGTCCAAGTAGTATGGAAGAGACCAGTCCAAATCCAAAGGTACATGTTATCCAACTAAAAACAAGGGAGGGAAGGGAATAAAAAGAGATGTGTGGTGGGGGAATAAGCACTGATTCACCCAAGGAGAGGGTATTCCTTGTGTCTCCACAGGGAAAGAGGGATCAGACTTAAACCCCGTGTTCTGGGATGCGAATGCAGAGTGCTGGCATGGAGAGGGGAGCCAGTGAAGGGGCTGAGGACTCATCCCCAGTCCTAGAAACTGCCCCTGGACAACTATCCCTAACCCCAGAAGAATTTACTTTAGAGGGTGGCACAGAAACTGCAGCTCGGGGAGAGGGACATGTCTGATCAGAGCACATGGGAGCAAATGAATGGAGAGGAAGAGAGAGTGGAGCACATCCTGGCCCACCGGGTCCGGAGGACGATATCCCTGCTCCAAACAGCCAATGCACACAGTAGACCATATGGCTGAACCCACTATGAGACACAACGTCCCTCACTGACCCATGGCCCTATGGGGGACAACACTGGAGACTTGGGATAGGCCAAGTCTAACCCCAACACACCGAGGCATAATAATACGGGTGTGTGGCAGAGCAACGGGGCGCGGGGGGAAGGGGGGGGAGCAGATCAGGGAACTTCTGAAGGAGTGCAAGGGATAGACTTTGGGGCCAGAGCGTGGCACCCCACTGACTTGACTTGACTGGAGGACATGCCTAGAGGTCATAAATCAGAGCTTGATCTATTTACAGGTTTTTCTTTTTAAATATTCTTTTTTTTAAGTAGTTCTTTTCTTGGTCATTGGTTTTGTTGTTGTCATTGTTGTGTTCTCTTCTGTTATTTTGTCTTGCTATGCCTTGTTTTTTTGGTGCATATTATTATCTCTACAGACCTATCAAGATAAGATAGGCTGGATCTAGACCAGAGCATGTACACTGGTACAGATAGGAACTGGAAACACAGGGAAACCAGGGCTGATGATCCCTTCAGAACCAGTGTTGCAACTGGAGATATCAGGAGGGTGGAGGGAGAGTGGGATGGAAAGGGGGAACCGATTATAAGGATCTACATATAACCTCCTCCCTGGACAACAGAAAAGTAGGTGAAGGGAGATGTTGCACAGTGTAAGATATGACAAAATAATAATTTATAAATTATCAAGGGTTCATGAGGGAGGGGGAGCGAGGGGGAAAAATGAGCTGATGCCAGGAGCTTAAGTGGAGAGCAAATGTTTTGAGAATGATGAGGGCATTGAATGTACAAATGTGCTTACACAACTGATGTATGTATGTATTGTAATAAGTTATATGAGCCCCTAATAAAATGATTTAAAAAAAAAGATAGGCTGGATGAACAGTCTGGAGAAAACAATGGGACTGATGGCTACTGGGGGACATGGGAGAGGGGGAGGTGGGTGAAGAGGTGGTGTTGACCAACCCAGGGATAAGGGAGCAACAAGTTATCCAAAATTAGTGGCGAGGTGGGTGTGAGAGGACTGGTAGGGGTTCAGCAAGGGCAATGTAACCAAGAGAAATTACTGAAACCCAAATGAAGACTGAGCATGATAGTGGGACAAGAGGAAAGTAAAAGGAAATAGAGGAAAGAACTAGGAGGCAAAGGGTATTTATAGAGGTCTAAATACAGGCATGTACATATGTAAATATATTTATATAGGATGGTGGGGAAATAGATCTAGGTGCACATATTTATAGGTTTAATATTAAGGCAGCAGATGGATATTGGACCTCCACTAAAGTACTTACTCAATGCAAGAACTTTATTCTACTAAATTGGCATTCTATGATGCACACCTTCCCAACACGATCTCTGAAGACAAATATTTGCATAAGCAAATAAGGTGAAGAAAGCTGATGGTGCCCAGTTATCAAAAGATAATAGCATCTGGGGTCTTAAAGGCTTGAAGATAAACAAGCAGCCATCTAACTAAGAAACAACAAAGCCCACATGGAAGAAGCACACCCGCCTGTGTGACCACGAGGTATTGTAGGGATCAGGTATCAGGAATCAAAGAACAAAAACTCATATCATTTTAAATGAGCAGGAGTGCAGAGTAGAGACCCAAAACCCATTTGTAGGCAACTGGACATCCCTTACAGAAGGGCCGCAGGAAGGAGATGAAACATACAACTTTCCTCTTGTTCTTAAATGCTTCCTTCCCACCCGTTCCCTCCCCGCCCCCCACTGTCACGGTCCCAATTCTAGCTTACAAATCTGGCTAGACCAGAGGATGTACACTGGTACAGATAGGAACTGGAAACACAGGGAATCCTGGACAGATGATGCCTTCAGGACCAGTGGTGAGAGGGCTGATACAAGGAGGGTGGAGGGAATAAGGGTTAGAAAGGGAGAGCCGTTTACAAGGAGCTAGATAGATATAACCTTCTCCCTGGGTACGGACAACAGAAAAGTGGGTGAAGGGAGATATCAGACAGTGTAAGATATGACAAAATAATAATAATTTATAAATTCTCAAGGGTTCATGAGGGAGGGGGGAGCAGGGAGGGAGGAGGAAAATGTGGAGCTGATACCATGGGCTCAAGTAGAAAGCAAATGTTTTGAGAATGATGATGGCAACAAATGTAGAAATGTGCTTGACACGATAGATGTATGTATGGATTGTGATGAGTTATATGAGCCACCAATAAAATGATTTTTAAAAAAAGAACAAGAGAATACTGTATGTTTTAAAATAAAGTTGGGAACTGATCACAATGATCTACATATAACCCCCTACCTGGGTGACGGACAACAGAAAAGTAGGTGAGGGAGACATCGGTCAGTGTAAGACATGAAAAAATAATTTATAAATTATCAAGGGTTCGGGAGGGAGGGAGGGTGGTGGGGGGAGGGGAAATAAGTGAGCTGACATCAAGGGCTCCAATAGAATGAAAATGTTTTGAAAATGATGACGGCAACAAATGTACAGATGTGCTCGATACAATGGATGCATCTATGCATTGTGGTAAGAGCTGTATGAGCCCCCAATAAAATGATTAAAAAATAAAGATGTTTGCTAGGGTCATACCCTCTCACCGTAGTTATTCAATCTGTATGCTGAGCAAATAATCAGAACTGCCGGATTACATGAAGAAGAATGTAGTCATCAAGATTGGAGGTAGGCTTCATAGCTACTTGTAATATGAAAGTAATACAACTTTGCTTGCTAAAAGGACTTGTAACACTTGTTGAGGAAGATCAAGGACTACAGCCTTCAGTATGGACTACAACTCAATGTCAAAGAAAGCCTGGCACCTCGGCGGTGTAGTCGTCCCATTGGGCCATGCTCTGCAGGGGCAGCATTTTGAAACTACCAGCTGGTCCACAGGTGAAAAGACAGGGCTTTCTACTCCTATAGTTGATCTTAGCCAAAAGGCAGAGAAGCGATGGGGGCTTTTTATTCCTATAAAGTTAACATCTTGACAACACATGTCCCATAGGGTCGACATAAATGGATGGCTGTGTTTGTTTTTCCCCTAGAGACATTTTCATCGGTTTGGCTCAGTGGTTTCTCCAGAGCTCTTCGGTTCCTTCCTGGAATAAATATATAATCTCAAACATTTCTTTAAAAAACGCAAATCTTTAGTTTCCTTTATGATCATTTATATCATAAAATTCTTGTGATGGAAATCGCTTGCTATAAATGAACAAAAATTCGGTGTTATTCCACCTCTGGACAATACGCTTGTTTCAGGAATGTACTTGTATCCTGGTAGATCCCACGTCTCACTCGACCCAGTTTCACCAAGTGTTGTGATCTCAGATCGGCTTTGCCAGTCCGTGGTAAGGTGCGCGGAGTCGCGACGCAGTCTCGGGTGGCTGGGAGCCGACCGGCGGGACAGGCGTGGGTGGCGGACGCCGCCGCGGGAGCCCCAGGAGCGCAGCCCCCGGAGCCGCGCGCGCGCTCCGCCGCCCCGTACTCTCCGGAAGCGGAAGCCGCGGTTCCCTCAGGCTGAGACCTGTGCCCGCGGGAGGCAGCTTGGCGGCCTTGGGGAGTTTGGGAAGAAGGACAGGCAAAGCCTGAGGGGAGAACCGGCAGGAAGTGTCAGGGCCGCTGAGGCACCCAGAGGGGCTGGTGGCCGTGACCCCAGCATCCGGGTGACTGGCATCCGCTTGCTAGTAGGGCCGCGCATGCGCGTAGGCTGACGCCGGAGCCCGGCGCGCGCTGGCGCCGCCTGTCGGACGGACTGTGCAGCCCGGACGCCGGCCGCGCTCGGGTCGGACTCGGTGGGTCCCCGGGGCCGTCGGGACGGTCTCGCCAGGCCCGAGTGCTCGTCGTGGGGCGGCCGGTGCCGGGGAGGAGCCGCTGCTCGCTGCTGACACGTCACTTCCGCGCGGGCGGCGAGTCTTTGACGTTTGAGGAATGAAGTGCCCCCCGCCGACGGCCTCACCGGCGCACGGTGCAGTCCCGGCCGTGGCGGGCCCGGTGGGAACGCGCTGCGCCCTCGGCTAAAGCGAGTCCGGAGGGAGCTGGCCGGCGCCGCCTCTGCTCGCTGCACCCCTGGGCCGGACCGGGCCGGGGGGTGCCGCGGCGCGCTCTCGGAGACCCAGTTAACTGCTCGCGCCCCGACTTTCCCCGCCAGCCCACTCCTGTGTCGGGGGTCTCCAGGCCTTGCACGCTAGCCTCCCTTTTCTGCAGCTGCACGCTCGGCGGGTCTGTGACTTTGAAAGGAGGAGGTAAGGAGGGGGACCTGCGCAGAGGGGTGGTGGGGCTGGGCAGGGGGGTGGTGGACCTGCGCAGAGCGGGGTGGACCTGCGCAGAGGGGTGGTGGCGCCTGGAAGTGGGCGCCGGGAGAGGGCCTGGAACCGCCGTGGAGTCAGTGCTGGGAGGAGTCTGCTAATTGCAATTGATTGCTTACTATATAATGTACAGGTAATAAAAGGCAATAATAAAGCTAAGGAAACAGTCACGAAAAAGGCATTCAACTCAGGTCAAAACCTACTTCTAAGGGAGTCGCGGGAAGAGAACTCTGGTTAAGTTGAGGGCTACTTTCCTTTAAAAGCTTAACTTCAAGTAAAGGTATCGCTGCCCATCAGAGTTGCAGGCAGACATTTTGTCACCTTGTACGGTGACACATTCGGTGTTGCTTGGCTACCTTACTGTTCCCCAGTTCATTTGCCGCTGCCTCCTGAGATGCAACGCTGACAGCGTGACCACAAATCTCTGGTGTCATAGCGATGGGCATCCTAATGTCACATCTGACTTCCTCGCCTGTGTATTCATCCCTCCCTCCCCTACCAGCCATACTGTTGCTCAACCCAATCTCCAGTCCCCTGTGCCAACTCTGGTGGGAGAAGACGGAGATGGGATTGAGCTAATACATGAACAGTGCTCAGGAGAGGCTCATGAGATTGGACCCTGGACACTGGTAGAAACAGAATGAGAACATCTCTTAGAGTTGGCCCATTCATTGAAACATGAATCCAGGGAGAAGATGGACTAACCCACAGGCTTTCCAGGCTTCCTTGCCCCTAACTGCATATCATTTGGCTCACTTCAGGTGAGGAGGCCACCTGGCTCCTAGGGGCAGGGATAGCTGTCAAAAGTTGGATTCTCATAGAAGAGAAAAATCGTCCAACTGAACTTCTTCCCTAATGTTTGGGGAAAGCATTCTCACCCAGCCAAGTTATTGAGTCCCTACTCCAGAGTAAACACCTTCCTACGTACTGCATATGTAATAAAAGATAAAGTCGAACCCAGTGTTGGTGAGTGTATTCCAACTCATAGTGATCCCATGGGACAGAGTAGAACTGATTCAGAGGGTTTCCATATCTAAATATGGCAGAAGCAGTGACACATACCTATGAATGACTAGTAGGTTCAGAAGGTTGGTAGATGAGCATTTTAACCATTATGCCACCAGAGCTAATTTAAAGTCAGTATGTAACAAAAAACAAACTTGCTGGCATTGAGTCACTGCTGACTCAGTGACCCCCTGGGGGTTTCCGAGACTAACTGTTGTTGGGACTAGAAAGCCCAGTCAACATGTAGTTGTTAATAATTGTTAAACCTGTTCATTATATGGCGATAGCACGTGGACCTGCTAACTTTCTTTCTGTGGGATTCCTTGCAGTGGTGGGTGGGTTCCAGTGGGTATGGGGACTGAGAAATGAACTTACTCAGGGATGAGAATGTTGCCGTTTTAAAGAGAGTCAAGGACTGTCCTTTTTCTTTGCAAATCTATGGCTGCATTTCCAGTTACTTTGAGGGATCCCTTGAGGCAGGTTTTGATCATTTCTGACCCTCTGCCACCTGTTATTTGGAGATACAGTCTGCTTAGGGAATTAATGATGTATAACTTTCTGAAAGATTCTAGTCATTGCTGAGTATTTAAGTAGGACACGTAAATTTGTCAGCTCCCTTTTAAAAAAGTCATTGGTTTGAGCTCAGTAGCATACTCTGTAGTATAGATCCACGGGTATATTGTTGCCAGCAGACCCATATGCCCACATGCACGCAGAGAGAAATGTGAGAGTCGGCTGGTTTAAAGTGTAGTCTCTAGGCTAGTCTAATGAAGTGCCAGACTTGACTGAAGAGGAGGTGGAGACCCTCGCCACGCCCATTACATTGACTGCCCTTGGAGAGAATAAGGGAAAATTGACGGGGAATTAGGTTAGGCTTTATTAATGCTTTGACTTTATTTTGTGGTATGTTGAACTCCTTTTGCATCCATGAGAAAAATATGTTAAACTAGGGCTCTATAGGACTGGAATCAGTTGGTTCTGAGATATGAATGGGATGAATTTTCATGGGTCTGGGCTGGGGTTGGGAGAAGCTTCCGTTTTTAATGAGACAGATAAGAAACAGGACAGAATAGATCAGTGGTTCGCAACCTTTCTAGTACCACGACCCTTTAATACAGTTCCTCATGTTGTGGTGCCCTCCAACCATAAAATTATATTTGTTGCTACTTCATAACTGTTAGCTTGCTACTGTTATAAACCGTAATGTAAACATCTGATATGCAGGATATATTAGGCAAACCCTGTGAAAGGGTCATTCGACCCCAGCTGGTGTAGATTGATGGCTAGTGCAGAAAGGAAAAAGGTTGAATTGGGTCAAGGAAAAGATGGAAAATAGCAAGATGGGGCTAGACATGGAGGTTAGGTATAATCTGTAGGTAACTGTCAAATCAAGGAATCAAAACCCCCCCAAATTTCCAACTAATGCAGTTATTTTCTCTCCCATCCCCTAGCTAAACCATGGCAGAGATGGCCCTGTCGGAGGCTGGAGCCTGTGCCGCCTCCACAGCTGCCGCTCTGGAGAACTTGCAGGTGGAAGCCAGCTGCTCCGTGTGCCTTGAGTACCTCAAGGAGCCCGTCATCATTGAGTGCGGTCACAACTTCTGCAAAGCCTGCATCACTCGCTGGTGGGAGGACCTGGAGAGGGACTTCCCGTGTCCTGTGTGTCGAAAGACATCCCGATACCCCAGTCTCCGGCCTAATCGGCAACTGGGCAGCATGGTGGAGATTGCCAAGCAGCTCCAGGCTGTCAAGAGGAAGATCCGAGACGAGAGCCTCTGCCCCCAGCACAACGAGGCCCTCAGTCTTTTCTGCTATGAGGACCAGGAGCTTGTGTGCTTGGTGTGTGCCATTTCCCACACCCACCGGGTGCACATCGTCGTGCCACTGGACAACGCCACACAGGAGTACAAGGTGGGGAGCTAGCGAGTGGAGCCGCTGGGGAGGGCAGAATCCGCGTCTGGTCTTCTCTGTGATGCGCTCAGAGCGGCACACACCGGGCCAGGAAACACTGACCAAATGAGTCCACTGCCCTCAAGTCAGAAGAAGAGCCGTGGTATGGGGCACCCAACATCTCTCCCTCGACTTTTGTAACAGACGAGTGTGAATGTTTGCGTGATATTGAAGTGTGTCATGCGCTTCATAAATGAATGAGACTGTAAGATCTAACTTAGGAATAGCGAAGCAGTGGTCTGGTTGCTTATGTCCCCTTGTTCAGAACACCCCTTATTGTACTGTTGGTTCTGGGACCGAGAGAACAGTGACAGGGAACCAAGGGTTAGGTTTATTAACACCTTGACTTTCCTGGCCCTTTGTACTTTCCAGAACTCTTTTCTGGTCCATGAGAAAACAATGTTAAATGGGAAGAGATACGTAGGTCTGGAACGGATTGGTTCTCAGATATAAATGAGATGGTAATAAACAGCCTTCTGTAGATTCATACGCACCACCCTCAGCTGAAGTGCTGTTTGCACCTTTCCTAGGTAATGGATAACTGTTTTAGCTTTCGGTGGCAAAGGGGAGACAGAAGTCAAGATTGTGTTACATTTCTTGGTGGCTAGGATTTGATGGAGCCCTAGTGGGCCTAGGGCTGCTAACCTCCAGGTCAGTGGCTCAAAACCACCAATCGCTCCCAAGGAGAGAGGTGAGGCTGCCTGCTCATGTAAACATGTACATCCCTCCAAAGATACAGGGATGCTATGAATCCTGGGCAGTGCAGAGGCAGTGGGTTTAGATAGAGTTGGATGGACGGATAGGTTTGAAGAACTCCATCAGGATACAAGGAAGTCACTCTGACAGTAAGAGAAAGTTACCCGAGTAAGAAAACCGACAAGGTTGGGAAGTGCACTGAGCTGCTGTCGGTTGAACAGCTGTGAGGTTCAGTGAAGAAAACGTTGGGTGAGCAGAGGTAACTTGGGCAGGGTAACTTGGTAGGAGAAGGGCCACCAGTAAGAAGTTCACATCCCAAATGACAGGCAAGGAAGGACGTTTGCCCGTGAGATGGTGAGATGGGTCATATGCAGAAAAAGACGCGTTGACCTGAATTGAAGCAGGTGCCAGAAGCCCCAATCCTCTTCCCCACCCAACCCCCCAGGAGAAGCTGCAGAACTGCCTGAGCCCACTGGAGCAGAAGCTGCATGACATCACCCGCTGCAAGTCCTCCGAGGAGAAAAAGCCCGGAGAGCTCAAGGTACCGACCAGCAAACGGCTTAATTCGGGCCGCTCCACAGGTGTTTTCATTGTGGGGAATTAGCCACAGGCCAGTTCGCATTCACTAGAAAAATGCTATGCTCTTAAAATGAATGGTATTTGATAATACCCTGAGGCACGGGTCACGAGTTAAATATTGAGATGAGGAATGTAAGAGATGAAGAACTGACAGAACATCTTGCATCGGGTGAGTAGAGGAAGTTTTTGCTCATTGGTTCCATTTGTCTGTAAAGCTGGAAGGAAAGCTCTTTGTTAAGTGGACCAGGACAAGAGTTTCTTAGAGGGACTGAGGATAGGGGAATGGACAAGATTCGTTGCGCAACAAGGGAGAAGAGTTCCTAGAAGCATCGGCTGATGATGCTAGGGCCAGATTCTCTTGATTCAAGTACGCTCACGTCTCCTAACTGTTGGCGGTTCATCCCTGGAAAGTTTAATTTTCATGCTGTTTTGAATCATATATTCCCAATATTATCATCGTCAAACTTACAGCATTGTATTTCAGTTTCTGCCTTATTCTATTGGACAAGAAGCAGTTAGTAGTAATAAAGACCTTAGAAGACAGACTGGGACTGCCCCACGAGGTTGGAATAAGCTAGAGAGCAGTGGGTTTGATTTGTGTTTCCTGGTTTCAAGAGAGCATGTTGTGAGTTTCGAGCAACTCAATTTACGGGAACCTTCTAGGACCCGTTCTCTGAAGTGACTTGAAGGTCTTGAACAAGCTCACCCAGAACGCTGCTCATGTTTTTTCTGACTCATGTCTCATATTCATTTTTTTTCATGTATTCATTTTAAACAGACTGATCAGAGACTGAGTTTAGGAACCAGCTGGCAAAAATCACAAGAAATTTTGATAGTGAACACTGTAGATTTGCATGAGCATTAACATATATATTTTTAGTTTCCTAAGTATAGAAGCTAATATATTCAGTGAATGTGTCTGTTGTTTACATTTCAGTATAGTATTTCTAGGCAAATTTCCTTACATGCTTGGGGATGTAAAGTCACAGGGTGACTTTAATTTTACACTTGGGATTTTAAAATATGAGGGCATGGATGACGTAGGAAAGCCCATACTCTTTCACATTCAGCACCCAAAACATAAAAAACTTACTGGAGCTAATTCCACTCTGAATTCCTTTTGTTCACTAGTGCTTTCGGGGCTATAAACATAGGTATTCTTTCATTGTTAAAAAAAAAAATTAAGGACCAATTCTTACTGTGCATGTCATTCACTCAGAGCATCAGTGAACAGGGAATTTCAACACACCTGCTGCCCCATTCGTTACACTGCTCTGACCCCCCTTCTGTCAAAGTGGCCCTGTCTGACAGCAGGTGAGGGCCTTTCTACTGGAGGAAAATGCCATTCAAAAAATCTGTGTTGCCTACAGAAAAACCAGGTCACTTATGATTATGACTCTTAAATATAATTTGATTTGTTAAAAAAACACACCAGCAGCTTAAAAACCCCAAATAGAAATTTTTTTAACAATTGGAGAACCATGATGGTTCCATGTTAAGAATGTGATCATTTTGCTCAGAACAAAACTTTCTACAGTACCGTGAGGGATTCTGTGAGAGGCATGAGCAACTGGCTCCCATGAGAACGCTTGCAGCAGACACCCAGGGCCGGTCGTGTTTGAATCGGGCACGCACCCACGGAGCCCAAGCAGACAGTCCAGAACGGAAGCCTGATGGCCCACTGTTAAACTTTCACTGACTTTTTTTCCCAGTTGATTCTGTGGTTGTGATGTCTTAGGCTCCGTAGATAGATAATGACCATCTGATCTGAGAACTTCCGCATTTATCCTTTCGTGTCCTGGGTCAGATCGTATTAGCTGAACCTGTAGAGGGAGGCAATACAGAGCCAGCCATCGGCAGTCTCTGAGCACTGCAGGCCATCACGTGATTGAGTGCTAGTGTCTTGTAGGCATCTTCAACCAAAAATAAAACTTTGTAAGAAGTTCATTTAAAAAAAGAAAATAAAAATTATCCGTGAACTCTGTTTTCATCACCTCACTTCATGGTGGTCGCTATATTAAGCCATCAGTGGGGATGGGGCCATTCTTCACTGAAGGAAATCTCAAGAAAAAGGAACTGTTTGTTCCCAATGACTTTGGAAGTCCATTAATTGTGTGTGTGTGTGTGTGTGTGTGTGTGTGTGTGTGTGTGTGTGTGTGTGTGTGGCGGGCGGCTCCCTCCCACCCCACTGACCTGGTTCATTGTCCTCTCTCTGTTCTCAGAAACTGGTGGAGAGTCGGCGGCAGCAGATCGTGAAGGACTTTGAAGAGCTCCACAGACGCCTGAATGAAGAACAACAGGCGCTGCTCTCACGGCTGGAGGAGGAGGAACAGGATGTTCTGCAGCGACTCAGAGAAAACGCTGCTCACCTCGGGGCCAAGCGCCGGGACCTGGCCCATTTAGCTGCCGAGGTGGAGGGAAAGTGCTTGCAGTCGGGCTTCGAGATGCTCAAGGTTCGACCTTTGCCCCTGCATAGCTCCTTGGCTCCAGCAAAAACAATATAGCTTTGCCCAGGCCTCTCTCACCTCCAGGATGCTCACCCTTCCCCTCTGCTCCTCTAAGCCCATCCTTCTTGACATGCTCAGAGGATCCCTTTCCTACTGAAAGGCTTCTCTGACTGCTCTCGCCCCTTTCTGATCCTTCCTCAGTGCTTACATTTACCAGCAATTTTGTACTTAATTTGTACCAAAGAAAAATTCACTCTTTTAAAAGGAGGGAAGTCTATTCTGAATTACCAAGAAACTATGCATTTCAATTTTTGTAACTAGAATTACCATGCTTCTAAGTCTGGAACTTGATTAGGAGAAGCTACATCTAAAGGATGCATGAAATTATGTGTCATGCTAGACTACTTCTGATAGGCAAATGGTGCCTCTAACATAGTTGAAAATAATTTGTTTTCTGAAGCACATGAACGGTGTTAGCATGCTATAGCAAACTTGTGTTTTAGAGGCGAGAGTACCGGCATTAGAATCAGTGAGGCTTTATTGTACACGTGGTGCATTTTATATATTGCTTGGTGTATATTCTTGCGTTGTTTTTTTCATGTATGTGTGTTTTGCTTTCCACATTAAACTGGGTTATCTTATTGGGGCCAGAAAATTGTCTTCTTTGTGCTCTGGACCCCAAGTGTCCTCACAGCGGGTCAGCACACCGTTATCGAAGTGTTTATGTACCAATATCAGAGGGGAGATACGAAGCCACAGTAGGAAACTCTTAACTCATACCATGCCACCAGTTGGAACTATCAGCTGATCTCCACAGAGACGGTACTGGATACGTAGTTGGTACTTGGGTGCAGAGAACAGGGCAGACACACAACCCTGTCGCTTGCCTCGAGAGCTCATTGTCAGCAAAGATTGCACACACACACACCCAACACACCCCTTTGAATGTGCCATCGCTTTGCCAAGTTTCACGATGAACAACCTTGAAAGTGGGGAGGGAGTAGGAGGGGTCCCTGTGGTGCTCTTCCCTTTGGATCATGACCCTTCATTTGTTCCACACCTTTTCTGTCTTTAACCGTTGTTTTTATTGTCAATGAGGTAGGGGTTTTGTTGCTACTTCAGATCATTAGTTTTGTATTCAAATTCCACATTAGCTTATCCTTCACAAGCTCCTTGATGCCCTATGCTTATCCCACATGGAGAACGTTATGGGCGAGGGTTGGATTTTTGCCTGTAGGGCCCTTGAATGCCAGGACCAATATTGCTTTTTTTTCTCCTTCCCTCTAGGATGTCAAAAGTACCCTCGAAAAGTAAGTGATTCTATTTCTTGGAGTGGGTTAGGTCTTGGCTCAGGATGGCAGGCAGGAGAGTCGGGAGGGGGCGGGGAACCCATAGTATCTGAGTGGGTTGTGGATGTGGGATCTTTAGCCCATGAAGCCACTGAGAGGGTGAATCATTGGGCCTTCCTTGGAAAGGAATGTGGATCGTGTGGAGGCAGACTCCTTTCTGTCCCATGGGGTATCACTGAGTTCAGACTGTAAGGAGAGGAACAGTAGGGGGTGGAGAAGGATGTGCAACATGACGCATGAAATAGGAAACCATTCCAGAGATTCCTGAGACTCAGTAAGGCTCTAACCAGTGGACCATGTGTTGGTAAAACAAAGCAATAGGCAAGTGCTTTTACTCAGGGCATAGGGAAAAGGTGGGAAGGTGGGAATTTTGGTTGCTGCCTACAGACCACACCACATACTTCCTTGACTGGAGCTTTCCCCTGACCCTACCCTCTCTTCCCCTCTCCTTCCCCCTCCCAGATGTGAAAAAGCGAAGACCATGGAGGTGACTGCCGTATCCATACAACTGGAGAAGAACTTTAGCAATTTCCCTCGGCAGTACTTTGCCCTGAGGAAGATCCTTAAACAGCTCATTGGTGAGTTGCTCCCCAAAGAAAATTAGTAGGAAAAAAAAAAAGTCCTAGACCCTATCTCAGCTGGGCTTCAGTTTCCCTGTCCCTTTCCGTCCACCCTCCCCACCCGTTCCTTACCTAGCTTTCAGAGTCACCCTCTGTGGAGTGGCAGAAATCAAGGGAGACGGCACCCCTCATTCACATATTTTCCTAACCAGCCACCCAGAGAGCCGAATCATTTGCCTGGGTGGTCAAGTAGAGCAGGGTGAGTGACCGTGGACTTTAGCATATAACTCCACCAGAGTGCAGGGCAGTGTTGTGTGTACAGGAAGCCGAGTCAAGGCCAGGCTGTGCCTGGAAAGCAGACCCCGCGGCTCTCTGTCTTGCTGTGAATGCTCCGTTCTGGCCCTCCCCTGCAGTGAGGCAGATGGTGTCAGAGGGGTTGATGAGAGAATGAGGCCAGAACCTGGCCCGCCTGCCCTTACAGAGGCAGCAGGACGTTAGGGTCAAGGTCAAAGGTGAAGCCCTGAATCCTGCTGCTGTTAGGAGATACCCTGGATTGAGGAGGTTAACCCAACTGGGGTATCCTGGGACCTCAAAGAGAACAGGTTCTGCGAAGGCGGGCTGGAAGAGGGAGGCAGGGCAATTAGCTATTCCTCTCCTCATCTAGCTCCCCACTCTGGCTTCTCCCGCCAGCGGACGTGACCCTGGACCCGGAGACTGCGCATCCTAACCTCGTCCTGTCAGAAGATCGGAAGAGTGTCAAATTTGTGGAGACAAGATTGCGGGATCTCCCTGACACACCACGGCGCTTCACCTTCTACCCCTGCGTCCTGGCCACAGAGGGTTTCACTTCAGGCCGACACTACTGGGAGGTGGAGGTGGGCGACAAGACCCACTGGGCGGTGGGTGTGTGTCAGGACTCTGTGAGCCGAAAGGGGGAGCTGACTCCGCTTCCTGAGACTGGCTACTGGAGAGTGCGCCTGTGGAACGGGGACAAATACGTGGCCACCACCACGCCTTTTACGCCCTTGCACATCAAGGTGAAACCTAAGCGGGTGGGCATATTCCTAGACTACGAGGCTGGCACGCTGTCCTTTTACAACGTCACAGACCGCTCGCACATCTACACCTTCACTGACAGGTTTACTGAAAAACTGTGGCCCCTCTTTTACCCTGGCATCCGAGCTGGTCGGAAGAATGCTGCGCCCCTCACCATCAGGCCTCCGACAGATTGGGAGTGACAGGAGAACACCCTGGCTTCTAGGCCATGAGGACGGCTGGGTCGAGTGCACAGTTCACAGGAGGTGTCTTCGCTGGTGTCCACCAGATTTTCTGTTGCACAAGGATGGGCAGGGAAGGAAGGAGGAGGGGCTGTTGCAGAAACAAAGTCAATAGGAGGGAAATCTGCTTGCCCTGCACTGATGGAGGAAACAAATCCCTTTCCACACTTGGCGGGGTTTGCTGACCAGGAATACTCCTTTCTCAGGGAAGTTCACTGAGGTTTATGTTCCTAGGATAACGATGAATGACGGTTTTAATGCAGGTTCTACAAGTTGGGGAGTATTTCCGGGGCAGAGATTTGGCATTAAAGTGAGGGAAATTAGTGTCTTTGGTCTTCTGTTCCCAGGCTCAGGTATCAGTATGAGTAGGATTGTACATGAGTAGCCTTGTGCTGGGGGAACAGGGGAGAGAGGGGATTGAAAGAGGAGGAGAACCAGTCCCTTGTGCAGGCTTTCAGCGAAGAGCTGGCTTACTTGGCTGTCTCAAGGAAATTGGTCACCGCCTTGAGAGGGGAAGGGAAGAGACTGCAGATAAATGACTGTCATTGCTTTTCCCAATGAATTCGGAATAAAGAGGGTCAGGTATTATAGGAAAGAGGTATTTCTAGGTAAGCCCCGGTGGCTATTAGTCACTTTCAAGTTGTCAGCCTTGTAAGCTAGCTGAGCTGTCCTAAGACAAGTAATGTCTTTCTCACCCAGAGCATCAGTAAAAAAGTGTGGTTTGGGTGGGACAGACTAATGGACACACCTGAAGTTCCTGTTAAGAACAAGTTGGCCCTTTCCCTATCAGAGAATGCAAATCATTTTCATAGGAAGCCAGATGTGTTTACTGCAGGGTTGTCTGAAAGGTAAACGGTTCCTGGCCAACCCAACCTCAAATGCCTTATATCTCTGCTTGGGATATCAAGAGTTGACAGAAGATTAGGACAAGAAACTAATCTGAGGGTTAGTTTCAGCTGCTGCTGCTCCCACAACAGGACTGTCCAGTCTTCTCTGTGCCTTGATGCTGGTTTTTGTACTCTGGTTCGTGGAAATAATGTAGAGCTAAGGACCCACTGAAGCGATCTGTCTTGTGTGGTATTTTGCAAATGGGCGGGTGTTGCCTTCTGAACTAGTCCCAGAAATGTTGAAAATGCTTGTTCACGGTTCTCACCCTCAGTGAAAGATCCAGGTTTGGGCTAGGGCTTAGGCACCTGCATTTTGAAACACACTTCCCAGGTGAGTCTGGAAATTCTTGTAAGACATCCTGCAGGTGAATTTCAATGACTACCTTGTTAGCAGCAGCTAGAGAACCTGGTTCTTGCCCCGTGCTAGCGGGAGTCTGCGGAGAAAGCTGCCCGTAAGCCCTCACCCCTTGGGACTTTGCACGTAGTAGCCTTGGCCGATTGCCCACGCCAATGCTAGGTTTTTAAGTGAGGCTGAAAACACGGGGGCTTCAGGTTTACAGAACAGGGTAGAACTGCCCTGGTGGGTTGCTCCGACACTGCTGGAGTAGGAAACCTCCTTTCTTCGGCGGGGCGGCGGCTGGCCGGTTCAAGCTGCTGCACTTGCAGGTAGCAGCCCCGCCGGTTCGAGCTGAACTTGCAGGTAGCAGCCCCGCACGTAGCCCACGCCGCAGCCAGAGCGTAGTCTTGGTCGACGGCCGTAGCTGAGGACTCGCTCTCGGCTCTGTCCCTTCTGGTCGGCGCGAGGAAGAGTCTCGCGAGCATCTCCAGCCGAGGACGCGCACGGTGGCACCGCGGGCAGCGAGCGGTCCCCAGGCGGCTAGCATGCCTCCCAGGATGCTTTGCGCGGACGCCCGCGTCGCGTAACGCAAGGGGCGGGGCCTGGCTGGCGGGGCGGGGCTGGTGGGAGACGCGCTCTGTGTTCGATGCCGGCGGAAGCAGCTAGCTCTGGCGTGGACGCGCACTACGTTCTCATAGGAACCTGACATGCAGGCACCGGGGCCGTTGTACCGACGCTGGCAGAGGTCCAGGGCGAAGCCCCGCGCCCCCAGGCTGGAGGGGGCCCGTGCACGCGCCGACCTTCCTAGATCCCCCTGGGCCCTCCCTGCAAGAAGGCCTTCTGTCTTCATCCGGGGCCTGACCTGCACCCAGTGCCACGGGTGTGCGTGCACCTCCGAGGCGATAGGGGGAGGCCCCGCGGTAACCCTCCTTAGGCTTGAGGCGGTTCTGCTCCCTTCCGGATTCAATTGTAATCGCACCTGCACAGGCTAAAGCCTGGATGGGACTCTGAACTCCCTCCCAGCCAGGGTGGGAAAGAAAGATGTATTCCACGGTAACAGACCTTAGATATCTGGGCTCCTGGAAACCAACTCCTATCACAATTCAGCCCGCAAATACCAAAATATTTTGAATCTGCCAGGTACTAAGCTAGGTGCGTTCTTTTTATTAAAGTTGTAATCTGTTGAAGTCTATGGGAGCCATTAAAAATAGAGTAGATGGCTGATTGGGGCTGTGTTGAGTTACTTATACTGATAGACTTCATGATAAATGTTGGATTGTGGTGGGGGGTACCAGACACAGAGCTCGTGGTGATGAAGTTTCCTTGGCGGGGGGTGGGTGTATTTCAGCTCTACATTTCCTTGTACCTGTTTCTGCCTGAATTTCTGTCACCATCTCTCCTCTGTTGTCTTCACTATCCTGTGAATATTCCCACGAGGTAGGGCCATTCAATAGCCTCCCACCCCTGGGACCCACAGCTCCCATTTCCCAGACCCTGACACCTGAGCTTCCGAAGCGCAGCACCACGTCTGGACTGCAGGTTCCAGAGCTGCAGGCAAGGCCTCAGGCCTTAGGACATTCCATCTTTAGGTAGTCCTGCCTGCTTAGTGAGGTCTGGACAGACTGTGAGGAGAAAATAGGGGGACTCCCCTTCTCAGCCTCCTCGTTTTCATGTCAGATTATAAAGAGGAAAATGGGGCATGCCTGAAGCGACAGTACCATGGCCTGCCAGAACAAATAAATCTGCTTTGCAGAAAGTTCAACCAGAATGTTCCTTACAAGCAAGGTGATGAGACTGGATCGCACGTATTTTGGACATGTTATTAGAGACCACGGGGGCCCTGGTGGTGCTGTGGTTACACATTGGTCTGCGATCGGTATGGTTGGCAGTTCGAAACCAGCGGCAATATCTTGGGAGAAAGACTGGGCTTTCTACTCTCATAAGTAATTACAGTCCTGGAAACCCACAGGAGGTCTCTATGAGTCAGCATTGACTTGATGGCAGCAAGAATTTTGTTAGGGGAGACTAGCCCCTGGAAAAGCATGTCATGGTAACATAGAGGGTCAGCAAATAAGAAGACCCTCAACGAGATGGATTGAGGCATTGGCTGTAACCATTGTCTCAAATACAACAGTTGTGAGGATATTGCAAAACTGGCAAGTATTTTGTTCTGTTGTGCCAGGATCGCTGTAATCAGACCCAATTCCATGAGACCCAACACAACTACACCAAAGCCAGTCACGGGCAAAATGCACTGAAATCACAACCAGATCTTCCTTTTATCTTTGTCCCTGCCTTGCTTTATTCACTGACTTTATCCCAAATTATTGGTGAAAGATAACTACATGATGTACAAGTAATAAGCAGCTGAGTTTGACAACTTAAGTCTGGGGATAGTGTCAACCTGCATCAGCTGTGGGAACCAACAGAAATGCACAGCCTTATCTCAAAATACGCTTCATGTGAAGGTGGACTCTTGGTGTCCTCCAGTCACATTCCTAGTAATGAAGCTCTTGCCCACACAGGACATCTGAAGCTTGGTCAGGTTTGTTTTGAACATGATTATGCCCCCATGTTATATGTCCACAATGACAGAGCAGTGGTGGAACTTTTGGGGGGTGGGGTTTGGTTTTGCTCTCCTATTTCTGGTAAGTAATTTTTTTCTGTCAATATTTCCTAGACTTTTTATAATAGTGGGATATACAATATTTGTCCTTTTGCATTTGGGTTTATTTCACTCAGTATAATGTCCTCTGGATTTATCCGTATTTTGAGGTGCTTCACAGATTCTTGAGCATCACATAGTATTCCAATAGGTCTATGTACTTCTGTTTCTCCACTGATTCGATGGTGGGCACTTGGGTTGTTCCCATCTCTTTGCTATTGTAGATAATGCTGCAATGAGCATGGATGTATGGATATCTGTTTGTGTCCTGGCTCTTTTCTTTAGGATATACACCTAATTGTGGAATTGCCAGATCAAATTGAATTTTATCCAGCCTTTAAAGGAAGCGCCACACCATTGCACAGCGGTTTTACCATATTATAGTCCTCTCAGCAGTATGTGAGACTTTTGATCTCTCCACACCCATGCCAGCATTTGTTGTTCTGTGTTAACTGAATTTTGCTATTTTTCCTGGGGTGAGAGGATGTCTCATAGTTTGGATTACTAACCACAAGATCAATGGTTCAAGCCCACCAGTCCCTAGTCCATATGTTTGAGAAAGATGAGGTCACTAGCAGTTTTAATAGAGAACTCAGTGGGAGAATAAACCTTGTTCTAGATTCCAGGATAGACACTTTCTAATTAGTTTCTATCCAACCTTCAGTGAAGTATACCGTGCACTAACCACTACAATGACTTTAGACATCAACTTTTAGGGAACATGGCAACCCATATAGGCCACATCAGAAGATCTCAACATGAAAACCCCACCTCAAAATTACCGCTAGCCCTTGGAATTAAGACTGAAATACCTGGATGTGAGAAGAAATACATGATGGCCGCCCCAAGACTATGGAATTGGCAGTTCTTGGACCTTGGTTAGAATCCCTGACTTAGTGGGTGTCCAATAAGAGGGGTCCCAGAACTACTATAGATTTACTGTCTTGATTCCCTCCCTATATTAATATGACATGTATACTCTTTTCTTTTTAAAAATAATTTTTTAATCATTTTATTAGGGGCTCATACAACTTATCACAATCCATACATACATCAATTGTGTAAAGCACATTTGTGTAAAGTACATTCATTGCCCTCATCATTCTTAAAACATTTGCTCTCCATCTAAGCCCCTGACATCAGTTCCTTATTTTTCCCCTCCTTCCCCACTCCCCCTCCCTCATGAACACGTGATAATTTATAAATTATTATTTTGTCATATCTTACCCTGTCCAACATCTCCTTTCACCCACTTTTCTGTTGTCTGTCCCCCAAGGAGGAGGTTATATGGAGATCCTTGTAATGGGTTCCCCCTTTCTATGCCACCCTCCCTCCACCCTCTTAGTATCACCACTCTCACCACTGGTCTTGAAGGGATCATCCGCCCTGAATTCCCTGTGTTTCCAGTTCCTATCTGTACCAGTGTACATCCTCTGGTCTAGCCATATTTGTACGGTAGAATTGGCATCATGATTGGGGGGAGGAAGCATTTAGGAACTAGGGGAAAGTTGTATGTTTCATTATTGCTATACTGCACCCTGACTGGATCATCTCCTCTCCGCGACCCTTCTTTAAGGGGATGTCCAGTGGCCTACAAATGGGCTTCGAGTTTCCACTCCACACTCCCCACTTCATTCAAAATGATATGATTTTTTTGTTCCGATGATGCCTAATACCTGACTCTTCAACACCTCGTGGTCACACAGGCTCATGTACTTCTTCCATGTGGGCTTTGTTGCTTCTGAGCTAGATGGCTGCTTGTTAATCTTCAAACCTTTAAGACCCCAGATGCTATATCTTTTGATAGTCAGGCACCATCAGCTCTCTTTGCTACATTTGCTTATGCACCCATTTGTCTTCAGCGATCATATCATAGAGGTGAGCACACACTGATATGATTCTTTGTTTTTGATGCCTGATAACATCCCTTCGGCACCTCGTGATCACGTAGGCTGGTGTGCTTCTTCCATGTGGACTTTGTTGCTTCTGAGTTAGATGGCAGATTGTTTACCTTCAAGCCTTTAAGACCCCAGCCGCTGTATCTTTTGATAGCCAGGCACCATCAGCTTTCTTCACCACATTTGATTATTCACCTGCTTTGTCTTCAGCAATTGTGTCAGGAAGGTGAGCATCATAGAATGCCAATTTAATAGAAGAAAGTATTCTTGCATTGAGGGAGCACTCGAGTGGAGACCCAATGTCCTTCGACCTTAATACTACACCTATAAATGTATCCACATAGATCTAGTTCCCCATCATATATATATTTACATATGTACATGCCTTTATTTGGACCTCTATAATTGCCCTTTGCCTCCTAGCTCTTTCCTCTATTTCCTCATACTTTTCTCTTGTCCCACTATCATGCTCAGCCTTCATTTGGGTTTCAGTAATTCCTCTTGATTACATTGCCCTTTATCATGCCCTACCAGGCCTCCTACACCCTCCTCACCACTGATTTGGATCACTTGCTGTTCCCTTGTCCCTGGATTTGTTACCACCACTACCTTTACCTCTCCATCTCCCTCTCCCATGTCCCCCTAGAACTGTTGGTCCTGTTGTTTTCTCCTCCAGATTGTTCACCCAGCCTATCTTATTTAGACAGACCTGCGGAGATAATAAAATTCACAAAAACAAGACAGAGAAAAACCAAGCAACAAAATAAAACAACAACAACAACACACTAATGACAAATACCAAAACAAAACACAAGAAAGAAAAGCTTGTAGTTAGTTCAAGGACTGTTTGTTGGCCTTTAGGAGTGCTTTCCAGTCAAGTGTGTTGGGGAACCAAAACCTGGCCCCAAAGTCTATTTTTGGTATTCCCTGGGGTTACCAAAGATAATTTTATTGGGGGCTCTTATAGCTCTTATAACAATCCATACTTCAATTATATAAAACACATTTATACATATCTTGCTATCATTATTTTAGAAACATTTACTTTAAAAAATCATTTTATTGGGGGCTCGTGCAACTCTTATCACAATCCATAATACATCCACTGTATGTCAAGCACATTTGTACATTTGTTGCCTTCATCATTCTCAAAACATTTGCTTTCTACATGTATACTCTTGTAGGCAAGGATCTGCCCTTGTAAGAAATGTTACAGGAAATTGGCCAAGAGCACCAACCCCTGTGTTCAGTGTAAACAGAGCTGAGTCATTTAAGAATTCAATCTCCACAAAGCAATAGCTGGACTATACTTACATAACGTCCTTTTCTCAACAGTACCTTAACTTCTATGCCATTGGAAAAATTTTATCAATGGAATCATCTGTTACCACAGTGGGATGAGTGTTAATGTTTTTGTGCCACACAAAGATAATATGACCGCTTAAGAAAACCAAAGTTGCACATGTGGGCTCCCATGTCATTCTAGCCCCAATCCTAGAACATTTCGTTTTTATAACCTGACCCTGTTTGATACTCACCTTCACAAAGTGATTATTGGAGATATAGATGCTACAGCAAAGTGTGGTGAAGAAATCAGATGATGTTCAGCTAACAATTGGAATAGCGTCTAGGGTCTTAAAGGCCTGTATTCAAACAAGCAGCTGTCCAAGTGAGGTGTCAACTCAGTCCACAGGGAAGAAGCTCACCATTGGTGTTATTCAAAGATGATAAATAACAAAATCCATATATGATGAAGGGAAAAGTATCAGAGCTTGAATTATAAACACCTAATTTGTAGAAGGGTAGGGAGGACAGTGGAAACCCAAAACCCATCTGCAGACTACCTAGTCAGATTAAGTCTCTGGTAACAGGTGAGGGACCTGAACAGCTTTGCTATCAAGATTATTGATTGATTATGGGAATGTGATTATGGTGGATGGAACTGTGGTATAATACGGTAACTGGTCAGTTGATCTCCCTCTTGACCCATCCTGAATTCACTCTAGGTTTGAATATCTCTTGCTTGTTCCCTGACAGAAATTTTCTCTGTCTTATTTTAATACTGCTTATGGTCTTTTCTTTCTTCCTCATAATATTTATTTTATTTTCTCTTTTCTTTTCTTTTTGTTTTTTTAAAATGTTATTTTATTTTTTTAACAATTTATTGGGGCTCATACAATTCTTATCACAGTTCATACATATACATACATCAGTTGTATAAAGCACATCTGTACAGTCTTTGCCCTAATCACTTTTTTCTCCTCTTTTCTTTTTTTTACATTTTATTAGGGACTCATACAACTCTTATCACAATCCATACATATACATACATCAATTGTATAAAGCACATCCATACAGTCCCTGCCCCAATCATTCTCAAAGCATTTGCTCTCCACTTAAGCCCCTTGCATCAGGTCCTCTTTTTTTTTCTCCTCCCTCCCCCTACCCCCTCCCTCATGTCCCCTTGGTAATTTATACATCGTTATTTTGTCATATCTTGCCCTATCCGGAGTCTCCCTTCCCCCCTTCTCTGCTGTCCCTCTCCCAGGGAAGAGGTCACATGTGGATCCTTGTAATCAGTTCCCCCTTTCCAACCCACTCACCCTCCACTCTCCCAGCATCGCCCCTCACACCCTTGGCCCTGAAGGTATCATCCACCCTGGATTCCCTGTACCTCCAGCCCTCATATGTACCAGTGTACAGCCTCTGCCCTATCCAGCCCTGCAAGGTAGAATTCGGATCATGGTAGTTGGGGGGAGGAAGCATCCAGGATCTGGGGGAAAGCTGTGTTCTTCATCGGTACTACCTCGCACCCTAATTGACCCATCTCCTCTCCTAAACCCCTTTTCTTTTGGTTTTTATTGTATCAGTTATGTTTCCTAGTTTACGAAACACAGAAGAAGTGGATGCATAGAGACAATAACTGATGAAATGGTCTATTGGGGTTATGGGGGGAGGATGAGGGGAATTGGGGAGCAAATAATGAAAACGAGAGGGGCAAGGGTGCGCTAGAACTGATTGTGATGATGTATACTCAACTCTTCTTAAAAGCAATGTAACTACGGAAGTGTATGATATGTGAATTTTGTATTAATTAATAGATATATCATTCCCTACTTCAGTTATGCTGTGGTAGTTAGGTAATTTCATGTCACCTTGATAAATAGGTCTAGTGGTGGATTCTAGCCTGTCAATCAGATTACAGCCTGATAATGCCTCCTTGTGGGCGTGGCCTTCTCATGAAGCGTCTGGGAACTTCTTTTCTTTCTCCCTAAAGGTGGGACACACTCTCTGCTTCACCTTCATATTGAGGAACCACACTTAGAGAGCTGGAGGAGCCATGTGGAGACCTGCCCCAGCTCTGAGATGCTTCCACTAACATTTTCATCCACTGGCCTGTGATCTTCCTGCATTCAGCATCATTGCCTATGTTTCATGAGGCTAAAGAGGAATTTACTTACTAGTATCAGATATATGAGTTAATATTGGACTTATGGACTTGATCTGGAATGGGCTGGTATGTTTTCTCAATACACAATTGCTCTTTGATATAAAACTTTTTAATAAAGCTTTCTTATACACATATGAGTGTCTCCGTGGATTTGTTTCTCTAGTCAATGCAACCTAACACATGTGTCAAGTAAAATTATACCATAATCAGTTTCCAAACATTTTTTTTAAACATGGACCTGTCGACATTGTCTCCCTCACCACCACCACCACTATACCCCCCTTTCCCAAATCTCTTATTCTGTTTGCTTACCCTGTAGGTTCATTAATCCTGGATTTCATATACTGAAAAACATATAACACAGCTTTCAGAGGGTGACCTCCAATGACACTACACCTCTCAGATATATATATATTAATATGAACAAACAGAAACCAAGCCAAAAAATACAAAAAATTTAGGAAACCAGGTCAGGTCCGGCTGCATCATAGAGGGGATTTACTGACACAGTTTTGACTCTTCAAGTCAGAGTTATGCCTTTGATCTTCTATAGTCCTCTCTCCACAGCACTCTGTTCAGTGACCACTTTCCTCCCATCCCTCCATTTTAGATGGGGGGGGCAGTTTTCCAGGAGCTTCCTTCTTATGTTGTTCTAGAAATGAGTCTTGAGCTCCCTTTGTCATCCATTGCCTTCTGCACACTGGATTCTCACAATTTAGGTTCTGATACTGAGCCTTCCATCTTTAGATTGCCTCTGCCCATTTTTAATTGAATTGTATATCTTTCTGTTGTTGAGGTGAAATTATCTAGATTTTTAAAGATTAATCCCTTGTTGAGTATATTGCTACCAAATATATATATATATATCCCAATCTGTAGCTTCTCTTTTTAATATTTTGGCGATGTCCTTTATTGCATATGGGTTTTTAATTTGAAGAAGGTCTTGGTCATCTCATTTATCTTCTGCTGTTTGTGCACTTTAGTTATGCTTGGGGTTTTTGAGGCCATGCATGAGAGCCCCTAAGTACTTGTTGGGCTGCTAACTGCAGGGTCAGTAATCCAAAAGTACCAGCCCCTTTGTGGGAGAAAGGCAAAGCCTTCTCCTATAGTTACAGTCTTGGAAACCTGCAGGGGGCAGTTCTCCCAATGCTATAAGGTCACTGTGCACCGGAATCAGCTCAGGCAGTGAACGAGAGTGAGCAGGTTGCTCTATTTTTCTTTGATGATTTTTATAGTTTCGGGTTTTCCACTTAGGTCCTGGATACATCTTTAATTAATCCTTTAATAGGTGGGGATTATGGATCTTGTTTTATTTTAGTGCGAATGGATATCCAGTTTTGCCTACACCGTTTCGTAAAGAAGCTGGGTTTTCCTTAGTAAATGGATCTTTGCCCTTTGTCAAAGATCACCTTCCCACAGGCAAGGATTTACTTCTGAGTCCTCAGGCCTCTTCTGTTCATTTGTGTCTGTTGCTGAGCCAGTACCTGGCTGTTTGATTACTGTTGTCCTGAAATAGGACAAGATATCTCCTACTTCGTTCTTCTTCACTAGTGTTTTGCTCATCAAAGTTTCTATCCTTTCCTTAACAATGATTGGGTTTTCCATCCCTTTCAAGAATGTTGTTTGATCAGGATTGAATTACATCTTTACTTTGTATAATATTGACATTTTCACGCCGGTAAGTCTTCTTTTTCAGGAATACAGTATTTCCTTTCATTTATATTTGCCTTTTTTCATTTCGTTTGGGGAACTTGGGATTTTATTATTTCAAAATGACACTACTAAGTGATTCCTATCATGTAGGAGACCATGGGAATCCATTACTAATTGAGAGACAGACTAAACAGAATCTAGATTATGGTTCATTCATGAGATCCTCTGACTTGTTCATCTGTTTGATGCTTCCATAAATATAGTTTCCTCTATATCTACAGATCAAAACCTTCTTTTTAAAAATAATTAACGATCTATAAAATATCAAGGGGCCACAAGGGTTGTGGAGGGAAGGAAGGAGGGGGAAAAGAGAAGAGCTGATCCCATGGGAGGTGGTATTTCGGATACAATTGAGGTATGGATTTGTAACAAGAGTTGTAAGAGCCCCCAATAAAATGATCTAAAACCAAAAAAAAAACCTCCCAAAATCCCTTCTTCTTTATTTTAAAACTCTATTCTTTTTCATGTTTGTTTGATTACTACATCACTATAGTTCTCAGTATATGAAAAATGGATTTCTGGAAGCAAAGATGAGGGGAAATAAATAACAGCCCTTAAATCTCCAGTAAGCAATCATCAGCTTTCTCTAATTTTTTATTGAAATTAGTAATTCAATGTCAGTGCCCTTTCCAGGACCCTTTAAAATTAAGCAAAAAAGAGAGAAGAAAGTTAGATCATTAAAATGGTGTCAAGAAAACAGGGTCTCCGAATGACCAGAGAAACTGAATTGATTATTCAATTAATCAAAATTTAACACTTTTCAAAAACTGACAAGAATCAGTATTATTCTCAGGGGGGAAAGAGATTAATTGATTGATTTGGAGAATATCCTGAATTCAACAGATAATTTTAAAATTAGATTCTCAAGAAAGAAAATAATAAATAACTCTGGTTTTCTCTTCTCACATGTTTGTAACAATCAAATAAAAAATGTATGTGGCAATACCTTGAAATTTATATATTATGATCATAGTAATTCTTTGAGAGTAAGAACAAGTACCAAAATACATGTATTATAAAAGACAGAGCCTGGACATCAGGGAATCTGAGTATTGTTCCTACAACAGAGAGTTGGTAAACTGAAACTTTTTGTATTCTTTTTCTATGGTTTCTTCCCACTTTGGGGATTAAGAACATCTCAAGAACAGATTTATCACATGGAGCATCAGTTACAGAAGACCCGGTGAGCTGTGGGATCGTCCTTCAAGATAACCATTCCTGAAGAAAGCAAAAAGGCCATTAAAAAGATGGGAAAGAAAGAAAGAAAAGATCAAAGTGAATCCCAGGGGAACTGAACCTTGCTCTTAATCCGAGAGTAGCTACAGCAAATGGACCAAATGATGAAGTCAATGAGCTGAACAGAAAATTTCAAAGGACAGCTTGAGAAGACAAAGCCACATATTATAATTAAATGTGCAAAAACCCAGAAGCCCAAAAGGCAGAACGCTCTCAGCTTAACAAACTGAAAGAACTGAAGTAAAAAAATTCAAGCCTCGGGTTGAATCTTGAACGATCCTATAGATAAAATATTGAATGATGCAGGAAGCATCAAGAGAAGATGGAAAGAATATAGAATCACTGTACCAAAAAGAACTAGCTGACAGCCCACCCTTTCAAGGGGTAGCATATAAACAAGAACCAACGGTGCTGAAGGTAGAAATTCAAACTGCCCTGAATGTATCAGCATAAAAACAAGGCTCCAGGAATTGATGGAATACCCAAGGAAGTGCTTCCACAAGCTGATGAAGCATTGGAAGCACTCCCTCTTCTATCCAAGGAAATTTAGAAAACAGCTAACTGGCCAACTCACTGGAAGATATTCATATCTGTATTCATTCCACAGAAAGGTGACCCAACAGAATGCTCAAACTAAAAAATGATATTACATGCAAGTAAAATTTTGCTGACGTCATCCAGCAAGGGTTGCAGTAGTACATTGACAGGTGACTGCTAAAGGTTCAGGCTGGATTCAGAAGATGATGAGAAACAAGGTATATCAGTGCTGGTGTCAGATGGATCTTGGCCTAAAGCAGAGAATAGTAGAAAAAAGTTACTCCTGTTTTATTGACTATGCAAAGGTGTGAAACATAATAGACTATGGATAACCTTGAGAGGAATGGGAATTCCAGAACACCTCATTGAGATCATATGGATCTTGTACATGGATCAAGAGGCAGTTGTGTGAACAGAATAAGGGAATACAGACTGCATGGTTTAAAATCTGGAAAAGTGTGTGATTGGGATGTATGTAGTCACTACACTTATTCAATTTGTATGCTGAGCCAATAATCACAAAAACTAGATTATATGCAGAAGAATGTGTCATCAGGAATAGAAGAAGGGCTAATATTCATTTATTTAAAATTTTATTGGGGTCTATACAATTCTTACCACAATCCATACATCCATCTATTGTGTCAAGTACATTTGTTGCCATCATCATTTTAAAAACATTTTGTTTCTACTTGAGCCCTTGGTCTAAGCTTCTCAATTTTCCCCCTCCCTTCCCCACCCTCCCTCATGAACCTTTGATAATTTATAAAACGATTTTTCATGTCTTACACTGACCAATGTCTCCCTTCACCTACTTTTCTGTTATCCATCCCTCTGGGAGGGGGTTATATGTAGATCATTGTGATCGCTTTCCCCTTTATCCCCCCACCTTCCCCTTCCCCTCCTGATAGGGCTGCTCTCAATATTGGTCCTGAGAGGTTTATCTGACCTGGATTCCCTGTGTTTCCCGCTCTTATTTGTACCCATGCACATGCTCTGGTCTAGCCAGATTTGTAAGGTAGAATTGGGGTCATGATAGTGGGGGGAGAAAGCATTAAAAAACTAGAGGAAAGTTATATGTTTCATCAGTGCTATACTGCATCCTGACTGGCTCATCTCCTACCTGCCACCCTTCTGTAAGGGGATGTTCAATTGCCTACACATGGGCTTTGGGTCTCTGCTTCGAACGCCCCCTCATTCACAATGATATTTTTTCTTCTGGATCTTTGATGCCTGATACCTGATTCTGTGGACACCTCATGATCACACAGGCTGGTTTGCTTCTTCCATGTGGGCTTTGTTGCTTCTCAGCTATATGGCCACTTGTTTACCTTCAAGCCGTTAAGACTCCAGATACTATATCTTTTGATAGCCAGGCACCATCAGCTTTGGATGAAGGGTTGTTAACAACCTGACATAGGCAGATGACCCAGCCTTGCTTGCTGAAAGTAAGGAGGACTTGAAGCAATTTCTGATAAAGATCAAGGATTTCAGCTTTAAGTATGGCTTACAACTCAATGTAAACACGACCAAAATCCTCTCGACTGGACCAATAGGAAACATTATGATAAATAGAGAAAAGGTTGAAATTGTCCAGGATTTTGTCTTGTTTGGATCCTCAATCAATGCTCATGATAGCAGCAGTCAAGAGATCAAAAAGCGTGTTGCATTGGGTGAATCTGCACAAGACCTCTTTAGAGCACTGAAGAGCAAGGAAGTTACTTTGAGGGCTTGGGTGGCCCTGACCCAAGCCATGTTATTTTCAGTTGCCTTTTATGTATGTTAATGTTGGACATTGAATAAGGAAGACCAAAAAAGAATCAAAATTCATTTGAATTGGGGTGCTGGAGAAGAATAGTGAAAGCACCATGAACCACTAGAAAGACAAATTTGTTGGAAGAAGTAAGGTCAGAATGCTCCTTACAGACAAGGATATGTCAAGCCTTTGTGAAGTAGTTAGTTTATTGTGCCAACCTGGCCGGTAGACACATATGGAGTTAATTGAATGGTGGAAGGATAAATGGTTTCGTGAGCCTTGCCTTTCTAGTTCTCAGGTCTCTTGCTTTCTGATGATCAGACCAGGGTGTAGCTGCCTTAGCCAGTTCCCTGCTTCAGCTGGCAAGGCTCATTTGCTGCAAGACATCCTGAGGAGAAACCACATGGACCTACCCCGATGCAGTCCTGGGTGCTGGAGCAGCCATGTGGAGACCCCTGCCAGCGCTGAGATGCTGACACATTCACTGACTCGGCTTTCCTCCTGCAGTCAGCATCATTATATCTGTTTTGTGAGATGGAGGAGGACTTTGTGGATTGGTGTCGGACATATGGGTTAATGTTGGACTTGTAGGCTAGGGAAGCACTGGGTTGGGATGTTTTCTTGATGCTCACTTAACCTTTATATAAAACTCTCTCTTAGACACGAGTTTCTGTGGATTTGTTTCTCCAAAGCACCCAGACTAACACGCTTTGTTTTACATACTTTTGATACATTTTCAGGAGAGCCTGGTCCCTGATGGACATCATGCTTGGTAAAGTGGAGGGGCAGATGGGTTGGCACAGTGGCTACAACAATGGGCTCAGGCCCAAGAACAATTGTGAGGATGGCCCAGGACTGTGTAGTGTTTCATTCTGCTGTGCATGGGGTCACTATGGGTTCTACCTGACTCAGGGACACCAAGCAATAATATCAATCAGTCAAGGGAAGCAAGTAGAATGTTCCCTAGGAATGACGGTTGCAAGACTTTTCTCACATACTTACGTTATAGTATCAGGAGGGAGCAGCCCCTGATGAAGGGTGTGATGGTTGTTAAAGTAGAGGGTCAGCACAAAAGAGGAAGGCCTTCAGCACCATGGACGACACAGGAGCTACTTCATGCACACTTTGTGTTATTCGGTTGAATGTACGACCTACGATGTAATGGCACTCTTCTCACCTGCCCCATTCATTTCATTCGCCTTTCCTGTCCCTTTCTGCCCTCTGGGTGCTACCGCTGGGCAAATACTGCCCTTCTCATCTCGTGTCGTTGACTTTTCTATGGTGTTTGCCTGCCTCCTTAGTGTTACTGCCCACCTTACATACCTTTCATTGGGCCGAGAGTTGAACCGTAGGGGTGAGTTCTGTTCCACTCTTGAAGGGTTCCCAAATGCTTCAAAGGTTTCCATATTTTCAAACTCCCACCAATTTCTAAGTGACCAGTAAGTCTGGTCTATTTTTATTTATTTTGAGTAATTTTTTAGTTTTGTTTCACATTCCCTCCGCTCCCCTCCCCCGTCCCCTCTACCCAGGATTTCCAGGGAGCCCTGGTGGTGTAGTGGGTCTGCATTGGGCTGCAAAACAGTCTGCAGTTCAAAACCACCAGCTGGGGCTTTCTGCTCCTGTTCACAGTTACAGTCTCGGAAATCCACTGACACCGTTCTACCCTATTGTAGACATTGGAGTTGGCATCGATTTGAGGGCCATGAGTTCGATTTTGGACTCAGAACTTCCTTTCAGAGTAGTGAGAATTTGTAGCCACGAACCACCATTTAGTTCTGGACTCAGGATCATGTAAATTGAGAATAGAGCTGCCTTGTTAAGCAGCAATTTCTCTACTCATTCTACTGACCTAACAATTTACCCTAAAGGAGATATTTTCTCTGTGCTCAGGAAAATGCAAGACATCATAATCTATTCCCCAGGAGTATTTCTTCTATGGCCAATCAGATGCAGCATGTGATAGCCTATTCCCCGTGGGCCTTGGTCACAGTGTTATCAGTAAATCCTCCTTACATTGAACCTACAGGAATAGGCATGCTTGAGAAAAATTAAATTAAATAGGTTTTCAGAAAAATATGTCTTGCCATTGTCCTGTGATCATCCTGTAATTAACTGGAGAGCATGCCTGCCTGTAATGATGTACCTGTAGCTAGTTATGAAATCCCATGTATGTTATCTCTGCTTTCATATATCTCATTGATAACTCCCCTAATCGTCTTTTAGCCTATCGTGATTTTGTAGCTTTAGTTCTTGCTTCAACTGTGCGGGCATTCTGGCTTCTTCATGATCCTGTCTATCTGCTGTGAGTAGATGTTTGAACAGACAAACAGACTGAACTGGTATAAGAGGGTTAGTACCCCACGATATATATATATCACTACACCTAGAAACAAATCTATCTAAATAAATAATATGTGTGATAAACATAATACTTACTTTCTGTATTCTGATAGAGGAATTCATTTTAACCGTTAATTAGCTACCATATATACTTGTGTATAAGTCGAGCTTTTCAGCACATTTTCAATGTTCTTTTTTGTAAAATTAGATGCTTTGGCTGATATTCAGGTTGGCTTATACTTGATTACATAAGGTAGTTAGATTTTATGGGCTACATTGTTGTGTATTATTTTTAAAAATTATTGTGGCAATGTATATATAACAACCTTAACCATTTTTATGTGAATGAAACTATTGCATTCACCATGTTGAGCAATGATGACGACTTTCTATTTCTAAAATATTTTCATCATCCCAAACAAAAACTCTGTGGCCTTTAAACAATAACTCTCCATTACCCACTCCCTTCAGTCTGGTAACCTTTCAGAAACATTTATCTGTATTGGAAAATTTATTTAAGTGGAAGCATGTGATATTTATAATTTTGAACCTGACATTTCATTTAGCATAATTTTTAAATTATTGAAACATCTTTTGGATTGTATTTCAAAGCACTTTTTCCAAATATTTATTGGTCCTTCATCCACATATCATACACTTCAGTTGTTCAATCAGATCAAGAAGAGTTGTACTGTCATTACCACAGTCAGTTTTAGAACAGAGCATAATGTTTTCATGGTTTGTACAAGTCAGAACTTTATTTCTTTATGACTTATAGATGTACTTATACTCCTATGACTGATATATATTATGATTGGTATACATATATCATGATTTATACATAAAATTATGGATATTTTATATTGTCTGATGTATATATGTTCTACATATTTTGTCTATCTATCCACCAATTGATGAATGTTGAGACAGTTTTGATGTTTTGGGGATCATGAATAATTCTGTAATGCATATTGGAATATTAATATCTGTTAGGATCTTGTTTTCAAGTCCTTGGGGTAGATATCTAGCAGTGGAATTACTAAGCCATCTAGTAATTCCATTTTTTAAAGTCTCTTTTAATTTTTGAGGTTTGCTTGATATGTATATATTAAATCAGATTTACACTTCTTAAATAGCCCAAGCTTTGTCCTGATATATTATCATTACTATATATTTTTATTTAACTTGATAACATTAATATTTTTGTTTTCCATTTTACTTTTAAATCATGTTAAACTTTCAGAAAAATTGCAAAAATGGTGTAAAAAGTTTTTATATAGCCCTTACCAACCTTCGAGCAAGGCTATCAACTTATATTAGCATAGTACAATGATAAATTTGAGGCTATTAGTGTTAACACAATGCTATCAAGTAAACCGTAAACTTTATGAACCATTTTTTCCCTGTACTGATCCTTTTCTTTTCTTTGATGGCATCCAACCCAGGATCTCACCTACTTAGGTGTTGTGTCTGCTTCCTCCAGTCTGTGGCAGTTCTTCAGTACTTCTTGGTCCTGCGTGATCATGTTATTTTTGATAAAGGCTGATCAGTTGTTTCGTAATGGTCCTCCATTTACACATTTGAAGTTCCTTCATGATTACATTCATGGTATGCATGAGGAAGTCGACACAGGTGATGCTGTGCCCCTGCAGTCCCATCCTTCAGGGTACTAGTTATCAGAACTTAGTAGTATGAGCTTTGATTATTTAGTGAAGGCCGTCTCTGTCAAGTTTCTCCACAAAGTTACTATTTTTTCCTTTGTAATTGATAAAGCATTTAGAGGAAAAAACGTTCTCCTCAAATTCCAACCTACCGATTTTAAGTATACTTAGGAAGAAATTCCTAAAACAATGATTGTTTTGCTGTTTACCTACCAGTGATTTTCTATTTCCTTCCTCATTTGTTAGTTCTCTTTTAATATGTAGATTTCTCTCTTCTTCTACTTATTTATTTATATCGGCAAGTATTTATGTATACTTATTTTATTCTTCGGCATATATGCATATATATTGATCCATATGCACACTCATCTATATTTATTTCTATATCTGTAGAGTTGTACATATATTTAAAACCATTAGTTTACACTGAAAACTCCAATTCCAATTCAACACCACAAAATTTTCCTACCCTTCTCACTTGCATTATTCACTAATTCTTCCTAAGGCAGTGAGAAACTCATCCTTCATTATCCACAACCTACCATGTTGTTAACTTATTTCTTCAACATATGCACGCAGATCACGTATTTACAGGAATACCCACATCTTTGTTAGAAACAGCTTTACTTGCAGGAGTATGTGTAGCTCTTTCTTTCTTCGGCCTTATCCTATGCAGTCAGTACATTTGTGTTAGCCTGGGTTGACTAGAGAAACAAATACAGAGACACACTCATGTGTGTATGAGAGAGAGCTTTATATGCAAGAACAATTGAATATTGAGAAAACATCCCAGCCCAATCCAGATCAAGTCCGTAAGTCCTATAGGACCCCATATGTCCAATACCAATCTATAAAGCCCTCTTCAGACTCATGCAACACATGCAATGATGCCGAACGCAGGAAGATCACAAGTGGGTGGGAAGTCCTGTGGATCCAGGGGTGGTTTAAGCATCTCAGTGCTGGCAGGGGTTTCTACATGTCTTCTCCAGCTCCAGAGGTCTGGCTCCATCAGTCTCTGGCCAAGTGTTTTCTCCACAGGGATGTGTTGCTGGGAGTGAACCTTGTCAGTAGAGAGTCTCTAAGAGAGTGAGCAGAGAGGGAGTCTCCCGCCTCCAGGAAGGAAAAGGAGTTCTCAGAATCCGCAGGAGAAGGCCAACCCCACACAGAGGCTTTGGCTACAATACAATGATTGACAGGCTAGACTCCACCCCTTTACTTGTAATCCTCTCAAGTCGCAAATTGACACCAGATCATGTAACTGCCGTAATACTGTCTTGCAAAGTTATTTACATTAGTTCTTTTCTCCTTATGTCCTTCAATGTGATTATGCTATTGATATGTATTTTGTCACTTTAGTTTGGTAATCCACGGATCAGGTACACAAAGAGCCTCATCTGTATCTGAGATCGATATTTTGGGGCCTCAAATTGGTGAGATGATGAGATTTAGTTTTGTTGTTCGGTGCCACCGAGTCAGCTCCCACGCATAGCAAACCTATGTACAACAGAAGAAAACACTCAACAGTCCTGTGCCATACCCACAATTGCACCTTCGTCCTCAAAGTAACATCCTTGCTCTTCAATACTCCAAAGAGGCCTTTTGCAGCAGACTTGCCCAATGCAATATGCCCAGCTTCACAGCAACACTTAAGCCACCACAGGATGCCAAACTGACAGACAAGTGGTGGATTTAGGTTTCGAGGGCGAGGTCATGAACGTTGAGGAGGCAATGCAGCAATGGGAGCTTTGAGAGTGTGTGGGAGGCACATGGATGACAGACTGAGAAGAAAGGAGGATAGGATGTGTAAAGGGCCTTTAAGGAAAGTGATATTGGTTGTGTTTCCTAAGTGTGGGTGAATATTAGTGTCCAGTCTATTGTTTTTCATTACACCTCACAAATTTTTTTATTGTTTTAATGAAAACCATGTATTAAAAATCATTTTTTACTACAAAGCTCTCAGTTCAGTCTTTACAAGTAGAGTGTGGGACTTGCAGTTCCCAACTAAAATCTGGCCTTTTGCAAAATGCCAGATTGATAGCTGTACATAGCTTAATCTCCACAGCTCATTATGCTGGAAGGCCTGAGAGTTCACAATGACACATGACTATAAGTGGAAAGGGCCATTTTCAGGCCTCTATCTTACAGCAGTTCATGCAGACTTCTCCTTTCTTAGCTCATCCATTAGCTGGGATATACAATTTAACACAACTCAACAACACAGGTGTAAACAATACTAAAGTCTTGCTACTAAAAAGTGTCTCTATAGCTGACAGTATCTACATTGTCTATATTGCCTGGTCGTTAGAACTGCAGAATTACAGGTCCTCCAAAGTCCAACTGAACTCGAATTGGCATTTTATTGAGCCCACAGGCGGTTCCCACATGCAATAAACTTGGGAAGGCACAGCTGTCTTGGGGATTATGCAGAAACAAGATGAAAGACCTATGTCTCCCTTAGTGACTCCATGAAGCACAGAAAGTAAATTCATTGTGCTTTAAGTCATTGTACCAACAGAGGTTATTTTAACAATAGATTCACTTTTACTCTACCTAGTAGACTGAGCACACATGTTTCACCTTTGTCCTTACAAGTCCTGATTAGACACAATGAGGAAAAGTGGAGGATTATCATGGAAATGCTGTTGTTTCCTAAAGTAAATTGCTCCTCGGTTTGGTGTTTGCACAAACTAAATCTCAATAACTGACTCCTAGTCTTCTTGCCATGCATAGAACTTAGCCAAGCTGTCCACAAAGGTGGAGTTCTCCATCAGAATTTCCCTCAACAGAGAGACTTGGGTGAGGAGACCCCCTTTTCCTACTCACACAAACAATTTCAAACCAAACTTGCTTTCTTTAATTTGAAAGTATAAACAAGGAAAATCGAGCACATCAGAATATGTATACTATGAAATAGATAAAAATAAGAATTAGAAATTGATCTTGGGGAAAACAGATAAAAAAGATGTGCAAGCAAATTCCAAAAGCTCTGGCATTTGGTACAACTAAGTAGCTGCCCTGGAATGAAAGGCGAAACCACTTCTTAATTAAGTTGCAATTAGACACGAAAGCTTCACTTCTCTTGTTTTAAAAAGATAGTTAAACTTCTTGTAAAAGTTGAACTGTTTATGACACAGTGGGAGCAAAGGTCAGAATTTTTGTTTACACTGGGAAAAGTTTGTTAAATGATGTTTGTCAATATTTGAGCAGCTTCTGTTGGGGAGCATATTTTTAGCCAAGTGTTCTAAGAGATTAGGAAACAGAATTGATTATATTAAGTAAAGAAGAAACCATGTAATTGTCTTGTGACTTTCTGTGGTGTCATGAATTTATTTGATATATACATATATTTTTAACATGACTTTACTAGACATGTTCTGTGTAAATCTCACCAGTGACTTTATTTTCCTGATGAATCTTGCTAAGAGAAGGTAGGAGAAACGTGCTGATAAATTATATAATTCAGCTGTGAGTGATTGTGAACAGTTTAATTGTGATTGTAAAAGCTTGAAACGCTAATTTGCCATTCTGCTGGGTTTTAAATGAACCATCTCAGAAACAGGAAGGGGGATTTCACTGTCATCAAGAAAGAAGAGGCAGTCCAAGAGCTAGAACAAGGGCAACAACATAGACCCTAAAACAAGAGAAGAAAATACATCATAAAGATGAGAGTGGGAATAACTGAATCGGGAAACAGAAAAACAATAGAAAAAAATGGAAAAGTCTAGAAGTTGTTTTTTTTTTGCAAAGATGAACAAAATTGACAAATTGAAAATTTCTAGAAGTAGAGATGAAAATGGCAATATCACAACAGATCCAAGTGAAAGAACAGGAATAATAGCATAGTCCTATGAAAGTCTGTACTCCCCAACAAGTTTGCTAATGTAGAAGAAATGGACAAACACCTGAAAATACATCGCTGCCAAATGAACATAGATGGATGTAGAAAACCTGAACAGACCCACAACAAAAGAAGAAATAGAAAAGGTCATCAAGACACTTCTAATTAAGAAAAAACCTAGGACCACATGGCTTCAAAGGGGGAATTCTACCAAGTATTTGGGGAAGGGCTGTCATCAATTCTACATAAACTATTTCAGAATATAGAAAGGGACAGCAAAGCAAAAGAAAGGGAGCTTGATATTAAAACCAGGCGAAGACTCCACAGCTACAGAGGACAACAGGCCAATATCCTCCATGGATACAGATGGAAAAATTCTCAACACAATTCTAGCCAATAGAATCCAACAATATATCAAAAAAAAATCATAACCCAGAGGGATTCATGCCATGTATGCTAGGATGGTTCCACATCCGAAAACAATGTTATCCACCATATAAACAAGACAAAGAATGAGAACCACATGCTTACATCAACAGGTGCGGAAAAAGCATTTGGCAATATCCAAAACTTATTTCCAATAAAAAACATTCGATACAGAAAGATATAAAGGAAACTCCCTAACACAATAAAGGCCATGGTGGGAAAAGTGAAAACATTTTCAAATTCAGAGATGGCTTAGTTTATAGTACAAAAGTGAACAAGCAAAAAAAATTTAGGTAGATTTAACCCCTGTAGCTGGAGGAGGGATCTACCTCTCCACCCCACTTCACAAGCGGCTGTTTAACCTTGGGACATGGTTGATTGTGAGTCAGAAAAATGAGGAGTTCTCCTGAACAATTTAACCCTCTGCCAACATTCGTTTAAAGTAATAGTCTGTTTCAAGAGGGACAAGCTGGAGACAAGGGCGAAATCATCCACTAGAAGGTGATCAGGGGAACCAAGGAGGAACACTGCGCAGGTGCAGGAAGTGGATGCATTATATACTCACTTAAGTAATTATGTTATCATCCTTAGTAATGTGTTGGGATAATGCCTCTTTTGTGTCCTGGTGATAGAGCAGCCTCCTGACTAGTATGAAGCCACTATACAGTGGCCTCCGGAATACGGAGCTGTTAGGTGTAGCTTTCCAAAATGAGGAGCTGATACTAAGTGTTCAAGTAGAAAGACAATGATGATGGCAACTTATGTGCAAATGTGCTTGACACAATGCATGTATGGATGGATTGTGATAAGAGCTGTAAGAGCCTTTAATAAATGATTTAAAAGAAAAAAAAAAGACTGTTGGAAACAATCGAGGGATTTGGTGAAGTAGCAGGATACAAAATTAACGAGCAAAAATCAATCACATTCCAATATGCCATTGAAGAGAGCTCAGAAAAGACATCAAGGGCACAAGACCATTTACAATAGCCACACAAACGATGAAATCTAGAAAGAAACCGGACCAAAGAATGACAAGACCTGTACAAAGAAAACTACAGAACATTATTACAGAAAAACAAGAGACCTACACAAATGAAAGAAGATCCCATGCTAATGGATAGGAAGACTTACTATTTTCAGTATGTCCATAGTACTGAATGCAATCTACAAACACAATGCAATTCTCAACCCAAATGGAACAATGACCAAATTCATATGGAGAGGGAAGAGGCCCAGTGTAAGCAAAGAACTTCTCAAAAAGAGCAACAGAGAAGGAGGCTTTGCACTCTCTGATCATAAAACCTACTACAGAGACACAGTAGTCAAAACTTCCTGGCACAGGGACAGTGATAGATAAATAGACCAATGGAACAATTAGGTTGCAGATAAATAGACCAATGGGTCAATTGGGTTGCAGCCTGATGATACCTTCTTGTTGTCTTAAGCCCTTTTCCATTAAGAGAGTGACCTAGCAGAGTGGAACCGTCTTTGGTCCTTCACCTTGTGGTGGAGCTGAATCTTGCATCTGGTGTCTCAATCTCCAGTTGCATCACCTGGCGACCCCAGGAGCTGTCAGTGGACTACTGATAGTAGGTGCATTTGCCTGACTTCAGGTCTCTGCACTTATTGGTCTATGTCCCCTGCTGTTTCTAATTTAACCTCCTCCTTCCTGTTCATCAGTTTCTACAGGTCAGGAGAAGCCGGACATGAAATGGACTGGACTTAAGGATTTCTTTAACTATGTAAGTCATTTCTTGATGAAAGTGTTTTTCTATATTCAACACATACAAGTGCAATTGGTTTTCCTTCTCTAGAGAACTCAGAGTAGGAACATAGCAAATCATTTTGAGTTTCCATTTATTGGACACCTGCAAAGCAAGAGATTTGAACAAAAGCCCAATGACGTCCAAATCCATAATCTGCTTCTCCTCAAACTAGTTTAAGGCTTAAGTACATGAGAGTATTTCACTTCTTTTAATCTGCTACAAATGTGTATAAGGTGAAGTCTAGTTCACTTACTGGAGTTTACAAATTGTATCCTTTTGGTATAGCATTTGAAGGCTGTTGTGCACCTCGAAGGGACAGAGTCTAAAGTTCCAATTGTCTCTCTATAGCATTCAGCCTGGGTCACCAAGGGCTGGATAGAAACTAGGTCAAAGTATATAGTTAATATTGGGTGTATTCTTCCCTTGAGGGTCCACATAAGAAATGTTAAATGTTTTTCCCAATGGCAGGTTCCCCAACCTGGTTTCCTTACCAAAATAAATGACATTGCTTTCTCCAGGATAGAAGAGTTCCTCCACCACAACTTGACTTGAATTCCCACTAAAGTTCACTAAGCAGTGTGTGTGTGTGTGTGTGTGTGTGTGTGTGTGTGTGTATGTGTGTTGATTTGGGGTGACCGAGGAACAATGTTACATGGCACGAACTGGTTGGTTTTTTCCCTCCTCCCCAACATGAGAAGTTGATCCCCAGCTGAGGTGAGGCCTCCTAGGTGGTTTTTATGATGCACAAATAAAAGGGTATGTGGTTCATGAGCACTAGGCAGACATATTACCTCCTTGCTTGGGAGACTAAATGAGAAGATTACATGATCTGGAACAGAAGCCTGCTTTAGTGACTGTAACTCTTTACAGAAGTAGAAAGCCTCGCCTTTCTCCCACGGAGCAGCAAGTGGTTCAAGCTGCTGACAGTGTAGTCAGCAGTCCCTTGTGTACCCTGCTATACCACCAAGGCTCCTCAGTGAGCTACCACTGCTCCCTGTATGGAGCTTTCTTCTTACTGTGACAGTTCAATGTTAGTCAATGTTCAAAACTCACTGCCATCAGGTCAATACCCACTCATAGTGACTCTATAGCAGCGGTTCTCAAGCTGTGGGTCATGACCCCTTTGGAGGGTCGAACAACCCTTTCACAGGGGGTCGCCCAATTTATAACAGTTGAAAACTTACAGTTACGAAGTAGCAAGAAAAATAATTTTATGGTTGGGGGGGGTTCACCACCACATGAACTGTATTGGCGGTAGGAAGGTTGAGAACCTCTGCTCTATAGAATAAGGGTCACTATGAGTAAGAAATCCCCATGAGTTTAAAAGACTCTAACTCTTTACAGGAGTAGAAAGCCCTGTCTTTCTCCTGTGTAGCAGGTGGTGGTTTCAATTTGCAGACCTTGCTGTTAGCAGCCCCATGCTCAATCACCAAGTGACCAGGCTTCCTCAATGCTGGCTGCCAACATTTCTCTCTCGCAGGCTCCTCCTTCCTAATCTTTTCCGTCTACCCCTGCCCCAGTGTGACCCAGCTCTATTCTTTACAAAGCAAAGAGACTGTTTTGAAATGCAAATGTTCATGCTGAAAGCCCTTCTATGATTCTAGGAAAAAGACTAGAATAATTTATCTACCGTACAAAATGAGGAGGACTTGAAGCACTTGCTGAGGAAGATCAAGGATTGCAACCTTCAGTATGGATGACAACTCAGTGTATAACCGATTACAAGGATCTTCATGTGACCTCCTCACTGGGGGACGGACAGCAGAGAAGGGGGTGAAGGGAGACATCGGACAGGGCAAGATATGACAAAATAGTAATTTATAAATTATCAAGGCCTCATGAGGGAGGGGGTAGCGGGGAGGGAGGGGGAAAAAGAGGACTTGATGCAAAGGGCTTAAGTGGAGAGCAAATGCTTTGAAAATGATGAGGGCAAAGAATGTACAGATGTACTTTATACAATTCATGTATGTATATGTATGGATTGTGATAAGAGTTGTATGAGTCCCTCATAAAATGTTTAAAAATAACAAAAACAAAATCTTCACAACTGGATCAATAGCTAATATGATAAGGGGAGAAAAGGTTGAAATTGTCAAAAGATTTTGTCTTGCTTCGATCCACAATCAATGCTCATGGAAGCAACAATCAAGAGATCAAAAGACTGGTTGCATTAGGTAAATCTGCTGCCCAAGACCTCTTTAGAGTACTTACTGCAAGCAAGGATGTTACTTTGAGGTGTGCCTAACCCAAGTCCTGGTATTTTCCATGGCCTCATGGGCATGTGAAAGTTGGGCATTGAATGAAGACGACGGAAGAACTGATGCATCTGAATTGTGGTGCCGGAGAAGAATATTGAAAGTACCATGAACTTCTAAAAGGACAAACTGATCTGTCTTGCCAGAAGCACAGCCAGAGTGGACCTGAGAGGCAACGGTGGTGAGACTTTGCCTTACATGCTTGGAACATGTAGTCAGGAGAGCGCAGTCCCTGGAGAAGGACACCATGTTTGGTAAAGTGGAGGGGCGGTGAAAAAGAGGAAGGGCCTCAGTGAGATGGACTGACAGTGGCTCAAACAACGGGCCAAACATTGGAACAATTGTCAGAAAAGTGCAGGACGGGGTGGTGTTTCTCTCTGTTGAGCACAGGGTAGCTGTGAGCTGGAACCAACTCCATGGGACTGACCAACGACAAATTGAGGCCCATTTGGACCAGCATAGCCACCTTACCTGGCCTTCCTATGCCGGTCTCACAAGTTCCAGGGCCCTCCTTGGCCACATGTCTTTCTTGTTCTTGTTCCTTCCTGTTGTCATTCAGCTCTGCTCAGAGAGCACCTAGGAGAGAAGACTCACTGCTTCCTAAATTCAGAGAGACCTCTGGACCATCACTTTAAAAAAAATTTAATCATTTTATCAGGGGCCCATACAACTCTTATCACAATCCATACATACATCCACGTGTCAGGCACATTTGTACATATGTTGCCATCATCATTCTCAAGACATTTGCTTTCTACTTGAGCCCTTGGTATCAGCCCCTCATTTTTCCCTCCCTTCCCCCTCCCCCTCCCTCATGAACCCTTCATAATTTATAAATGATTATTATTTTGTCATATCTTACACTGTCCAATATCTCCCTTCATCCACTTTTCTGTTCTCCATCTACCAGGGAGGAGGTTATACGTAGATCCTTGTAATCGGTTCCCCCTTTCCACCCCACCCTCCCTCTACCCTCCTGGTATCGTCACTCTCAGCACTGGTCCTGAAGGGATCATCTGCCCTGGATTCCCTGTGTTTCCAGTTCCTATCTGTACCAGCGTACATCCTCTGGTCTAGCCAGATTTGTAAGGTAGAATTGGGATCATGATAATTGGTGGGGAGGCGGGAAGGAAACATTTAGGAACTAGTGAAAAGTTGTATGTTTCACCGTTGCTACTGTTGTACTGTTTGGGCCTGGTCAGAACTAGGCAGTCCCATTTGGACTAAGCTGAAGCAGGTCGGGGCCTTGCACATGCTTCCCTGCACATCCCAAAGGTCAGCAGCAGATGGCGCTAGATAAGATAACCAGTGAAATCAGATGTTTTGGGTTCAAAGAGGAGTCTACAGTAATTATTGGAGTTTCCAGACCACATACGCTAATTTCCATAATTGCCATACATTCCTCACCACCCCTTAAAAAACCCTCGCCCCCAGCTGCTGAGCACAACTTCCTTGACCTGTTGGCATAGGTCAAGGAACCTTGTTCTGGAGCTCCCTCCACCCCTTAATAAAGCTATTTATGTTTCTGCTCTCCCTTGTCCTGTCAGTTATGTCTGTTTTCCTGTACCTCAGTTTCGCCTTTACAGCTACCCTGCACCCTGACTGGCTTGTCTCCTCCCCGCGACCCACTTTTCTTAAAGATCTATAGTTAAGTGAATATTTAATTAATGCATGCTACCCCATTTAAATATGTTCCTTTAAAGGAAGAGACAATCATTTTGGCTCATCATTATGTTCCTAGAACTGAGCACACTTCTTGTCAATGGCAAGTAGTCAATATCGATTTGTTAAATGAAGCAGGAGAGGGAGGAATGAGCAGCCCAGCCACAGTCTCCACTTCTCTCCACTGTCACCACTGCTATGTCACTGATTGCAGCTGTGCCCACCTCCTCTGGAAAGATTCTTCACCTAGAACCCACAAGACCTTCTTTATATATGCCAATTTCCCCACCACCACCCCCCGCCCCACCCAAAGATATGCCAAACATCAGAGGCTATTTACCAGCATATGGTGGGAGGTCAGATGTTTAAAACATCCTCCCAGAAGGCAGTAAGTTGCCAGACTACTGTCTGGTCCCATCACAGGTAGGCCCTGCTGTTGAAGATAGTGGGCTACTTCTCCCTAAAGGCTGTGACCATTAGCCTGGTTCCTGTAGGTAGAGTTCACACCCTTTTGATAATGGTCTGCATAGTGAGCCAGAGAACAGGTCAAACTGGCTCAGTGGCATCCAAAGTTAGACTGCCATCCTGAATCTAGGATCTGCCCATCTTGTCACATGTGTGCCCCTGTTACGTCCCCTTTCTATTGCATGTATACCCCTAGATTACCCACCTCCCATTACTGTATTACCTATAGCACAACCATTTCCTGTGACATATGTCTTCACCTGTAATTAGGGGTGTGCATGTCCCCAGAGAATATAAAAGCCTTGGTTAGCAGTAAACATCTCTTTCCATGTGGACCACCAAGTGAGGCTGAGGTGAGCGTGCTACTCTGAAATGTGCTGACTCCATTATTTCAATCTCTCACGCTCTCTATGACTGTACTATAATCTTTACTTATTATCGCTGTACAATTGCGTCTACTGGACCCATGATGATGCGTTAGGGCGGGTACTCTGACACTTAGATCGAAAGCAATACCAAAAAACAACCCTAAGTTCACTACCACTGGGTCGATTCTGACTATAGGACAGGGTAGGTTTCCAAGACTAACTTTTGTTTTTTTAATCATTTTATTGGGGGCTCGTGCAACTCATCACAATCCATCCATCCATCCATTGTGTCAAGCACATTTGTACATTTGTTGCCACCACCATTCTCAAAACATTTGCTTTCTGCTTGAGCCCTTGGTATCAGCTCCTCACTTTGTCCACTCCCAAGACTAACTTTTACTGCAATAGAAAACCTCTTTCTGCCGAGGAGCGCCTGGTGGTTTCAAGAAGTTAGCAGCCTAACTTCTAACCACTCCTCCCCCAGGACTCCTGTTGAAAGCAATAACAGATATTTATTGAGTAAGCACAAGCTGGTTGACTATGGCTCTTAAAATATTCCACACTAAACAATGCACTGCAGTCGGTGAAAAGTGTAATTCGTATGGGTATTTATTAATCGAACAAGCAAAGACAGGCACTTCTTGCTGTGGTGGATACAAAGAACTAAGAGACACGGATTCCTCATAAAAATGAACAATGTAGGCAAAGCACTCATTCATTAAAATAGTCACGCTAGGATGTGCTATATGAGGGACTTAATGACTTCAGTAGATAATGTGCTCGATGGGAGTTTAGAGAGGGACATGATGGAGGGTGGAGGCATGGGGGTTAGGAAATCTTCCAACTGTTTAAGAACTCAGCAGGTAATGCCATTATAATTCTGTTTCTTGATTTTTTGGCATTTTAATTTCACCCCATGTTTCCACTGGGCTCCTTCTCATGGGTTCTTTTTCACCTGTTTATAGGAACCCTTTTTCATCTATTTCTCCTCTCTTTGACCTGTGCCCATGAAGGGGATGTGGACCAAGAGGTGAAAGATGATTGTTTGTGTTTCAGCATCCACACAGGTAAAGTGCAGTCAGATGCCGTACCTAAGAGACAGAAGAGAGGAACTTCATGAACAGGTACTCAGACCCAGAGTGGATTGTTCGTCACAGGACTGATTACCTGTGTGGGACCGGTTGCCTCTTGCTGTTCCTGTTAGACTGTCAGAGGCTTAACCCTGACCTGAACTCCTCAGAAGAGGGCCAATCTCCCACCACAATCAGGGTAGGGACAGCAACACAGCAAGCAAAGCAGAGAAGTGTGTGTTCTCTTTGGGTTCCCTAATTCTTGGGCAAGATATCACCTGACGGGCAAGGGTTTCAGGACTGAGAGCTTAAGTTCATCTAACAAAGTTGATCTTTGTGTTTGGTTTCTAAACCCTCAGCCTCACACTCAATGTCATCAAGTCAATTCTGACCCATTGTGATCCTATAGAACTGCCCCTGTGGGTTTCTGAGGCTGTAATTCTTTATGGGAGTAGAAGCCCTCATCTTTGTCCCACAGAGTGACTGGGCGTTTTGAACTGCTGATCTTATAATTACCAGCTGTGTTAGTGTGGGTACTTTAGAGAAACAAATTAACAGAAACTCATGTATAAGAGAGAGTTTTATATAAAGGTTCAGAGCGCATCAAGAAAACATCCCAACCCAGTGCTTCCAAAGCCCGCAAGTCCAACATTAACCTATATGTCCAACACCAATCCACAAAGTTCTCCTCTATCTCACAAAACAGACACAATGATGCCAACTGCAGGAGAAAAGCCGAGTCAGTGAATGTGTAATCACCTCAGCGCTGGCAGGGGTCTCCACACGGCTGCTCCAGCACCCAGGGCTGCATTGGGGTAGGTCCATGTGGCTTCTACTCATGGATATCTTGCAGGAAGTGAGCCTTGCCAGCTGAAGCAGGGAACTGGCTAAGGCAGCTGCGCCCTGGTCCAACCATCAGAAAGCAAGAGACCTGAGAACTAGAAAGGCGAGGCTACGGAGCCATTTATCCCTCCGCCCTCCAATTAACCCCACATGTGTTTATCAGTCAGGTTTACACAATAAACTACCTCAAGAGCCCAACTCATAGCCCACTATATCGCTAGGGTTCCTTCTGGTTACCAAAGAAACTGCTAAAACTGTGGAATTTCTTGAGCATTTGCAGTGTCCTTGGTACCTTGAAGGGCTTCAGACCTGTCAGGTTATGCTAATGAACTGACTCAGGTAGGTGCCATTTTAGAAAGACCCACTGAGTCATCATAACTCACTTCAGAGGGAGGGAAGGCATGATTCAATCAACCAATCATGAGTACTGAGTAAGTCTTCTGTGGGAGGAAAGTGTGATCTTTGGGACAAGAAAGCTCCTTCTTAGGCACCCTCCCAGGCCTCATCCCACGAGTCTCTTCGTTTGTGTGCTTTCTAGTATAATAAATTGTAATGAGGAGGAGAGTCCTTTCAGTGACTCCTCTGGCATAGTGGGAGACAATAAATCAGAATTGAGGGCAGCCAGGGGCCCCTGGAGTTGGTATTTATAGCTGGTACCCATGGGTCAGAAGTGAGGGAGCTTGGGGACTTCCAAGTTTGAGGCTGGTGTCTGAGGTCTCAGGACTGACTTGCCACACTGGAGGACTGTTTTCTTTAACTGGTGAGATCTAACCTGGCTTCGACTGTGAGGATCAGAGGAAGAAGTGCTTGCATATACAGCTGAGTTGAAACAAAATAAAATTGATTTGCAAGTGATTTGAGTTGATTTTTATAGTTTGGTGCTAAAGAAGTGGGACTTGATTTTATTTCCACACAAAGGCCAATGAATAGAGCATCTTGAATTGGATTGGAAATCCAAGGTAAGACCCCAGCAATGTTCAGAGGGACCTCGGGGCAGCTTTGTACGTTATGTAATTCCATCCCTTCTCACAGTAGTATCCTGTTTCCCCGAAAGTAAGACACCCCCTGAAAATAAGACCTACTTACAGTTTTACCTCTAGCTGAAGTATAAGGCATCCCCTGAAAATAAGACCTCCCCAAAAATAAGGACCCACAAAGCTACCGTAACTCTGGACTCTGGACTGTAGCAGCAGGTGCTGTAGTGCAGCTCACTGTTGACTGCAGCATAGCCACAGCAGACAGGAAGTGCGAGGTCTCTTTTAATAAAACAATAAATATGTACCATATTATTTTTCATGGAAAAATAAGACATTCCCTGAAAATAAGACCTAGTGCATCTTTGGGATCAAAAATTAATATAAAACACTGTCTTATTTTCCAGGGAACAAGGTAACTGTGTGTGTTAGTCCGGGTTGACTAGAGAAACAAATCCAGGGACTTTCATATATGTATACAACAGAGCTTTATATCAAAGAGTACTTTTACATTGAGAAAACACCCCAACCCAGTCCAGATCAAGTCCATAAGTCCAATATTAGCCCATATGTCCTACACTAGTCAACAAATTCCTCTTCAGACTCATGCAGTACATGCAATGATGTTGAATGCAGGAAGATCACAGGCCGCTGAGTGAAAAGTTTTGTGGATCCAGTGGCGGTGGAAGGATCTCAGCTCTGGCACAAGTCTGCACGTGGCTCCTCCAGATCTCTGAGTGTGCCTCCTCGACAGGAAGACGAAGCAGAGAGAGAGTGGCCCACCTCCAGGGGGAAAGAGAGGGAGTTCCCAGACTCCTCATAAGAAGGTCTTGCCCATAAGGAGGCAACATCAGGCTGTGACCTGATTGACAGGCTAGACTCCACCCCATACACTTATCAAGTTGACATGAAATGATGTAACTACCAACACTGTGTAAGTGCTAGAATCGTAACATTTCAGTCTTTGAAAGAACCTTAAATTATATAATCAACACCCAGGGAAAGAGCAGTCAAGAAATCAAACAACATATGGCACTGGGCATATCTGCTGCACAAGACCTCATGATGAAGTGTTGACAGGGACAGCTGTCACTCTGAGGGCTAAGGTACACTTGACCTGAACTGTGGTGTCTTCAATCACCTTATATGAACCAGAAAGCTAGACAACAACCAAACGGAGACTGAAAAAAAAAAAAAGAATCAATGCCTTTGAATGATGATGTTGGTGAGGAATACTGAACACACCCCACACTACCAGGAGAGCAAACACCTCTGTTTTGGAAGAGGGGCAGCGAGAATAATACTCCTTAGAAGTGAGACTGGTGAGAGCTCATTTCACATACTTGGACATGTTTGTCAGGTAAGACTAGTTCTGGGGAAAGGACAGCAGACTTGGTAGAGAGGGAGCGGGGTGAAGAGCAAGAGAGGGAAAACAGAGAGAGATGGGAAAGAAGAAGAAAGAGACCGGAAAGAAAGGAAGAAATAAAAATATCTCAAGGGCAGGACTGACAAAGTCGTTGCAAGAACGGGGCCCCAAAACAGCAACACTATGAGGGCGGTGCAGGGCGGAACACTAAGCCCGTCTTTCCGTCACTCTGAGTCTCAACTGGCGGCGCAGCACCTAACAGCAAGAGCAACCACACACTCCTATGGGGATGCCCACCTGCTTTGGGTAGTTAGCACATCGAAACTTCCTGCATCATCAACCCTTTGGCCGGAGAAAGGAGAGCTCCGAAATGCCACCTTTCCCTTAACCTTGTTTCTTAGGACAGGGCAGACAGCTGCGTGGGGACCTTTGGGAACTGAGGACATTCCTAGTTCTAGATTGCGACCTTGTCACCATCACAATGACCCTGGGCAAGAGAGTGGAGATCAGTCTTTGCACGTTCTGTACTTTCTCCGAGGGGCGGGCTTTGGTTGTTGGGAGGGGACACGTGGGAAGCAGGTGGAAGGTCAGCAAGGGGGCTTCAGATGCGCTGACCCTTCTCAGAAGTGGCGCCCAGCTCCCATACTCCTACCTCCAGCTCAGTGCCCTTTGGGTCTGAGAAGGGGCGCAGTCCACCGAGGCTCTAGGCGCCCCGAGGCCACTGGGGAGTGACCAAACCGGCAGACCCGGCCCGGGCAGCTCTAACCGCGGCGCCTTTGACGGCAGCCTGGCCAGGTTTACCGCCCAGTCTCCCCGGTCGGCTCTCGGGTTACCTGAGCCACACGGGGACGTCAGCGCCACATCAGCGGGGCTGTTCAGACTGCGAGGCAGCCGGAGAAAGGGGAGAAAGGGGCCCTGCGGCGCGGAACCGAGCGCAGGGAGCCGGTCGCCCCGCAAGGGCGGCGGGGGCGCGGGGGGCCAGGGCGCGCGGGGGACCGCGGGGACCAAGCCGGCCCCAGGCGGCCGGGGCCCGGGGCGGGGGGCGGCGCGCAGGCCCGGGCAGGTGGCGCGGGGCGGGGCGCGCGGCGCGGGGCCGGGCTCAGTTTCGGGCCCGCGGCGCGGGCGAGGCGCGCTCGGCCCGGGTGGCACGAGCGCGGCGGGGACGAAGATGCTGCAGTCGCTGGCCGGCACGTCGTGCGTGCCCCTGGTGGAGCGGCACCGCTCGGCCTGGTTCTTTGGCTTCCTGGTGATCGGCTACGGCCTCTACCTGCTGTTCGGGGCCGTGGTCTTCTCGTCCGTGGAGCTGCCCAACGAGGACCTGCTGCGCCAGGCCCTGGGCAAGGCGAAGCGGCGCTTCTTGGAGGAGCACGAGTGCCTGTCGGAGGAGCGGCTGGAGCAGTTCCTGCGGCGCGTGCTGGAGGCCAGCAGCTACGGCGTGTCGGTGCTCAGCAACACCTCCGGCAACTGGAACTGGGACTTCACCTCCGCGCTCTTCTTCGCCAGCACCGTGCTCTCCACCACCGGTAGGGACTGCCGGGGGGGGGGGGGGGGGCCCTGTGCCCCATCCCTTCCCCCCTGCCCCTGCCTCCCACCCTTGCCCTCCATCCCTGCACCCCATCCCTGCCCCCCTCTCCCCACCCCTGGGCTCTGTCCTGGCCGCGCGACCGCGGGCACCTGGGGGAGGGGAGTCCGCGCAGCCGGAAGCGGGCGAGGTGGCTTCTCAAAGCCACTCTGTCGCCGCCGCCCGCTGCTAATGGGAGAGGTCCCAGAACCTCTCGGGTTGGCTTGCAGGAGGTAGTCCAGTATTTTATTTCGCGACACCTCGCGCGAAACCGGGCAGGGTGACTTTCTAGCGTTCTGGTCACCCTCTGGCATGGGCGCTCCCCGGGGGTCCAATGCGCCCAGGGGAGCACCTTCCTCCTGACCCTGTTCTACCCGAGGCCAGGGGGCCTCCGAGAGTGAGAGTAATAGGTCACCTTGGGCACAGTGCTTTGCTTTTCCCGATTCAGACATATCCCTGGCTGTCTGGGGCCTTAAAGAAGGTTTTGGGGGTCCCCAGATGACACCGCTGTGCTTTTCTCACGTGACTGCTCAGCGCCCAGGCAGGCACGGTTACCTTTTCAGGGTTGGAGAAGTGAGAGGGAGGACATAAGAGTCCACTTTCTTACTACCTGGCAGGACAGGACACCCCTGATGTAGCAGTTCTTTCAGCTCTGGGGGAGCAGGGTTGCCCTTAAACTTTGAAGCGCCCCAGCCCTTCTTTGTTCTTGCCTCTTGTTCTCAGGGAAGGAGTTCCCCAGGTGGAAGATGCAGCCGGGATGTGCCCCCGATTGAAAGAGTGGGCCCTAAAAATTTTCCAGTGTGAGCCCTACACTCCGAGGTTGAAATAATTCATTATTTGAATGTTTCAAAGAAACTTAGTGTAGAATCCCTTCTGCTCATCTGTGTGTGAGATTTTAACCCAGGCCATCTTGGGGTGCACAAGGACACACTCTTAGAAGTGAGTCCTCAAATCTGGGCCTTACTCTGCCAGGGACAGACATCTGGTCTCCCTACCAGGCCCCATCCCCCAACACACACACACACACACACACACACACACACACACACACACACACACACACACACACACACCTTTATAGATGAATCAAAATCCAAAGTTTCTGGGACCCGCACCCCACTTCACTTTCCAGAGTTTTGTTGCATGTCATCTCCCTTAGGATCGGTACTTACTTGGTAATGAGTAATACCTTTCACTAGCCAGAGAGAGTAAAACGGTTGATTAAAAAATCCATAAGTATGTATGGATTGTAATAAGAGTTTTAGGAGCCCCTAATAAAATGATTTAAAAAAATCCGGAGTGAATGACTAAGCTTATGCAAGTTTATTCTGAAATAACTAGAAGAATTCCAACGCTGTGATATTTTAAAAATTGTGTTAAATGCAGCTGGAAACGAGACAGACCTTCTATCTCAATTTCCCAAGAATGCCCGCTTTTTTGTTTTTATTAAATACTTCTATTGGGGGCTCTTACATCTCTTATCACAATCCATACATTCATCCAGTGTGTCAAGCACATTTGCACATATGCCGCCATCATCATTTCCAAAGCATTCTCTTCCCACTTGAGCCCCTGATATCAGCTCTGCCCTCCCTCATGAACCCTTGATAAGTTATAGATAATTATTTTCATATTTTACATCGTCCTCTGTCACCCCTCACCCACTTTTCTGTTGTTTGTCCTCCTGAGAGGGGGGTTATAGGTTGATCTTTGTGATCGATTCCCCTTTTCTCCCCCACCTTCCCCTAATCTTCCTGGTTGCTCTACAATCATTGTTGGTCCTGAGGGATTTATCTATCCTGGATTCCCTGTGTTGCGGGCTCTTATCAGTAGCAGTGTGCACATTCTGGTCTAATCTGATTTGTAAGGTAGAATTGAGGTCATAATAGTGGGGTGAATGAAGCACCAAAGAACTAGAGGAAAATTGTGTGTTTCATTGGTGCTATACTGCACCCTGAATGTATCATTTCTTCCTTGTGACCCCTCTGTAGGGGGATGTCCAATTGTCTACAGATGGGCATTGGGTCTCTACTCCATGTCCTCCGCCCCCGCCCCCATCCCCATTCAACTTGGGTATGATTTTGTTCTGGGTCTTAAATGCCTGATCCCATCAATACCTCAGAATCACACAGGCCGGTGTGCTTCTTCCATGTGGGCTTTGGTACCTGATCCCATCAACACCTCATGATCACACATTTGGGCTTTGCTGCTTCTCAGCTAGATGGTCGCTTGTTTATCTTCAAGCCTTTAAGTTCCCAGATGCCATATCTTTCGATAGCTGGAATGCCCGCTTTTTTGCCAGCGCCACTTGGCCCCTTGGTGTTTGCTTTAGCTTCCGCTGCTGTGTTTACCTGGCTGTTCCACAGGTCACGGCCAGTGCTCGGGCCTTCCCTTTCGGCGGTGTTTGAAGTTAATTGAGATCCAGAGTTAGCTGCAGTGCACTTCAAGCGGGTTGCAGTGTTGGTGGACACTTTGAACAGTAGTAGTTTTCCGTTCCTTCCTGCTGATGGCATTTTCCAGATAGAATACTAACCAGGACAGTGTAAGGAGGAAAATAACTTTCTTAGGATGAAGGGTAAGTAACTATAGTTACACTTTTCAGGCAAGAAGCAGAGTCCGTCTCTGGGAAACTCATTTGCCTTTTTCTGGGTGGTATTTCTCATCACTGATGGGCTCACAGGGAATCGTGTATGTACCAAATTAAATGCCATTTTGTGTCTTGAATAAATAAGCATTTCTCAGGTGACCCCCTACCCCTTTCCTTTTGCTAGTTAGGGGAAAAAATGCAATTTCTGTAAAAGCAGTGGTGGAAGGTGTCAAATTATTGATATTCAGATTGCATTGTAGCTTCTAAGAACGTCTGCATTCAGGAGAAACAGGAAGGGAGTGCCAGGGGCATTTAAGGATCTGATCAATGGAAACGGGGCCTCTGGGTTGGTAAAATTAGCAAGTTAATGGGGTAAAACTGTGCCAAACCAAGGACACTTTTCTACTGGTTTTCTTTGGACCTATTATCTGACGTATTGGGTGCTCCTTTGGGTACTAGAACTCCAGTTTTACTAGCGTTACTGGAGGCATGGGTAGTTTTTAGAGTACATTTTGTATACTTTACTACTAGGAAATTATTTTCCAGAAGCGCGGCAGAGCATTTAAATGAGTTAGAAGTGTGGTTTATACTCTTTTAGGTGGGTACCAGACCCGGGATAGAAGCTCGTCACTCTTCCAGCACGCTGAGAAATTAGAGGCCAGCACTGCCCAGCTAACGTGAACTGTCAGCCCCTCCCTGGCTTACCGAGCGGGATAACTGTGGGTTCCCCCCCGAGCAGAATGACTGTGGGTGTTTTTCTGAGCAGGATAACTGTGGGCGTTACAAAGGTACAGTTCTTGTAGTCATCACCTGCAGGCCCAAACACGAATGCTTTCATGTTCGAGTTTATAAAGTACAAGCTTCCACTTCTGGAAGGAACTGAACCGAGTCTGGATAGCCTATTTGGAAATAGTCTTCGGTTGATAATTGAGCAACCTGCTCCCCATTCTTTGCTCTGCCGAGGACTCTGTGAGTGATTGCCTGTGGATAATATAACATCTTTTCTTGGTTTTTACTTCCTCTAGGTTAAATAACATGTAGCAACAAAGCATCTGATATCCCATCTACAAATAGAAATCATGTGAAAAAGAAAGTCATCACAAAGATTTTCAGAGGGAAAGGCTGTATAAAACAGAGATAATATAGACAGAGCACGATATCTCTCACGTACATTTTCTACTGTGGCTTTGCCTGTCTTCAAGGATGAAGGAAGTAGTTTCTAGGTAATGCTTGGGTAAGACATGATTTTAGTAGCTGTTTCCTTGTTGCTTGCTACCACGGAGTTCAATCCTAACTTATGATAGATAGCTCCATCTATAACACGCAAAATGCTGCCCAGCCCGGTACCATCCCTCAGTTGCAGATCCAATTTTGTCATCAATAAGGTTCCCACTGGCTGCTTTTCAGAGGTACATTGCCAGTCTGGAAGCTCAACTGACACCTGTCTCTTGTGGATGACCACACTGGTATTTGAACTCCCAATGGTCTGACCTTCAGCATGGTAGCAATTCACAAATCACTTGGTGTAACAGATGGGCAAACAGATGGTGGTCTCCTGAAGTCTCAGTTATCCATAAGGAAACCTGGGAGGTAACACCAGTATGGGTCTGGACCCACTGGGATCATGATAAGATGGCTTTGGGCCAGAGCTCTCCTGTCTCCTGGACTCTATGAGACCCCCCCCTCACCAGAGTATCATTCAGGTCTCTTAGAGCATTGTCAGCACTGACCCCAGGATACAGAGATTGGCTGATGCCATCAGAAATTCTAGACTCTTCCAAACCTGTGTCAGTTCACAGAAGAGTTGACTAGTCCCCTTTGCAGAACGGCCCTGCAACACTACTATTGCAAGTGTGTATACCAGACCTTCCTCCAGTCCTGCCCGAAGGGACCTACAGCTGTTGATGAGAGCAGCTTTCCCCTGGGGAAGACAAAGGACTGCCTGGTTTGTTTGTTTTTTTAAGAACTCTTCCGTTAGCATTGACACCACACCCAATGTTGGCAGCTAACATTTAATTTTAAGATATTTAACAATCTAGTTTTTGAGCCCACGGCAAGTTAAAGATGTCACAGCTACAAGCAAACCTAATCAATTCATGAGAAGAATGTTGCTTTTAAAAATCAGAAAAAATAAATGCTATCTGAAACACAACTTGTTGGTTGAATACTTTTCACGTTGCAGGCAATATTCACATGTATGATCCTTTAGGTACTACCAGGAACTGATGAGGCATCAGATTTTATTGTTCCCACTTTTACAGAGGCTGCAGCTCAGGTGAGAACCACTGGCATATAAGGGGTAGACTTCTTACATCCCAGGCATGAGATTGATGATTAAATCCCAGTTAATGCACATCCCGTGCAGCCACCACTCATCAGCCCCTGGAAGCTTGTGTGTTGCTATGAAGCTTGACAGGTTTCAGCAGAACTTCCAGGCTAAGCTGGTATAAGAAGCAAGACCTACTTCCAAATAGCAGTCAATGACAACCCTTCAGAACACATGGTCCAGCCTACAATTGAGCATAAGGATGGCACAGGACCATGAAGCGATTTGTTCCTTTGTACCGTGTGTCACTGTGAATTGAGATCCGACTCGAGGACAGCTAACAATATGTATGAAAGAGCTTTGGTGGTATAGTGGTCAGCAAGGTCAGCAGTTCAAAACCATCGGCCACTCTGTGGGAGAAAGTTGAGGCTTTCTTCTCCCGTAAAGGCTTACAGTCTTAAACACCCACAGGAGCAGTTCTATCCTGTCTTGTATGGGTGCTGTGAGTTGGAATCAACTTGCTGGCAATCGAGTTTGGAGCGAATGAGAACAATACAGTGTAGGTCGAATGGCGTCTTCTGCTAAGTTTCAGAGCGAACAATGACATGACCTTGATTTGAGCTTATATATCTAACTTAAGCGCCTGGCCCTGCTGTAGCCTTTTGAAAAAAGGAAATACAAAACCAAACCAAGGAAGCATTATAGGAAATCAAGAAACAGAACGATGTATGAAAAAATGACATACACCTATTAGGACATCCTTGCTTTAGAACACAATATAGTCAATGATGCCTTTGATCATTTAGACTCTAAATGATTTCAGGGAGAGACCTACTTGTTTCTGGGTGGGAGCTTTACAAAGTGAATGGGAAAACTTCCTTCTCCTTTAGTTATATATATTTTTTCTTGAGCTTTTTGAATTTTCCTTGTATTTAGGAAGGCAGAGAAATGCATCAGTTCTAGAAACCTTTCTACCCATTATGGTCAAGAAAGGAAATGATTAGTGTTTAAATGTGTAAACCCAAACCTACTTACAAGCCTATTGTTTTTTTAAACATTTTATTAGGGACTCATACACCTCTTATCACAATTCATACATATACATACATCGATTATATAAAGCACATCTGTACATTCTTTGCCCTAATCATTTTCTTTTTTTTCCTTTTCTTTTTTTACATTTTATTAGGGGCTCATACAACTCTTATCACAATCCATACATATACATACATCAATTGTATAAAGCACATCTGTACATTCTTTGCCCCAATCATTCTCAAAGCATTTGCTCTCCACTTAAGCCCTTTGCATCAGGTCCTCTTTTTTCCCCCCTCCCTCCCCGCTCCCCCCTCTATCATGTGCCCTTGGTAATTTATACATCGTTATTTTGTCATATCTTGCCCTATCCGGAGTCTCCCTTCCCCCCCTTCTCTGCCGTCCATCTCCCAGGGAGGAGGTCACATGTGGATCCTTGTAATCAGTTCGCCCTTTCCAACCCACTCACCCTCCATAACGACTTAGAAAGCATTCCCCACCCCATCCCAAACTACACATTTTCTGCCATCTCTGCCTTGATACCACCATTTCATGGCACTATTTTATAGCCTGTTCCAAGGACCGATAAGTTAAATGAGACAATACCTTTGCTGCTGTGGCCTGAGTTTTTGTAAGAATGTAATCTTGGTTGTTCACTAATCTACTGGGAAACTCTGGCTCCTTTCAGGGCAGGGTGTTTTATCATACAACTATTTTCTGTAGAACAAACTAGTGATAGAAAACTGTTGCTATGCACCATTGAGTTGATTCTGACTTATAGCAAAGCTACATGACCAAAAGCTGCCTCGTAGAGTTTCCTAGGGGTGAAGTAGGTGTCAACCTTTTTCCCTCTGTGAAATAGCTGGAAGATTCAAGTCACCCACTTTTCAGTTAGGAGCTGTACACTTAACCATTGGACCTGGACATCTTCTATATATGAAGTTTCAACACTTAATTTGACCCCTACAAATGAACATGTCCTATTTATACTTTACACCAAAGTTCATTTCAGAACAGATATACTCTGTCTCATATACCATCTTTGAGTTTGAAAAAGATTGCACTGTGGTATGATGGATTCTCTTTGAGACATCATTTGACACTGACATGCCTTCCAGTGGACATTTTATTTAGTTCTGACATGTCAAGACTTCTCTGCACACGACGCCTTGTTCACATTGGGCAGTAGGGTTTTATTTGTTATGCTAATGAGCCATAACAGTGTGAGCTGTATCCTAAGCCAATCACTCTAAGGGAGCAGATCAGGCAAAGAAGCAAGCCAGTAGGAATGGGGGAAAGATAGGTGCCACACAGACGTCTACTGGGATCACCACGAAGAATTCTAGAGAGGCAGAGACAAGGTTATTCCCCAGAGCAAATAAAGCCTATTGACGATGTCCTGGATTTGGACTTCTAGCCACCTAAATTACAATAAAAATATAGGTAAGCCACCCACTTGTGGTATTTCTGTTATAGCAACAATCGAAAACAAAACAAAAAGCCCGAAGACAACTCTGGTCACTTGATTTGAGATGGCAGTCCTGCACTCCATACCTATCTTCTTTTCTAGAGCAGCTAAAGCAATGGGAAGAAAAGGCAGTCAAAGAAGTGAACAGAAAATTTCATCCTGCAGCTTAAGTTACCAAAGTAGACAAAGGAAAGACAAAGAAGCAAAATGAAATGCGCCAACTCCTGGAGTTAGAAAACCAAAAGGGACAAACACTCTCGGCTGCAAAGATCGAAGAAAAATATCAAGTACCTGAGTTATTGAAAGCGTCTACGGTCACCATATGGAACCCCACATGGAAGCTTCAAAAGAAGATGGAAGGAATACGCAGTCTCTGTAACAGAAAGAACGGATGGACATCAGTCCTCCCAAGAAGTAGCATTTGATCAAGGACCTCTGGTAGTCAAGGTAGAGGTCCAAGCTGTACTGAGGTATAGCCAAAGACCAGGCTGCAGGGATTGGCAGTATGCCAGTGGAGGTGTCTCAGCACACTGATGGGGCAGCGGAAGCACTCATTCACCTCCACTAAGAAATTTGGAAGACAACCACCTAGCCAACAAACGGAGAGATCCAGATCTGTACCCATTCCTAAGGAAGGTGACCCAAGAGAATGCTCAAATGATAAGACAATATCATTAATATCACACGCAAGGAAAATTTTGTGACAATGGTTGCGGCAGTACATTGACAGGGAGCTGCCAGAAATTCAGGCAATCGTAAAAAAAAAAAGATATGGAACAAGGAATATAATTGCCGACGTCAGATATATCTTGACTTAAAGTAGAGAATACCAAAAAATGTTTACTCGTGGTTTATTGACCATGCAAAGCATGCGACTGTGTAGATCATAACAAACCCCAGATAACATTGAGAAGAATGGGAATTCCCAAACACTTCTTTGTGCTTATGCAGAACCTGGATCTGGACCAAGAGGCAATAATTCTAACAGAACAAGGGAATATACCCCATGGGACTCTCTACTTCTCTGGTGGGTTTGATAATTCATTACATTGGTCACACCTACATCACGTACAATACTGAATGATTCTGGGGCAAATAGGGCAGTAACAGATTACCATTCAGGATCAGGAATGACTCAGAATACAGTTCTTCAATGAAGACAGCTTCTTTCCCACTATTCCTCCAAGCAGATCTCTCTTTGGCCTATATCTCCTCAGCCTCTCAGCTCCTATTCTGCTCAGGCAAGTGGTGTCAAGGTTTCCTAGCTCTACCAGTAAGTATCATGGACACCCTGCTCTACCAGTGAACCCCCTGCCCGGAAGGATTCAGCATCTTTGCTCTTTGGGCTGGAAAACCCATGGTGTTGTCTTTTGGGGGGTCTCCTCGTTCTTTGGCCACCATGTCTTTACTGGTGTTTCTCTGTTGCTATTTTTTGCCATCTCGTGCCCTGTCTGCTGTTACAGAGTGTGTTCTCCCTCTTTCTGTCCTTCCTTTTGTCTCCTAACCTTTTCCTCTCTCTCCTTTTCTCTGTCTCTTGGGCCTAGGAGATTCTCTGTGCAGGAACCTGGCATCCAAAGGATGTGCTCTACTGCTGGGTCTTCTTTTTGGTGGTAGTGCCTTTGGGATAGTTTAAGTCCAGTCGGATGTCAAAATGGATGAGTCCTCTTGTTGAGAGTTCCATGCAACTTATTTGCATGGTTCCACCCCCATCAGAGGAGAGGGTGTAGGGGAAGCAATGAAACTAAAGAGAAGGGAAGGGACAGATGATACCGGATGCTGTGGGCCGTTGTAGAGTCGAATGGAAAGCACTGGGTGATGTAAGGAGAGAAGGGTAAAGCAGAGAGATTAGTACAGTCATCCAGATGAAGTGTGTGATCTCTGAGTCCAGGATGTTGGAAGTTGATGATGAGATATGGCAGAGTCTAGATGTATTTGATGGTGGAACTAACAGGATCTGCGGATGGGTTGCGTGGAGGGTGTGAGAAGAAAAGTTGTGAAGAATGACCTAAGGTTTCTGGCCTGAGCTTCTAGCAGAACAGAGCAGTTCTAAAGTTGCAGATGGTTTCAAGCTCTGTGGAACCTGAAATCCCTCCCAAGCCCTCGGGTGGAGATGTGCGCCAGGCTGTTCTCTGCTACAGTGCAGCGTCCTGGGCAATCATACTTATGGAACAAATAGTGATCCATTCCACTTATACAGTGTGTCATGACTTGGTTATATTCCATCAATGGAGAGCTCAGTTCTGACTGTAAACGTTTAGGCTTCTGAGACGTGAGATCTGAATTTGTGCTTTAAGAAGAGATAGATGGCAGTAAGTGGAGAAGAAAGAAAAGACATTCCAGATTGTGAGAACACTAAGAGTAAAGATTAAGAAATAAGATTTCCCTGCTCTGAGTCACTATATGATGGATACATTTAACAACAGTTTTATTATTTCAGCTTCCACACTAAGAGAAATTACCTAAACTATATTTATACAATTTAATATTACATAAAGCTGAGAGGGAAACTGGAAAGGAAATTAAAATTCAAGAGGCTTTACTTCATTTCTTTTTTCAGAAATTTAAAATAGGATAGTTAATGTTTGATACAATAGCTCAATATAAGATTTAAATTATATATAGTATAAGGAGCAACACTAAATTATTTTTGGTTTATCTTTAGGACTACTGGACCAAACCCACTGCCACTGAGTTGATTCTAATTAATACTGACCTTACAGGACAGAGTAGTTCAAACTCATAGGGTTTCCATGCTGTAAATCTTTATGGAAGCAGACAGCCTCATCTTTGCCCATGGTGCTGCTGGTGGGTTTGAACCATTGACCTTTTGGTTAGCAGCTGAGTGCATGTGTTAGACAGAGTTCTCTAGAGAAGCAAAACCGAATGCTAATAATTATATATATATATTTATATAGATAGATATATAACATAAGAAATAAATAGTCAATTAAATTATAAAGCAGTACAAATGGTTCAGTGCAACTCACTCTCGTGAGACAGTTGTGAGACACTGGCAGTCCTTCAAGTCTTGAGGGCCGCCAGGTAGTCCTCTGTAGAGCAATTCAGGCTATCTGGGCACAGGCAGCAAACAGCAAGGCAGGCCACCAACAGTCAGCCAGATAACAGGGTCTGACAGTCCCCAGCTCAAGAGATGTAAATTCCAACAGTGTGGCGAAGCAGGTCTTAAAGGAACCTCAAATTACAGCGACACACTCTATGGGGTAGGTGTCCCACAGGTAGTGTAGCTTGCAAGTTGAGGGAAAGAACAAGCAAGGCAGCCACACACTGGTTCGATGATCAAAGAGCAAGAGACAAGAAAGGTGAGGCTCGCTGAGCCAGTTATCTCTCAGTTAATCCCACATGTGTTTATTGGCCAGGTTGGCACAATAAACTAACTACTTCAGTGCATAACCACTTTACCACAGGGATCCTATCTTTAAGAGTATCTAACAGTCTCAGGAATTCACAGGGGTGATTCTACCATGTCCTACAGAGTCACTATGAGTCAGCATCAACTCAACAACAGTGAACGAGAACATAAATGAAATAAACAAGGAATGGATTGAAGTAATTTCTGTTTTCAGAAAGTATATAAGGCAGACAAAGATTTTGTAAAGGTTTTGCATACAGAGAGCGTTAGTATTAAACATTGCCCCATGTTTCTCATGTGCAATCCAAATATCCTCTTTTGTTCTTCCATATTGCATTGTTATGTTGCCTCCGTTTTTGAATAATAGATAAAATTTTTAAACTAGAAAAAAATTGAACACATTCTTTAACCAAGCTTCTTCAAATGCTTGAACTTCCGTGATGACAAGCACTTGGTTATTTAAAGATGGTGTTTAGGAGGACTAGGTTGACTAAAGAAATTGGAGAGGCTGATCGTCAGCTGCCTTCGTGTCAGACTGCCTTCAAACACTTCAGACGTACATTTAGAGCCAGGAAGAGAAGTGCTCACCCACCACCTAGTGTGCTGCCATCTCAGAGAAATAGCATGTCACCCACGGGTCTTCTCCAGCAGATGTGCTTCATTAGGGGTGAGTGCCAATGTGCAGGATGGCTTTGCATGCCGAACAACAGGGAAGAAGCACTGGCATGTGGAGAAGCAATCTGTCACCCACTGTCACCATCCGGGTAAGGCTGGGGTTTCTAGAGGGGTGAAACCAGGACAGTTGAGGAACGTATAGAAGCAGAGGAGCTTACATTGTCAAGGGGATTATCGCAGGAAAGCAGCCTACACCGCCGCAGAGAGAACTCGGCCCCACTCACGTTCATGGATCAGTTAATGTGTCGAAGGCCTTTCCAACTCACACAGCTCACAGGCCAAGGGCCAAAGAAGCAGGAGGTAGGGGGCCAGGCCTGGTGGAATGTAGCGGGGGCCAGTTGTGCAGTGTGGTGAAGCAAGTCACAGTGTGTGTGTGTGTGTGTGTGTGTGTGTGTTAGACAGGGTTGGCAAACAAAACAAATTCCGAGCGACTCATATATGTATAAGAAAGAGCTTTATATCAAAGAATAATGCTTTATTAAGAAAACATCCTAACCCAGTCCAGATCAAGTCTACAAGTCTGATATGAACCCCATACGTTAAATCAGACTGTGGTCTGATTGATAGGTAAGATTCCACCAGACACTTATTTATGACGTTGACATGAAATTATGGAACCACCACACAGTGAGAGTGGAATTCAAGGCATGGCAATGCCAGGAAGCTGGCTGTGGCCCAGGGTGATGATATGACGCACAGGTCTAGGTGGTGCAGTGTGGCATGCGAGGCAGTGGGCCTTGGTGGTACTCCACAGGCATCAGGCAGCACATTGGTCAGTGCAAGAGGGGAAGAGAAAAAGGGATGGCCAAGCCTCCATGGAGTCTTATATTCGGGTCACACACCTCCAAGAAGAGGTCACCAGGATGAAACCAAATGATAGGTTAGACTCCACTCATATCTTCTGGGTTAGGCTAGGTTGACTAGAGAAACAGATTCATTCAACAAATTCATATATGTGTAAGAAAGAGCTTTATATCAAGGAGAAACTGGATATCATGAAAACATCCCAGCCCAGTTCAGCTCAAGTCCATAAGTCTGATACTAGTCCCTAAATTCCTCTTCAGACTCAAGCAGCTACATGCAATGATGCAGAATGCAGGAAGATTACAGGCTGGTGGGTGCAGAGTCTTGTGGATCTAATGGTGGCAGAAGCATCACAAGGCCCTGGCAGGTCTCAGCCACATGGCTCGCCAACAGGAAGGTGAAAAAGAGTGAGAGGAAGGGACTGGGTTCAAAGAGCCATTTATCACAGTCTCTCCTTCAAATGAGGTCATCAAGCTGTGACCTGATTGACAGGTTCAATTCCACCCCTACCCTTTATTTATCAAGTTGACACAAAATCATGTAACTACCACATCATCTTACAGGTGCCATGTTGGCACAAAAAAACCTAACCATTGCTCCATCTTAACTCTTTTATCATATCAAGCTTCTTAAAGTAAGAGAGGAAATAAAATACTAAAATAAAAAAGAAATTTTGAAATGTGCAAAAAAAAGCAAACTCCTATTAGTGCTTTGTGGAACATGGTATAAACATGGACTTGGTCTTTCAGGAACTCTGGTTGAAATTATTATTAGTAAAAGTAATCTGGCTCTTTCGTCCAGCCGGCCAACATGCCAAAAGGGAAGAAGGCCAAGGGCAAGAAGGTGGCCCCGGCGCCGGCCGTCGTGAAGAAGCAGGAGGCCAAGAAGGTGGTGAAGCCCCTGTTTGAGAAGCGGCCCAAGAACTTCGGCATCGGCCAGGACATCCAGCCCAAGAGGGACCTCACCCGCTTCGTCCGGTGGCCGCACTACATCCGGCTGCAGCGCCAGCGCGCCATTCTGTACAAGCGGCTGAAGGTGCCGCCCTCCATCAACCAGTTCACCCAGGCCTTGGACCGGCAGACAGCCGCCCAGCTGCTGAAGCTGGCCCACAAGTACCGGCCGGAGACGAAGCAGGAGAAGAAGCAGCGGCTGCTGGCCCGGGGCCAGAAGAAGGCTGCAGGTAAAGGGGATGTGCCCACCAAGAGGCCGTCTGTCCTGAGAGCGGGGATCAACACCGTCACCACGCTGGTGGAGAACAAGAAGGCTCAGCTGATGGTGATCGCGCACGATGTGGACCCCATTGAGCTGGTGGTCTTCCCTGTGCAGTAAAAAGGGGGTCCCCTACTGCATCATCAAGAGCAAGGCCCGGCTGGGGCATCTGGTGCACAGGAAGACCTGCACCACGGTCGCCTTCACACAGGTGAACTCGGAAGACAAGGAGCCTTGGCTAAGCTGGTGGAGGCCATCAGGACCAACTATAATGACACTGGGGTGGCAATGTGCTGGGCCCCAAGTCAGTGGCCTGAATCACCAAGCTAGAAAAGGCCAAGGCCAAAGAACTCGCCACCAAGCTGGGCTAGCTTGTGCATGGCTGGTTTTTGTACATAATAAAACTAGTCCTTCAAAAAAAAAAGTAACTGAAGATTAAATGATGCTAAAAAGAGCCATCGAGAACCTAAACCTGCCCACAAAGATGAACTCTTCTGCTCCATTGAAGACTATGTGTTGTAGAGAGCAATGAGATAACAGCTTCTTACCTGGAGGCATAGGTCCATTGTCATGGGTGACCTCAAGGTCAGTTGGCATAACAGACCACAAAGACCATGTTCTACATCCTACTTGGCTGAGTAGCAACTGGGGTCTTAATATTTGTTTCTGAAATGACCGGCTAAGGTGCTACTATTCATTTTTCCCTGTCTAGAGCCAAGAAGAGTTAGAAAGGACAAAAAAAAATCACAGATGTATGGAAACAGTCCAAAGGATTAATGAACCACGCACACCTCAGGCCACAGGAAGTAAAAGGTTCGTGGCCACCACTTCTGGCCATCCTGAAAGAGATCGCAATTAAGGGTCCTGCTTAGCATGGGAGAAAATGTAAAGCAAAATTCAAACTCATAAGATGACCGGGTTTACTGGTTGGATCGACTGAGACGATGGCTCTGAAACACCCTTACATTTTAGAACTGAATCCAACCCTGCGGTGCACCTTCGTGCCAGACACTCACATTGGAGAGGCTCATGCACATCAGAGCCATCAGCCATATGGTGTCTAAGGAGCAGCCTTTGCCCATGGATAGAGCTCAGAAGGCAGAGATGGATAGAAAAGTGGTCTAAGAGCAAAACCCAGGCAGGAAAAAGAGGAGGGCGATCACACTGTGGGGATGGCAGTCGATATCATAGAGCAAAACATGTGTGAGTTGTTGACTGGGAAACCAAATTTTTCCCTGTAAACTTTCATTCAAATCATAATTAACAATAATGACCTGTTGTGCATTGGGGTTTGTTCGTGCTCCCATAGCCTGGCACTGCCATCCCTCTGAAGGGTCCCACGTGCCACCCACCATCAGCCAGGGGCAGACAGCATGTTTCAGGAACTCTCCTTTGTAATCACTGCCCCGAGAAGGGTGTTTTCACTGCTAGCTCTGTGAATGGAGTTGTTAAATCTGGTTATCATCGTGGTGTCAGACTGAATTATTAATGGGATGAAAGCTCAGAATAATAAATTACCTTAGGGAAAATATTTTACAGAGACTATGCCAGTGTGGCCTAGAAGTGTTCTTCAGGGAGCTTTGAAAACTAAGTGCAGGGGGCTTGAGGAAAAGGTGGTGGGCTGGGAGGTAGGCGATTACATGGGGATTGGGAGGCCTGGCTTCTATTTTGATAAATTATTGTCAGTGAAATCCACTGATAGTTTGTTGATAACTTCATTTTTAAAAAAACCATTTTTTGGGGGGCTAGTACAACACATCATAATCCATCCATCCATCCATCCATCCGTTGTGTTAAGCACATTTGTACATTTGTTGCCATCATCATTCTCAAAACATTTGCTTTCTACTTGAACCCTTGGTATCAGCTCCTCAATTTTTGCCCTCCCTCCCCACCCCTCCCTCATGAACCCTTGATAATTAATAAATTATTATTATTTTGTAATGTCTTAAACTGTCTGACGTCTCCCTTCACCCACTTTTCTGTTGTCTGTCCCCCAGGGAGCGGGTTATATGTAGATCCTTGTAATTGGTTCCCCCTTTCTATTCTCCATTCCCTCCACCTCCTGGAATCGCCACTCTCACCACTGGTCTTGAAGGGATCATCTGTCCTGGATTCCCTGTGTTTCCATTTCCTATCTGTACCAGTGTACATCCTCTGGTCTAGCCGGATTTGTAAGGTAGATTTGGGATCATGATAGTGGGGTTGCGGGGAGGAAGCATTTAAGAACTAGAGGAAAGTTGTATGTTTCTTCGTTGCTACACTGAACCCTGACTGGCTTGTCTCCTCCTCTCAACCCTTCTGTAAGGGGATGTCCAGTTGCCTACAGATGGGCTTTGGGTCCCCACTCCGCACTCCCCCTTATTCACAATGATATGATTTTTTTTGTTCTTTGAGGTCTGATACCTGATCCCTTTGACAACTCGTGATCACACAGGCTGGTGTGGTTCTTCTTAGATGTTGGCTTTGTTGCTTCTCAGATAGATGGCTGCTTGTTTACTTTCAAGCATTTAAGACCCCAGATGCTATATCTCTTGATAGGTGGACACCATCAGCTTTCTTCACTACATTTGCTTATATACCCATTTTGGCTTCAGCGATCGTGTTGGGAAGGTGAGCATCATGGAATGCCAGTTTAATAGAACAAAGTGTTCTTGCATTGAGGGAGTACTTGAGTGGAGGCCCAATGTCCATCTGCGACCTTAATACTAAACCAATAAATATATGCATATAGATCTATTTCCACAGCCTCATATACAAATATATTTCACATATGTACTTGTCTGTATTTAGACCTCTATAAATACCCTTTGCCTCCTACTTCTATCCTCTATTTTCTTTTACTTTCCTCTTGTCCCACTATCATGCTCAGCCTTCATTTGGGTTTCAGTAATTCCTCTTGTTTACATTGCCCTTGATCAAACCCTACCAGGTCTCTTCCACCCTCCTCACCACTGATTTTGGATTACTTGTTTTCTCATTGTCCCTGGTTTTGATAACTTCATTTTTAGAACTCATTTACCTCATCTATATGGTAAAAGGACTAAATGAGGCCCCCTTTCAGATCTGAGATTTTGTGGTGCTAGGTCTTGGAAAAAGTTACTGTGTACTTGCTTCCTCTGTGACCATATTGCAAGAATTCATAGAGGATGCTGTAAGGGCAAAAAACTCATGGTCCAGCTGAGGAGATCAAGCTAACCCTTACAACTGAGGGCACCACATAAGATGAGTGTGCCTAATGGCTGGATTTTTTGGGGTCTTCATTGAGTGCACAGAGTTTTGAAGGAAGACTATTATGGGCTGGAAGCATGTTGGAGGTGACTTGAGATACACAAGGAACATGGGTATGGTTTGGTCGCATGGAGAAGAGGAGTGATGGATGTTAGGAAAGAAATGGAAATGGGGTGAATTTGGGGAGAGAGTCTGTGATTACCAGCTGTAGAGCTGTGATGAACCTGGGGTAAGGGTAAGGGCTTGGGTACAGGATCAGAGTCTGTAGAAAGGAGGGCTTGTACTTGACTTCAGAGACCCAAGGGAGGCATGGTGGGTTCCTGAGCCTGCGATAGGATGTGCAATCTAGTTTGCAAGATGAACTCAATAGCTGGAGCAAAGGAAGCTGGCTCTGAGGCTATTGCCTTTATTCAAATGCAAGGTGGTGTTTTCTACCAATATGATGATAATGAAGTTTTGTCAATGAAGAAATAGCAGCGACTGAGGGAGGAACAGAATGTAGGATAGAGAGTCACTGGTGTAGAAGACACCTGGCCAGCCCTCTTCACGGAGAACCCCCTTGTGAGCTGCCATTGAGTCTGCCTCCAATCCTTATTCGGCTTTGCACATGGGCACTGAATCCTGCAGGTCTTGCATCTCTCACGATCTGTTGTAAGTTGGACTTCGGTGACCCATAGCATTTTCAGAACTAGATCACCGGTACTTTCTTTCTAGTCTATTTTAGCTTGGAAGCGCCTCAGAACTCTGTTCTGCACCATAGCAACCCATTAGCCTCTTCTGTGAATCTGGTGCACTGGCCGGGAATCAAACCTGAGCTTCTTGCATGTGAGGCAAGAAGTCCACCACTGAGCTACCACTGCGGAAGAGGGTCTCTAGGTGAAACTTTTCAGCCTCATAGCATCTGGACAAAGTCCCTTTCTCTTTCCTGATTCCATGTTCTGAAGTGGTGGACCCAAGAATTGTGGGTCCCTTACTGAACTGACCTGTGCATAGTGTCTTCCTTTTGAAAGCCTTTCAAAAAGCCATGAAGGAGTCTGAGAGATCTGCTAGTAAATAGAGATGTTTATCTCACAAACCAAAGTTGATCCACTCTTTTAGTCTATTAAATACCCAAATTGCCACCTAACCATTGAGGACCTGCCCTGACCAATCTGCTTGCCAGACGCCCTTCTCCTTCTGCCCTCCAGGCCTACAGGCCACCTCCTTCCAACGTGCCCTCTCTAAGCCAGAACGTGTTTGCAGCACACACGAAGTAAAGTATTGCGGTTTCCAAATGACCGACTTAAGGCTGCCAGAATGGCTTGAAGATTGCTCCTCCATAAATGCCATGCTTCCCTTTTAAAACGCTTTCCCGAAAAGGTAGAGCAAGGCTGTGTGCTAACTCTGGTACTGAGAATTATGCATCTTCATATTTGAATTTATACCCTAGTTGGCCATGAGTAATAGTTAGACGTTCAATGATTGCTGATTATCATAATGCTTTGCTAAAAAAATACATTTGTTTCGCCGGGGAAGCTATGAGTCATAGCTCTAAAGTACTGGGCTTCATCAGGTGCACATCATGACCTGTCCCTTTGATGACAGGATCTTTAGTCCAAAAGTTGCCGGCTCAAAAGTAGAAAAATAAATGAACTCCAGCGTGTGCCCTAACACCTTGAAGAGAGACTGAGCATAGGCAAAGTAGCATTAATGTAATTGAGTATCTTCTTACATGTGTACAAGGATGATTTAAAAACTGCCCTCCTGGGACGGTTAGGATTATGTTCCCTGGACACTCTTGGGTAAGGGTAAAAGCAGAGCCACACTGTGAATGTAGTTGTAGCCTGTTGACACCTCCATGGTATCATAAACCATTTTGTTTAAGAGAGAGAGAATCCTCGTTGGCCCTTCACTTAGTGCCAGAGCTGGGTCTCATGTCTGGTCCCTGGATCCCCTGTTGCCTCGCCTTCTGATCCCAGGAGCATCAGCGGACTCCTGAGGGTGGGTTCATTTGGCTGACTGTGAGCCTCTGCATCCATGAATGTATGCCCTACACTGTCTGCTTCATCATGCAGCTTCCTGTTTGTCAGCTGCACGGGTCAGGAGGAGCCTGACTTGAACTGCATTTGATATCCCTTTTCTACAACTCTGTAAGCCATTCCTTCATAGGAATCTCTTCCTACAAACAAACACGTAGAGAGATCAGTGGTTTTGCTTCTCTAGAGAACCCAGCTGAACACATTTGGGACTGGGATTGGTTCCAGAGAAAAAAAAATCATAAGGATGAGTTCTCTGGATTGGTTCTCAGGTCTAATGAGGCCTAAAGTTGCTGAGACTCTGTCACTGCTAGTAAGGAGGGCACTGTATTAATCCCTGGTGTGAAGTGGTAAAGCTAATTTCCCAAACTGCACCACCAGTGGATGAAGGGTTGGTGAGAAGTGAGGCTCTGGGCAATCATGTGTTCATTGCATACAATCTTCAGCTTTGTCTGGATGAGAAGGATAGGGAAGCTGCTTGGTTGGAACTTACTGCAATGGACAAACTGGTAAAGGAAACAGAGGAATGGAGATCTTTGGAAGCCAGCTCAAATGCCTTCCAAATGACCTCAAGGCTCCTACTTGTGCGAGGAAGAAAGTCTTCAGTGTTTCAGCAGAGAGCTTGGGAGAGCATGTAATGGCCTACACTAAGTCAAGTTGAAGTACCAACCTTGGTTTTATTTGGAAGAAGGCATCCACAGGCTTAGAGAAATTGGCATGTTAGAGTGTAATAGTCAGGATGGACCCCAAAATGGAGTGCCCTGAGGGCACACCTTTTATCAAAACAGTAAGAAGCATATTTTCAAAAGGACCCCCAGCATCTTTGAAGACTCTTGTGACCACTGTTTTATGTCAGCCAGGCCTGACAGTGGGAACTGCCCTTATTGAATTAAAGATACTTGCCTACAATGGGGCTGATTGGGCCTGGGGGAGTAGGGGCCCAGTTGCATCATTCAATCAATAGAGACTGTAATGGACAGTAGAGTCAATGTCTAATCAGAATAACTTGAGTCACAGGGACCTGTGTGGTAGGCTCCTTAGTCAGGGTCTCCTTGGGAGTAAAATCGATGGGAATCCTACTGAATATTTACTTGACCTATCCAAACCACTATGAGTAAGCATCAACTCAATGGCAGTGACTTTGTTTGAGTCTTTTGGATCCAAACCAAAAGCCGAACTTATTGCCATGGAGTTGATGCCGACCCATAGTGACGCTATATGATAGCGTAGAACTGCCCCAGTGAATTTCTGAGACCGTAGCTTTTTATGGGATCAGAAAGCTGTCTTTCTCTAGAGGAACGACTGGTGGTTTTGAAATGCTGACTTTGAGGATCACAGCTCAGAAAAATTCTAGATTAGGTGAAGGACAGTCTAACGCAGATTGCCAGAATTGAAAGCCAGAACCTCTCAATCAATTCCCACACTCAATCCAGACCTACAACCTGTGAATGAGGAAGTACACCACACCACCGAAAGTTATACAACTACAGAAAGTTATATTGTTAATCTCTCTCCTAGTGTTCCCCACAGGGATCTGCAACTTTCCACAAGAGTGACTATTCATTGGGGAAAAGGAAATAATCAGACTTTTCTTGGTTACTGGGCACTGGCTCTGAGCGAACATTAATCTCAGGAGACCCAAAACATTTGGAAGGCCCACCATTCGGAGTGGGGTCCTATAGAGGGCAAGTTATAAACAGAGACTTGGCTCAGGTTTGTCTCATAGTCGGTCCCTGAATCCATCCTGTAGTGATTTCCCAGTTTCAGAATGTATTATTGGAATAAACAAACTTACCAACTGGCAGAAGCCCTATACTAGATCCTTGAGAAGTGGAATAAAGGCCAGTGTGGTAGGAAAAGCCAAGTGAATGCCATTAGACAAGCAACACTGCATTCCTGGAGGGATTGCCAAGAGACATGAGTGCCACCAACAAGGACTTGAAAGATATGGGGGGGGGGGTGACTCCCACCACACCTCCCTTTAACTTGCTTACTTGGCCTGTGCGAAAATCAGGTGGATCTTGGCTAATGATAGTGGATTCCTGAAAACTTAACCAGGATAGATCTTGGTGAATGATGGCCGATTATTGAAAATTTAACCAGGATGGATCTTGACTAATGAGAGTGGATGATTGAAACTTAACCAGGACAGATCTTGGTGAATGATGGTAGATTATTGAAAACATAACCAGGATGGATCTTGGCTAATGACAGTGGATGATTGAAAACATATCCAGGATAGATCTTGGTGAATGACAGAGGATTGTCGAAAATTTTTCCAGGCTATGACTCCATTGCAGCTGCTGTTCCAGATGGGGTTTTGTTGATTAAGCAAATCAGTTTGGCTCCTGGCACTTGACATGCAGCTATTGATCTGGCCAATGCCTTTTCCTCAATTCCAGTTTCAAAGGACCACCAGAAGCAGTGGCAAGGGCGAGAGGCGGTGCCATAATATAGTCCCCAGGGACCTTGATCACCATTCTCGCCCACAACATGTTATATTGGTCTATTACATTGCTTTGGAAAACCAAAATCCTCATCAGTGGAGCCAACAGTTAGCATCGTGATAAATGGAGGAAAGGTTGACGTTGTGAAGGATGTTGTCCCACTTGGATCCACAATCCATGCTCATGGAAGCAGCAGTCAAGAGATCAAAAGATGAGTAAATCTACTGCACAAGACCTCTTTAGAGTACTGGAGAGCCAGGATGTTTCTTTGAGCCGGGGAGCCTGTGGGTGTGTCTGAAGTGACTGGCTTACAAACTTTCATGGGTCAGGGAAGATGTTGGTGGGATTACAGAATTAAGGTATAGGTATTCACAAAACTGCACCTGTTAGACATAGAATATTTTTATTTTGTTCACTTACAGAATAGAATCCCCCAAACCAAACTCTCTGCTGTCAAGTCGATGCCAACACATAGCAACCCTCTATAACAGGGTAGAACTGCCCCTCAGAGTTTCTGAGAGTCTGTTTACAGGATTAGAAAACCCCATCTTTGTCCCTCTAAGTGGTTTTGAACTGCCGACTTGGTGGATCGCAGCCCAAAATGTAACCATTATACCACCAGAGCTCCCTAGAATATTGAAAATATATATCGAATATAAGGTTTAAATGGATTGTGTGTTTTCAGCAGTATGTGTGTAAGTTGTATCACATTAGGCACAAATATGAGTTGACTGTTGTCATCTTTGGAAAGTATTATGGCTAAAAAAGTTTTGTAAATTTGTCAAGTTGACAAGGGGTGGTGTGTGGTAGTTGACGATTTGGCAGTGAGTGAGTGAGTGAATGAGTGAGACACTCATTGCTAGGGGTGGAGGCAAACTTGTCAATTAAGTGGTATCTTGATGTTATCTTGTTGGGGCTGTGTCCTTTTGTATTAGTGTAAGGGACCGTGGGAACAATGTCTTTCTCTGCCACTTCACCTTTCTCCTCTCTGAAACGCTGCGTCTGCCTCCAGGTATGGGCCCATTCTGCCTGGCAGAGCTGTGGGCACCCTGCTGGACTTCCACAACCTTAGCTCCAGAGGCTCTACCACTGGTCTGTGATCTTCCTGCTTCCTGATTCACCTTTCTGGTCATTGACCTGGTTCCTGGTTGACTATTCTGTGTCACCGGCATGTGGCTGTGTGCTTCTGAAGTAGAACTTGTGGACTTGAGTTGGACTGAGCAGGGATACCTTCTTTATATTTAATTACTACTTGATATAAACCTCTTTCTTACTCATAGATGAGTCACTGGCTTTGTTTCTCTAGATAGCCTGGCCTAACGCAGTATTGTATTCAAAACAAGGCTTTAAAAAACATCATAAATTTATTTTAAAACACCTTTTTGGTATATAGCTGTATAATTTTAACATTTATTAGATATCAAAGCAAATTTGCATACTAATGAAATGGCTATGGTTGTCTATGTTACATAAAGAATTAAATTGTAAAATTGTAGTGGAATGCTGGATACTGCAGAATGTAGAGCATCTTCAGCATTTTCAGAGTGGATTGGTACTTCATTATATATTTTTCAATGCTGACAATGCTGCTTCCACAATTCCTGCACAGTGATGGTGGTGATGGGGGGGCGGGGGATGGAGCAGCTTTGGGACCAGCGCCTGTGTGTCCCTGCCTCCCACTTTTTTAACCGGGACACAGCATGTGGGCAATTGCTACAAACAGAAACGTAGGATCAGCATGAGCCAACAGGGTTAGGCTTGGTGACTCCCAGGGCAGGATGGGAGAGACAGGCTTACAGATCCCAAGGGTCCCACTCCCGGACAGTTCACCATGAGAAAGCAGTATATATGTTAAACACAAAACATGTATGTCCATATTTTTGGCTACTTTATTCATATCTCCTGATAGCACTATGAAGGTGCCCATTGCCTCAGATTGAATTTTTCATTGATTTCCTTTCTCTTTTTTTGGGTAGTAGCACTATGTACACTCATCATTTCTTTTTCTAAAAATCATTTTATTGGAGGCTTGTACAACTTTTATCACAATCCATCCATCCATCCATCCATCCATCCATCCATCCATCCATCCATCCATCCATCCATCCATCCATCCGTTTTGTCAAACACATTTGTGCATTTGTTGCCATCATCATTCTCAAAACATTTACTTTCTACTTGAGCCCTTGGTATCAGCATCTCACTTTTGCCCCTCCCTCTCCACCCCCCATCACGAACTCTTGATATTTTATAAATTATTATTATTTTGTCATGTCTTACACTGACCAATGTCTCCCTTCACCCGCTTTCCTGTTTTCTGTCCCCCAGGGAGGGGGTTCTATGTAGATCCTTCTATCCCACCTTCCTTCCACTCTCCCGGAATCACCACTCTCACCACTGGTCCTGAGGGATTCATCTTTCCTGGATTCCCTGTATTCCCATTTCCTATCTGTACCAGTATACATCATATGGTCTAGCTAGATTTGTAAGGTAGAATTGGGATCATGATATGGGGGTTTGGGTGGGGGGAGCATTAAAGAACTAGAGGAAAGTTGTATGTTTCATCATTCCTACACTGCACCCTGGCTGGCTCATATCCTCCCCTCAATCCTTCTGTAAGGGGATGTCCACTTGCCTACAGATGGGCTTTGGGTCCCCATTCTGCACTCTGCCTTATTCAAAATGATATGAGTTTTTTATTCTTTGATTCCTGACACCTGATACTTTCAACACCTCATGATCACACAAACTGGTATGTTTCTTCCATGTGGACTCTTGCTTCTCAGCTAGATGGCCACTTTTTTACTTTCAAGCCTATAAGACCCCAGATGCTATATCTTTTGATATCCCGACACCATCAGCTTTCTCCACCATATTTGCTTTGTCTTTAGCGGTAGTGTCAGGAAGGTGAGCGTCACGGAATGCCAGTTTAATAGAACAAAATGTTCTTGCACTGAGGGTACGCTCATTATTTCATGGTCCAATTAAAACGAATGTTTTGCCAGTTCTAGTCAAATTTTTAAACTGGACTTTTTTTTTTTTACATTTTATTAGGGACTCATACAACTCTTATCACAATCCATACGTATACATACATCAGTTGTATAAAGCACATCCATACATTCCCTGCCCCAATCATTCTCAAAGCATTTGCTCTCCACTTAAGCCCTGTGCATCAGGTCCTCTTTTTTTTCCCTCCCTCCCCGCTCCCCCTTCCCTCATGTGCCCTTGGTAATTTATACATCATTATTTTGTCATATCTTGCCCTATCCGGAGTCTCCCTTCCCCCCATTCCCTGCTGTCCCTCTCCCAGGGAGGAGGTCACATGTGGATCCTTGTAATCAATTCCCCCTTTCCAACCCACTCACCCTCCACTCTCCCAGCATCGCCCCTCACACCCTTGGTCCTGAAGGTATCATCCACCCTGGATTCCCTGTAAACTGGACTTTTTATACCCCATTCTTATGTCACACGAGCCCTGCTATTTCAGTGTTGGGCTGCTAATCACAAGGTTAGCAGTTCAGTACCACTAGGAGAATTCCTACTCCTGTAAAGTGTTACCATCTCAGAAACCCACAGGACCAGTTCTACCCTGTCCCATAGGGTCACTAGGAGTCAGAATTGACTTGATGGCAGTTTTTAAAAATTCCTTGTGGCACAATTGTTATACTTATCACATCTATATGAATTGAACCCCACTCTCTGAAATGGAGGCATGATATTTGCTTTCAAAAATCATATATATAGCTTTTTAAAAGTCCTATGTATATATGTACATACATTTTAGATCTATGTGTTTATTAAATCATTGTAGATATATATGAATTTAATAGGGGGAAATGGCCATCAATGTTTTCCCAGATGCTTGATCTTTCCTGATGCCCTTTCTGTCTCTTTCAGTTCCGACGTCTCTCTTGTATCCCCACCTGTAGGGACACAGTTATGGGGACATCCTAGACATACCGAAAATTTTGTGGGAGTGGTTTGCGATGCAGAAGTCTTGGGATCAGTGTCCCATGGGACAACTCAGTCACTGGGCATACCATAGTTCATAAAGATAATGTTCAATATCACAGTATTTGTTTTTTTAATTGAAGAGATGATTTGTTATCTCATTGTCATTTTGATTTCCATCTCTCCATTGGCTAGTGTTTCTTTTCATGTGTTTATGGTCTGCGGGAGTGTCCTCTTTGGTAAAGTGTTTGTTGTGTCTTTTGTCTGTTTTCAAGATATGGTGTTTTATTGATTTGGGGGGCAAGTTTGCACAGTAGTAAGGTTGATTCCCACACGGCAATCGCTACGCAAATTTTGTAGTGGCAAAACAGGACTTTAAGGAGTCAAGGAAATAGAGAACTCCGGGTAGAAATGGAAACAAAATTACTTTAGCTTTTCCTATATCTACACTTTAAAGTTCCAATATTTAACTTTTTATTATAGAAATATTGAAACATACACAAGAAAAAAAAGCTTTGTAATGAAAGCTCCATATGTAAATAAACTAGCCATCAAGATTCAGCATCCTGCCATGCGTGTTTCATCTACTTCACATATCTCTCCCAAGTGTACCATTGTACGTCCGTGTTAGGTCATTCTAACAGGGTAGCAGGGTAGCAGGGCCCCTGCTGGCTTACAATACCCATTGCATGTTCCTCCTGGTCCTATAAGATTCTGCTCAACTGCCTTATTCTGCATCCCCACTGAAAGATCAGCCTCTACTTGTGGAGGATGCCCCACTAAGAGTTGTTTCTGACAAGGCTTCCACTTGCAGAGCCAGGGGACATGAGATTTGCCACATGCAAAGCTCTATCAATTCTACAAGAGACTTTTTAAAAAACTTGCCGTTGCATTGACTCAGCCTTGTGGCAACTCTATTGTTTGTCCTCCATAGGGTTTATTTTGTTTTTGGAGTTTTATTGGCACTTCATTCACATGCCTTACAATTCATAATTCAATCATATCAAGAAGATATAATATAATCATCACCACAATTCTAGAGCATTTTCTTCTTCCGTGTACTTATTGTTATTCATGTAATTATAAATGGTGGCAAAAATATGCACGACAAAATGTTCTGCAGTTCAATGACTCCTACAGTGTAACTCAGCACCATTGATCATATAGATCATGTTGTATGACTGTATTGATTTCTTTTTTCCAAATTATTCCATCACCACATAGGGTTTTCAGTGTGTGATTTTTATTTTTGGCAAGTAGATCACCAGGTTTCTCTTGAAGGAATCAACCTCCGAATTTTTCAGTTAGAAGCCACACCCAGATACTCCTGGATAGAAAGAATGGGGTGGTGTGTTTTCAGCACGGGTCATGTGATATATCAGTAAGGGATCTGCATCTAAGGGAGCCATGTGTTAACATTTGAAATCCCCTAATTAAAAATATAAGGATCCCTGGTGTTGCTGTGGGTTAGGTATTAGGTTGCTAACCACAAGATTGTCAGGTCAAATCCACAGCCATTCTGTAGGAAAAAAGATGAGACAGTCTGTTCCCCCCCAAAAGATTTATAATCCCCAAAACTTTGTATAAGGTTGCTGTGAGTCAGTACTGACTTAACGGGTGTGGGTTTGGGTTTTGATTAATTCAAAACAGGGAGCCTTGGTGACATCATGAGCTAGACACTGCACTGCCAATCACAAGGTTGGTTTTCATTGTGAGAACTGGGAATACACACTTCAAGGGAAGCAGGTTAACTTGAAAGATCTAGCTCCCTCTAGAACATGTCTTGACAGAAAGATAGAAACCATTGGTAACTTCAGATATCCAGTGCTCAAATATCTAGACTAGAGCCCATTCATAGGCATTAGGAGGGCTACTAGTAATTTTTCAGTGATTTCATTGACAGTTTTCAAGTTACATGGATGGACTAGAAATGTCGTTTGCCTGCTCTTGCCTGAAGGGGCATAAGACCTTTGCATATCATGCAAACCCTTCGTAAAGGTTAATATTAGCGCTGTAGCACTTCATTCTTTTTGTGTTCTGCCCCTTGGAAGAGCTGAGGATTCTGTTACATGTTCTGATCAGAAAGCAGTTGGCAGTACCAACTAGAACCGTTCAACTTCCTGCCAAGAAGTTGTTCCCTTAACTTCTTGTTTGTTAAGGGAGAGGCTAGACTTCCTAGAGCTTACAGTAACAGATAAGATCACTGTTTTGTGCGTCACCTACTAGTGAAACTTTAGTGGGTGGGGATTGACAATCCTTACCTGCTTTTAATCCTTGGCATGTTATCTATTATAAAAATGTGACTATTGTGAATGGCTGGCCATATTTGTGTTCAGAGTGGCCATATTTGCTTGGGTCATTTTGAGATATGAAGAGGAAGAACAACAGAAGTTGCTTTGGGATTTATCTGAAAGTCACTGGTGTTGTCCTGAATTCCAAAGGGACCACCGAGTTTCCATATGTGAAATTCGTGTCAAGCGAGTTAGTGTTAAGTCTTTAGTTGCTATTAGGGATGTGTTAGTAAAATTAAGCCATCAACATGGCGTCCTTGGGTGGTGTAATGGTTAAACATTTGGCTATTAACTGGCAGGTGGGCCATTCAATTCTACCAACACCACCTAGAAAGAGAGTCCTCATGACATACTTCAAAAGGATCACGGTCATTGGAAACCTTATGGAGGAAAACCTGTTCTGAAACATAGGCCATTGCCATGGATTGGAATCAACTCTATGCATCAAGGCAAGTGTGGGACATACGTGTACAGGCAACTTCTACACGTCTAGTGAGTCTGCCTAGAAACAGCAGGGCCAGTCTGAGACGGTTCTGCTCATGTTTCTTTCAGTGTCAGTGTAGTAGTTTGCCTTAGAGAGAGCACTGCTCTATGCTAATTGCTTCCTTTGGATGATCTCATCTAATCCTCACACAACCTGCGCGTTATAGGCCATATTGCTTCTATGTGACAGATGAGGAAGTTTGCCAGAGCTACCCTGCTAGGACTCAAATGAAGGTATTCTTCAGCCTGTTTACTTAGCCATCACCTTCCATGTACATGTTCAGATATTACAAAGGTCTTTTGTTGTTTGCACCTTCCTCTTTATGTTCGCCTTTAAAATCGAATGGAAAAGTAATATTTATTTTGCTCAGGAACCTTAGGAGAGTCACTGAGTCCCTGTGGGAAAAGTAGCTACATGGTTGGACTTCTTAGCAGAGCCTCGAGGGATCCCACCCTTCACAATGTGGGAGTTTAGGACCAAGCTTCCTTCCTTCTAGGCTGGAGTTAAGTGTCAAGACTGAAAACCTGATCAGTTATGAGTGTGGGGTGAGAATTCAGCATCACATCATTGGAAGTTCTCCTTGTCATCCAGAATTCTTGTTTTACCTCTGAGCCGATATTCTTCAGGGCAAGATGCCAGCCTCATCCTAAGGGAAGATAAATCAAACCCCAGCATTGTCTGCCCTGCATCCATGCCCAAGGGAAAGTGTCACAGCGAGAATATTAAAGCATCTCAGCGGAATGTCTTTATAATGTGATATTTAAACCCCTGGGTGCTGATGGCTGGCAGATAATTACATCAAACCTGGAGGTCTTCCAAGGGCAGTGTTAGATGGAAGAAGTATTGTTTTCATTAATATATATAGAATCCCAGTTTAAAATATTGGGGCTTTAGGGAAAATCAGATCAGATGTCACCTTTGGCATCTTCAGTTTTTCTCCATTTGTCTTATTTTAACAATCCTGTGAAATAGTCAAGAATGAGTGAGGGGAAAATAAAAACAAAGGAATGTATACATAAACATACTGCGTATGTGTGCGGGAGGCTGGATCTATCATACATAGTATGTGTGTGTGTATGTATACATATCATATATACTGTATGTGTGTGTTTGTGTGTGTGGGAGGGAGGAAGGCTGGCTACATATCATATACTGTGTGTTTGTGTGCCTGTGTGTATGTGCTTGTGCGTGTATGTGTGTAAGGCTGGATGCATGTCATACACACTGTGTGTGTACCTGTGTGTTTGTGTGAGAGAGAGGCTTCAAAAATTTGTGTGAAGATGGGACTGAAAGCTAATGGAAAATTTCCACCAACTGTTTGAAGCCCGCTCATGTGAGTGTATGTCATGTATGATTTTTTCTTTCTGTCTCGGCTAAGCCACTCTCTATAACATTCTGGCTTTGAGTTAGGGCTCGAACTTTTTTCAAGAGCCCCACGTAAAGCACAGCAGGTGCATAAACACAGGTGTTTAAAGGTTGAAGCTGAAGGTCCAAGCACTAGCTAGACCAGGGTTGACCTGGTCAATTTTTCTAGTTTAGACAAAAGGTGGAGAAAAGTAACAGAAATCCCAAAGAGCCTTCAGGGAGAAGGCAACAGTGAGTCAGAAGCAAGTTTTGTTCAGCAGGTGTCGGGTGTAAGGTGCCAGCAACTGCTGGGGTCTCCTCTCTCTCTTTCCCACAGACATACAGACCTGAGTGCTGGGGCAAGTGGTGTTGGGAATCCTGGCTCGGGTGGGAGAGGTCATCTGAGCAATTATCGGTTCACTTTGTTTCAGGGTACCTCTTTTTCTGAGTCTATCCAAGTGTGTCTATTGCTTGACTTTTCATCACAGTTGATCAGAACCCCAGTTCTATTTCCCCTTGTACCCCCCTCCCCACGGTCCCCACTACTAGATAAAAGATTGGCAGACACAAGAGAATCATCTCTCTCTCTCATACTTGCTTTGAGACCTGTGGTGAGCTCACTATTGCACTTTTTGTCTATGCATACCTATCTTGGGAGGCTGAAATGAAGATTAAATGAAATGTGTAAATGAGTAGCATGATGTCTGATTCAGAACTTGCCAAATGCTCCACATTCATGTTTCTTTGAAGCACCTCCACATTAATGTTTCTCTTAGGCACCTTAGGATTAGAAATGTGCCCCAGTTTGCCTCTCCAACCCTTGTCTTCCCAGTTGTGTTCTAGAACAAGTTATCTGGCTTGGTACTTATGTAGGTCAATGTCATCGTCGGACTTTGCAGAACCTGGCTGGGTTACACTCTCCTCCTCATTGAGGAGTAAGGAACAATGTGATGCCAGGTGGACCAGAGAAACAAATTCAGTGACAATCATATATGTGTAAGAAAGAGTTTTATATCAAGTAGTTATTCTCACGAGGTGTCGAAGGGAGCAGGTATAAGGCATCATCAGAAAAAAAATTCGTACCATAGTGAATGAAGGGGGAAGTGTAGAGGGAAGACCCAAAGCCCATTTGTCGACCACTCATCTAGGGGAGGAGATGAGTCTGTCAGGGTGCGATGTAGCACCAATGAAGAATACAGCTTTCCTCTAGTTCCTACATGCTTCCTTCTCCCCTCCCCCCACTATCATGATCCGAATTCTACCTTGCAAGTCTGGCTAGACCGGAGGATGTACACTGATGCAGATAGGAGCTGGAGGCACAGGGAATCCAGGGTGGATGATACCTTTAGGACCAGGGGTGTGAGTGGCAATACTGGGAGGGTAGAGGGAGAGTGGGTTGGAAAGGGGGAACCGATTACAAGGATCTACATGTGACCTCCTCCCTGGGGGACAGACAATAGAAAAGTGGGTGAAGGGAGATGTCGGACAGTGTAAGATAAGACAAAATAATAATTTATAAATTATCAAGGGCTCATGAGGGATGGGGGAGCAGGGAGGGAAGGGAAAGAAAAGAGGACCTGATGCCAAGGGCTTAAGTGGAAAGCAAATGCTTTGAAAATGATGAGGGCAATGGATGTACAAATGTGCTTTACACAATCGATGTATGTATGGATTGTGATAAGAGTTGTATGAGCCCCTAATAAAATGTTTTTTTAAAAGAAGTAGTTATTCATCAATAGCACATTTCAGCCCAGTCCAGATCAAGTCCAAAGTTCAATACTAGTCCATAAGTCCCTCTTTAGACTCATGCAGTCACATGCAATGATGCAAATTACAGGAAGATCAACAGCTGGTGAGTGAAAAGTCATGTGGACCCAATCGCAGTGGAAACATCTACAAAGCTTGTGCAGGTCTCCATGTGGCTTGCTGGCATGAAGGGAAAGGCAGACAGAACGAGGGAGGGCGGGGATTGGAGGGCGGAGGGGAGGTTCCCAGGACCCTCCTTCTGAGGAGGTAATGCCCACAAGGAGGCCCCATCAGGCTGTTGCCTGATTGACAGGCTAGACTCCACCCCTACACTTCAAGTTGACACAAAATTATGCAACTACCACAGGAACATTTCTGAAAACATCTAATATGAACGTGCATATTTGGACTTTTTAATTTAGGGTTTATAAAAGAGTTATGTGTTATTGCATTAAAATTTTTTTCAGATGTCATAAAACATCAGATCCTTATGCATTTAATGTCTTTAGGACAGTGTGTTTACATATAACTGTGGGATCATCAGCAATTGCAGTAGTGACAGCTGCTTGCCAGTGAATTCCATGTTGAACAATTCATGGGGAATTAGTGAGAAAGCTCCACTTTAATTTCTGTTATTTATTTGATCTTAGTCTTAAAGCAATTTTTGTATACTTAAAAATGTTAAAGCATTATATGGCATTTTTAGAAATAATTTCATTGGGGGCTCATACAACTCTTATCACAATCCAAACATACATCAATTGTGTAAAGCTCATTTGTACATTCATTGCCCTCATCATTCTCAAAACATTGGCTCTCCACATAAACTCTTGGCATCAGCTCCTCATTTCCCCCCCTCCCTCCCTGGTCCCTCCCTCCCTCATGAACCCATGATAATTTATAAATTATTATTTTGTCTTATTGTACACTGTCTGACGTCTCCCTTCACCCACTTTTCTGTTGTCCATTCCCCAGGGAGGAAGTTATATGTAGATCCTTGTAATTGGTTCCCCCTTTCCACCCTACCCTCCCTCAACCTTCCTGGTATCACCACTCTCCACACTGGTTCGGAAGGGATCATCTGTCCTGGATTCCCTGTGTTTCCAGTTCCTATCTGTACCAGTGTACATCCTCTGATCTAGACTGATTTGTTATGTAGAATTGGGATCATGATAGTGGAGAGGGGGGAGAATGAGGAGGAAGCATTTAAGAACTAGAGGAAAATTGTATGTTTCATCATTGCTGCACTGGCTTGTCTCTTCCCCGTGACCCTTCTCTAAGGGGATGTCCAGTTGCCTAGAAATGGGCTTTGGGTCCCCACTCTGAACTCCTCATTTACAATGATATGACTTTTTGTTCTTTGATGCCTGATCCCTGATCCCTTCGACACCTCGTGTTTGCACAGGCTAGGGTGCTTCTTCCATGTGGGCTTTGTTGCTTCTGAGCTAGATGGCCACTTGTTTACCTTCAAGTCTTTAAGCCCCTAGATGCTATATCTTTTGATAGCTGGAGTCCATTAGCTTTCTTCATCACATTTGCTTATGCACCCACTTTGTCTTGAGCGATCGTGTCCAGAAGGTGAGTATCATGGAATGCCAGTTTAATAGAACAAAGTGTTCTTGCATTGAGGGAGTACTTGAGTGGAGAACCAATGTCCATCTGCTACCTTAATACTAAACCTATAAATATATGCACATAGAGCTACTTTCCCATCCTCATATATAAATATATTTACATATGTACACACCTTTATTTAGGCCTCCATAAATGCCCTTTGCTTCCTAGCTCTTTCCTCTATTTCCTTTTACTTTCCTCTTGTCCCACTATCATGTTCATCCTTCATTTGGGTTTCAGTAATTCCTTTTGGTTACATTATGCTTGATCAGGCCCTACAAGGCCATCCTACACCCTCCTCACCACCGATTTGGATCACTCGTTTTTTCCTTGTCCCTGTGTTTGTTAACACCACTTCCTTTCCCTCCCCCTCCCCTTCTCCTATGTCCTCCCGGAACTGTCGGTCCCCTTGTTTTCTCCTCCAGATTGTTCATCCAGCCTATTTTACTTAGAACCGCAGAGATAATAACATGCACAAAAACAGGACTGAGCAAAACAAAGCAAAAGAAGAAAACAAAACAACAACAAATAGCTAATGACAAAACAACAGCAACAACAACAACAAAGAAAAGCCTGTAGTTAGTGCAAGGACTGTTTGTTGGCCTTTAGGAGTGTTTTCCGGTCGAGTCTGAAGGGGTGCCAAGCCCTGCCCCAAAGTATATTTTTGGTATTCCCTGGGGACTTTGTGGCTTTGTTCTCCTTGTTGTTCTGTTCCATGCCCTTAGTGTTTTGCCTCAGTGTGGTGGTATCAGATCGGGCGGAATTCCCACTCTGTGTCTGCAGTGTTGTCCCCTGTAGGACTATGGGTCAGTGAGGGATGTCGTGTCTTTTCTGTGGATTGGCTGCTCAGAGCAGGAGTATCGTCCTCAAGGCTTGGTGGGCCAGGATATGCTCCACTTTTTCTTTCTCACCCTTCATATGATCCCATGAGCTCTGATCATACATGTCTCTCTCCCTGAGCTGCAGCTTCTGTTCTGTCATTTGAAATAAATTCTTCTGGGGAAGGGGCAGGTGTCCACATAGTTGGGATTGGGGCCAGCCACTCAGACCTCTCCACTGGTTCCCTACTCCTTGCCGACATGCTGCCTTCACATCCTGGAGCACCGGGTTGAAGTCTGGTCCCCCTTTCCCTGTGGAGATAAACAATACCCTCCCCGTGGGTGGGTTAGTGCCCTGTTCCCCTTCTACCCATTTCTTTTATATTTTCCTTTCCCTCCACTCCTTTTTAGTAACCATATATACCACTGGATTTGGACTGGCCCCTACCATACTACCTGGTCCTCACCCCAGGATTGTTTGTATACAGTGTGGCTTTTTTTCCTGTGCCCCTTTTGTATTTTTTTAAGCTTACCTCAGCAGATTAATGTTGGACTTGTCCTTTTGTGCTTGGCTTACTTCGCTAAGCATGATTTCCTTTAGTTTGTTCCATATGGTGATGTGCTTCATACGTTCATCACTGCTTTTTAGCAATGTGTAGTACTCCATTGTATGTATGTATCACAGTTTTTTAATGCACTTGTCAGTTGATGGACATTTGGCTTGTTTCTAACTCCTTGCAATTGTGAATTGTGCCATAATGAACATTGGAGCACAGATATATCTGGCTGTGATTTATTTCTTGCCTCTTCTGGGTATATGCCCAGTAGGGGGATTGCTGGGTCGTATGGTAGCTCGATTTCCATCCATTTTAGATATTGCCAGATCGATTTCCATACTGGCTGTACATACTTACAGGTCCATCAGCAGTGGAAGAGAGTTCCTGTCTCCCCACAGCCTGTCCAACACTTGTTGCTTTCTGATATTTTTTAATTGGGCCATCTTTAATGTTGTTTTGTGGTGTCTCATTGTTGTTTTAATTTGCAGTTCTCTTATGGCTAAAGATCGCAAACATTTTCTCATATGTTTATTGGCCATACGGATTTCTACCCCTGTGAAACTACTGTTCAGGTCCTTTGTCCACCTCCTCATTGGGCAATTTGTTTTTTTCTTTTTGGAAGCTAGCAGAGTATTGTAGATTTTAGTAATAAAATCTTAGTAAGATTTTATTAGACCTTTGACAGATGTGTCATTGCTAAAGATGTTTTTTCCAGTCCGTGGACTCTCTTATTACTCTCTTGGTGAATTCTTTCATTGTACACAGGTGTTTTATCTTCGGTATATCCCACTTGTCATTTATGCCTCCTCTGTGTTTGTTTCCTTCCCTATTTCTGATAGCCTATGTATTCCCTGTGCCAACG